>NC_077227.1:328391306-328991306 GCF_027887165.1 Monodelphis domestica
GCCATTGCACTGCTGGGTTTGTACCCTGAAATAAATAATGATGAAAAAGATATGTGCATATATTCATAGCTACATTCTTTGTGGTGGCAAAAATATTGGAAAATGAGGGGATGCCTTTCAATTGGAGAATGGCTAAACCAATTGTGGTATATGTTAGTGATGGAATACTATTGTGCTCAAAGGAATAATAAAGTGGAGGAATTCCACGGGAACTGGACAAACCTCCAGGAATTGATGGAGAGTGAGAGGAGCAAAACCAGGAAAACATTGTACACAGAGACTGATACACTGTGGTACAATCAAATGTAATGGACTTCTCCATTAGTGGCATTGCAGTGATCCTGAACAACCTGGAGTGATCTACAAGAAAGAATACTATCCATATTCAGAGGAAAAATTGTGGGAGTAGAAACACTGAAGAAAAACAACTGCTTGAATACATGTGTCGAGGGGTATATGATAGGGGATATAGCCTCTAAATGAACATCCTAGTGCAAACATCAACAATATAGAAATAGGATCTGATCAAGGACATATGTAATACCCAGTAGAATTGTGCATCAGCTACAGGAAGGGTGGGGGCAGGGGAGGAAGGGAAAGAATATGGTTCTTATAACCAAGGAATAATTTTCTAAATTGACTAAATAAAATTTAAAAATAAAAATAAATTAATTAATTAAAATAAAGGTAAAGGCAAAAGTGATATTGAGAAAGAGTTACTAAAGTTAAGTGAAAAAAAAATAATGCCTTAAAAATTAGAACTGTGTGAGTGAAAGCTAATGTCTCCATGAGACTTTAAGAAACAAAAGAAAGTCAATAGAATGAAAAAAAATAGAAAAAAATGAAATAACTCATTGGAAAGTAAATCCAGGAGAAAGAATCTAATAATTATTGTACTACTTGAAAATCATGATAAAAAAAAAGGAGTTTAGACATTGTGTTTCAAGAAATTATCGAGCAAAATTGTCCTAAAATTCTAGAACCAGGGGATTAAAAAGAAATTCAAAGAATCCACTGTTTATCTCCTTCAGGATGTGCCGAAACAATAACTCTCTACAATATTACAACCAAATTCCAGAATTCTCAGGACAAGGAGAAAATATTGTAAGCAGCTAATAAAGAACAATTGAAATATCATGTAGTTACAAATAGAATAGCACAAGATTTAGTAGCTTCTACATTAAAGAGCTGGAATGTCTGGGATATGATATTCCAGGGGCAAAAGAATTAGGATTTTAACCAAGAATCATTTACCCTGATTTTAATCCTCCAAGAAGAAAATGGGAATTCAATGAAATAGAGGATTTTCAAACATTGCTGATGAAAATACCAGAGCTGAGTGGACAATTTGACTCTCAAATTTAAGACTCAAGAAAAGTATTAAAAGGTAAACAGGAAAGAGGAATCAAAAGACAAGTTAGGAGGCAGCTGGGTAACTCTGTGGATTGAGAGCCAGATCTAGAGATGGGAGGTCCTAGGTTCAAATCTGGCCTCAGATACTTCACAGCTGTGTGACCCTGGGCAAGTTACTTAACTCCCATTGCCTAGCCCTTACCACTCTTCTGCCTTGGAACCAATACACAGTATTGATTCCAAGATGGAAGGTAAGGGTTTAAAAAAGACAAGTTAAACTGTTAATATCCCTACATGAGAAGATGATTCTTATAATTCTTAATAACTTTATCATTATTAAGGCAGTTATAAGTAGATACATAGACAAAGGACAAGGCTGTAAGTTTAATATGATGAGATGGTATTAGAAAAACAAAATTAAGGCATGAGAAAGAGAGATGCATTGGGAGAAAGGGGGAAAGGGAAATAGAATGGGGTATATTATCCTACCTAAAAGAAGCAAGAAAAATCTATTATAGTAAAGAGGAAGTTATAGGAAGTGGGGAAGGTAGTACTTGTACTTTACTCCCTTCAGAATTGGCTCAAAGAGGGAAGAACATACACAATCAAAAGGCCTAGAAATTTATCTTTCCCATCAGGAAAGGGGAGAAAGGGAATAAGAAAAGGGTTGCTGATAGAAAAGAGAGAAAATTGGGGGTTGTGGTGGTCAGAAGCTAAACACTTCTGAATATGGATAGAATGAAAGGAGAGAGAAAATGACACATGGGGGAAAATATAATGAAAAGTAATACATAGTAATCATAATGGTAAAAATTTTTGTGTCTCTAATAAAAGTCTCATTTCTCAAATAAAAAGATAAATGAGTTGATTGTGTAAGAATACAAGTCATTTCCCAGTTCATAAATGTTCAGAAGATGTGAATATGCAGCTCTCAAAGTAATTAAAGCTCTCTAGTCATGTGGAAAAAATTAACAAATTAAAATAACTTTGAGGTATCACCTGTGTAATTAGAAAAATTTGTAACCTTGGACTTCATCTCCCAGCATCCGTTTCCCTTTTGTCTTCATTTTTACACTTGTTAGGTGTGTATTTAGTTGGATGTTTTTCCCCTCCTTCTCTCTCTTTTTCCCATGTACACAGCTGGGTGAGCTCTCTCTGTTTCTCTAGCCTTTTATTTCCCTTTTTGCTTCAAGTTATTATTTAATAAATCTTATTAAATATAATACTTTGAGTAATTTGGATATTAATTTTTAATCTACATACCCTACAGCTATTGGGTTGGGTTTTGTGACAGAAAAGGAAAATGGATAAACTTGGGGAGGACGCAAGAAAATTGAGACATTAATGCACTGTTGGGGGAATTGTAAACTGATTCAGTCATTCTGGAGAGCAATTTGAACCTATGCCCCAATGGTCAAACAGTATATACCCTTTGTCCCAGCAATACCATTAAAAAGTTTGTATCTCAAAAAGATTTTTATAAAAAAAGGATTTATATCTACAAAAATAAAGCAGCTCTTTTTGTGGTGGCAAAGATTTGGAAAGTGAGAGGATATCCATCAATTGGGGAATGGCTGAGTCAGTTATAGTAGAGGAAGGTAATGGAATGCTATTGTACCGTAAGAAATGATAAGTAGGAGGAACTCAGAAAAACCTGGAAACAGTTACACAAACAAGCAGAGTGAAGTAAACAGAATCAGGATGACATACAGTGACAGCAATCCTTTATGATGAGCAATTGTTAATAACTTAGTTTTTCTCAGTGATACAATGATCCAAAACAATTCCAAAGGACTCATCATAAAAAAAAAAATCCATCTACTTCAAGAAAAAGATCTAGTGGAGTCTGAGCCCAAACCAAAGTGAATTTTTAAAATTTTATTTCTTAATTGTTTAATTCCACTTTCCTTATGCAGAAGGATTAATGTGAAAAAAATGTTTTACATGGTTGTACTTGTACTATATATCAGATTTTTTGCTGTCTATCTAGGGAACAGGGGCAAGGAGGGAGGAAGAGAATTTGAGACAAAATTATTTTTAAAATCTTGGAAACCGTTTTTCCATGTAAGAGGGGGAAATTAAATTAAGTGTAAAATATATTCTAGTTATTTCCCTCAGTTAATTACTTCCTTTTTATAATGTATTTAACTTTTATTGTATATATTTGTTTATATTTTTTCTCTTCCTTGAAAATAGGGACTTTCTTTTGCTTCCTTTTATAACTCCAGCATTTAGTATAGTGCCTGGCACATATCGAGGGCTTAATAAGTATTGACCGATTTATATTTATACACATACAAGCACACATACACATTATAGCATATTATATGTATATGCACATATGTATTTATGTATATATTACATAGTATGAGTTTATATATAAACAGATATATACCTTCATGTTCATATGCATATTTATGTGTACATATATTCTGTATATTGTATACTTACACATATTCTCTTTTCTAGAGCACAAAAACAAAATATTATGTTGTAGCATGTCTGTGGTCCAAAGAAAGGTTTATTTTCCCATACTCAAATAAGAATTGATACAAAGTAAAGGCTGTCTTCTTCAAATTAAGAAAAACAGATCTCATTTTTGTCAAATCAGCCTTTTTTTAGTTATTCCTCAGCTTTTGGTCTTAATAATAACAATTAGTTTTTCCATAACCTAACAGGTAGTGAAAATATGATTTTCCTTCATAGTTGAGATTAAATGGAATAAAGTGATTTGTCAGTGGCAAAAAAATGTGGTTACTTTTCATTTGTTTTATATATGGCTCAGTACTAAAGCATGAGAGGTCCTGGAATTTTTTCTTGAAAGAAACAGAAATATAAAAGCAATGCTAGTAGGCAGAATATTTTTGAAAATCAACTTTTGTGTCATTTTTTTACCAGTTATTTTAAAGGAAACTCACCTAAAAAAATCAATAGCTAAAATATTTCTTTCCTTCAACTGCAAATTTATATTTGAAAAAATCCACTGTCTTGATTTAATTTTCTTTATTCCAATTACCTATTTCAGTTAAACGATATATTGTTATAAAAATTACTAATTTTAGTTGAACAATATATTTCAAACTAAAATAGTTACTATTTGAATAAAAAATCAATTACATAAGTTAATAAACAAACCCTGTCAACTTCTTTTTGAATTAAACCAGCTTTTACATCTCCAATAATTGAACAATTGCTAATCACTGTTTTTATCAATATTGTAAAAAGATGATATGCAATTTTCTCCCTTTAAATGAAATATGACAATTGTTAATAAATCCTCTCTATAAAGTATAGAAGTTAATAATGTCACTTTGTGTATTAAGTAATTCAAAAGTATTATAAAATTGGCAGTGTAAAGTAGTGAAAATAAGACTGAATGAAAGGAGAACAAAGTCCTCATCACTTTCCCTTTTCAGTTCTTGATTTTTTTTTAATCTGAAAAACTGGGAAATTGGACATGGTGTTTCTTAAAGCTCATTCCAACTCTGTGTTCTATGATAAAGAGCTTTTGCTACTCTTAATGATTTTAGAATCTAAAATTCAATGGCTCTTTCTAGCTCGACATTCTGGCCTCTATGATTGAACTATAAAGAAAAAGAAAACGTTCTAAAACAAAATATTCTAAATCCAGCCATAAATTAGATACCAGAAATACAAAATCTCAGAGTTGGCCAGTATATCAGGGATTGACTAAGCCAAATTGGACCATTTACCAGGAAGATTCCTGACAGGTGGTCACCCAGCTCCACCTTTTTCATTTAACAACTTAGAGGAAAGGGAAACCTCTCAAGGCAGTCTATTTTTGGATGCTTCTAATTCTTAGGAACCTTTTCCTGAAAACATGCCTGAATACATCTCTCTAGAACTTGCTCTAATTACTTCTACTGCTATTCTTCCAGAAAGAATAAATTTACCCAATGACACTTCTTCAGATATTCAGATATTCAGATAACTCTCCCTTAAGTAATCCCCCCCCTTTAAATCCTCCATTTCCTGCTCCTTCAGCCAGTTCTGTTATTTTACCATCTCTTCCCTTCTTTTTGGAACAACCACCTCCAATTTTTCAGTGTTCCTCCAAAAATGCAAGCATAGCCAGGCAAAGGAAGTTAACAGCTGGACAATCAACTCAATCCCTCCTTCCTGACCCTATAGCTTTTAATGCAGGCTTGTATATATATATATCTTAGCTTTTGGTTCACTGTGTCATACTGTTCATTCCTAGCAATTGCTTAATCCACAAAATCCAGATCTTTTTTTTTTTTACAGAAATGGTTATCTAATGGCATCTTCCTATTCTGCTCTAGTGTGTTTTACTATTTTTTTATCTCTAGTAGCAAGACTGTACATTTTTTTATCCATTAAATTTTGCCTTATGATATTTGGCCCATTGTTTTAGCCTGTTGAGATGTTTTTCGATCCTGACCATCATCCAACACATTAGCTATCTCTTCTAACTTTGTAACCAAAGCACCTATTCTTTCATCTAGGTCACTGAAATGGTATATTGAAAAGCACTTAGATGGATCCTTGGTCAACCCCACTAGTGACTTTCTTTTAAGCCGACATAAAATACTCCTTTTGGGGGTTGGTTTTAGAAGCAATTCTGAAGACACTTAACTAGAATATCACCCAACCCAAATGTTTCTATCTTACACAAAAGGATAGTCTGAGAAACTTTATCAAAAAAGCATGCATACATTCAGGCACACCATGTATAGCACATGCTCTATTTGTTTAATATCCCTGTTTAAAAAAAAAATGAGGCTATATAGCAACCAGCTGCTACAAGATCTTGCATGGGTTGAACACCTGAAAGAGAAGCTGGGGACTGAGGGAATATGGGTGGAAGGGTTAAAGATTAAGGGAGAAAGGAAAATGGGTAGAGAAAGCAGACAAAGAGACACTGGACTCTTCAGCCTCAAGTTTAGCCTGCCAGCTCCTCCTCTGATGGTGAGAGAGAGTCAGACAGGTGAACTGAATTTTATTGAGGTTTCAAGGAATGGGGGATGTGGGATTGTCAAGCAAATGAGTGGTGTGATAGAAACATTAGCTTCATATTGGCAATCAACAACAAGACAAAAGAAAGGATACCAACACAATGGCATAGATGGTGCCCAGACCAGAAGCTCATTTGGAAGTCCTACTTCCTCTATGGCCTTGGCACCATCTCATTCAAATGCTGAATGTGTGTCTTTGCCATTACAAAGAATCTATAGAAATTGCATTCCAGCCTTCCAGACTGCAGGCAAGGGGAGAGGTTTGAGTGCCACAAAATTTGAACCCAAATTCAATTCAAGGATCCAGAAATCAATCATGTGAAATATTAGAAATCTATCCATAAGTCTGGTGCATGAACACTTGGCTCAGAATCAGCTTTTGAATACATCTTTAATACTTTCATGATTCGTTTATATCTGGAACCCTACAGGTTGGGCTGACATGAGCTGTTTTTGTTGAAGATGTACCATCTCTCATTAATTGTTACTTTCCTTATTAAGTCATCATAAACCTTTGCTTTATTTTCGTATTTGCATTCAAGGTAATACCCTTTGAATTTACCTGATTCAGCTCTTCAAGTCATACAAGGCTCTATCCTTAACCCTTAGTCTCCCCCAACCCCCATATCCATCTTGTTGCTAATTCTACCATCTCAGTATCTTGGATGTTTGTCCCTGTTTCTCAATTCACATTGTCACCACCCTAGTCATGCTTCCATGATTTCTGCCTCAGCTTGTTGAAATAATATTCTAATGAGGGAGATTTGTATTTAGATAATGTACACAAACATTTGTATGTGGATATGCACATATGTGGATATGGATACACACACATTTGCAAATACATGATTGAGATCAACCTTCTTAACTTGTCATTGAAGATCTCCCCTTGCCTGAAATTTATTTTACTGTTAAGTTTATCTATTTTCTAGCAAATCTGTTACATCTGAGTATCCCATTCTCAGTGCCTAGCATAGAAATATATGTATATGTGTAATTGTAATTATGTATCTCCATATATGAGTATGCATGAATGTACATGTATATATGCATGTATATGTGTGTATATGGGGTGCTTAGTAAATATTAATAAACAATAACAATAATATAAATAACATAATTTTATTGCATTTAAGGCATTAAAAATAATTTCTCACCATCATCCTCTGAAATGAGTAATATAAGTATAATCATACCCACTTTGCAGAGAAAGAAATTTATATTTCATTAGGTCAATTAGACTATAATCATTAGAACATTCCCTGTACCCCAACACTTCATAGTTCAAATGGAATGGAAAGAAACCTGAATTTCTCTTCAGAAGATGGGTTCAAATACCATCTCTGTTATTTATTACTTATGTGAATTTTGGCAAACCATTATACTTTCAGGGCCTTGATTTCTTTTTCTGTAAAATTAGGAAGTTGAATTGAATGTCCTACTATCTTTTCCAGTTCACTATCTGTGATCCTATAAAAAAAAAAAAATCACAGATACCCAGACAGCTGTGCAAACATTGAACTGATAAATTCATGATTTTCAAAATAGGCTGCCTGTTGAACATGAATATTCACAACTTGTTACCCTCTTCCTGTGGTATACTTAGAGTCAAAGAATAGAATTACAGAATGTTAATGTTGGGTGAACCCTTAGAAAAATGAAAGGCAGAATATCAGGTCAGGAAGAAGCTTTAGAATCACAGAATATAGAATATCAAGCTTTCAAGATACCTTAGAGATCCTAAAATGTCTGGCATTCTAATTTCCTAAAACTATGTGTACATATGTTTGATTGGAATTTATTTTGCCACATGTATAAATCATAATGCATAGCTATGGCTATAGATATATACATATATCTATATCTATATATCTATATCTATATATATTTATATATATACAGAGGAGATGGCTGGAAACAGAGATCTCCATTTAGGAGAACTTGATCTCTTTCTTGAACTTGATCTATTCCTTGCCTCTTTATGCTACACATAAAAAATTATATGATCATAATATTCTAAGTTTTTGAACTTGTGACTATGAAGGATTATTAAAGATGAGGGCGCCAAGCCAGATAGTGTATGGGCCCATGTATTCTATACAGAATGTTATGATTTTTTTTTTTATATCTCGAGCAATATTCCTTTTTATCTCCTGGTCCAATTCTTCATCTGACCCAAAGTAATGAATCAAATCATTTCATAACTCTCTAGAAACTAGAGACATAACAGAGGATAATCTAGGTGTCTGTAGAGTGAATACTTTCTGGCTGTCACTGAGGATGCTATAGCCTTTAACAAGGTTTTCACACAGGAAGAGTGAGGGTAGGGGAGGGAGGGATAGAATTTGATTCTTGTAACCAAGGAATAATGTTCTAAATTGACTAAATAAAATTTAAAACAAAAAGTAAAAAACAAAAACAAAAAACAAGGTTTTCACATGATTGTGCCAGGAAGAAACTAAGAAGACCACTGTTGATGGTGTAGGTACAGGGCCATTACTGAGCAATGCACATACTACACTGTAATCCCTCACTGGATAATTAATATAGTGACACACTGTTTTCTTGGATGCATACAAAAAGGCAGCACTGTAGCCACAAAGTCAAACACAGACTTCTTGCCTGGCATGTGTCAAATGTGAATAAAATTTATCTCTAACAATAATAGCAACACAATCGGTTCAGGTGTTGTGGTTGAAGGGTCATATCTAGCCAACAAAGTCATCTCTGCCTCATAATTTAATTAGAAGGTCAATTATATTAAACTAACCAGTTCAACTGAGTTTCGTCAAAAAGAAAAGTGAGGGAAGTCATTTACAAATAATAAGATGAGTGAGAGAGTCAGAATCAGAGACAGACAGTGTGTACGTGTATGTGTGTGTATGTATGTTTAGAACATTTTATATAGGAAATGCAAGAAAATACAAAAAATAATGAGGACACCTATTAAAATGATATATATATGCATATTATATTATACATATAGAGGGGGAGGGAGATAGAGAGAAATAAAGAGAGAAGCATATATCCTTGTCTTCCTTTTAAGTACCAGTCCAGTCACTGGCGATTTTGACTGAATGTTCTTTTAATGATATCTTTTCTTCTGCTTATTGAGAACCCAACAAGACAATGACATTGGATGCAGGAAAATAATGAATGGTTCTATGTCATCTAAATATTCTCCATAAATTTAAGGCAACAAGAAAGACTTAAGCAATTGTTTTGGGGTTTTGGTTCCATAAGATTATTCACTCACAAAAATGTATATATATATATAAAACATATAGAAATATGTTTTGTGTGATAATACTTTTATAACCCAAATTGAGTTGCTTGTCAACTCCAGGAGAGAGAGAGAGAGAGAGAGGGAAGAAGGAAGAGAGACAATATGGATCTTATTACTTTGGAGATTTATTAATTATTAATTATTATTATTAGGGCAAAGCTGTTTTCCAACTTCCAATGATGATATGTATGGGTTTAAGTTATGTATTGGGGCTAAACGGCTAGGTTTTGTTGTTCAGTTGTTTCTGACTCTTTATGACCCTATTTGGGGTTTTCTTGGTGGAGAAAGATTATTATTTCCTTCTCTGGCTCAACTTACAAATGAGGAATGGAGACAAACAGGTTTAAATTATTTCCTCAGAGGTCCACAGCTATTAAATGTTTGAGGATGGATTTGAACTCAGTCCTTTCTGACTACAGACTCAGCACTCTATGCAATGAGTCACCTGTGACTAGGTTATCTATATGTCTTTATCTATCTATATATGTAATATTTCCAATATGTGAAATCATGAGATACAAAGGGATTTTCTGGAGATAAATGATCATTTTTTTCCCTTTGGAAGAAGGTCTGGGTGACTTCAAATGTCCATTTTCTAACCCATTGATTCTCAGATATAGAAATAGAAGAGGATTTTTCTGGATGCCTAGAGTAAAGCAGACTCTATAGCCAAACTGTCTAAATTCATATGACTTGTCACTTGATACAGTTATGAAGATCTGAATGATTTCCTTCACTTCAGTAAATGCTACATTAGAAAACTGGTCCCAAAGCCATGAGGCAAGAATACTACCTACCTGTCAAGTAACTAGGCTCATCAAAATGAGTTTCCTCATAGGAACTCATGCTCAGTACTGCTGTTTGGACCAGAAACAACCTTCACCTTTTAGAAAAGTGCCACAGGTTTTTATGCATCTCAGATGATTTAACAAATATGTTTACTTTTTTAAAAATCCTAAGTACTTGGAATGAGATATAAGATATAATAAGCATTTATTAAATACCTATTATATGCAAGGCATTGTGCCTAAGCACTTTAAAAATATACTTCTAACAATGAACATATTTTATGTCATACATCTAGTAAACAAGACTCTAAATTAATTCATTCAGATTCTTAATCCTCCTAAAAAGAAATTATTTCATATATATATCACTATCACCAAAATCACCACCATCATTATCATAGTGCCTTAAGGTTTACAAAGAGAACTTTTCTTAAAATAATACCAAGGGGCAACTTGATAGCTCAGAGGATAAAGAGCCAAACCTAGAGACCAGAGTTCCTGGGTTCAAATCTGGCTTCATATACTTCTTAGCTATGTGACTCTGTACTTAACCCCAAATACCTAGCTCTTCTTCTGTCTTTAAACCAATACTTAATATTGATTATAAGATAGAAGTTATGTATTAGAAGTTATGTATTAAAAATAATGAGTTAATGAAGCATTTAAACTCCATTTTACAGATTAGAAAACTGAGGCAAAGATAATTTAGAGAGACTTACATTGAGTTACATAGTTAATAAGTATCAATGTCAGAAATCAAACCCTGGTCCTGTTTCTACATTATATGTTCAATTCTGCAGGGAATCAAGGGCCCAGAAATTTTCTACATTGAAAGACAAAGTATACTTTCTGAGATATCCCATTGGAATGAGGCTTCATGTCCATGATAAGAAGCTACTCTTCCAATAAGAATAATTGTATTATTATTTTAAACCTATGTAGAGAAAATGAAAGGCAGCTAGTTATCTGACGATGAATACAAAGAAAAAAAGATATACTGTCTTGTAAGAATTGTATGAAGATATCTAAAGCTCAGAAATAATCTGGGGTTGTTGCTGTTAATGAATGCTAAGGACATCAAAAGAGTGGCTTTTATTTGTTTGTTTTTTAGCTATATTGGGAAAAAGAGGAGGATCAAAGAAATGGATGGCACAATGATAACAGATAATTATACAAAGGCTGAACTACTCAATTCTTATCTTGCTTCTGTTTTCCCTTCTAGGGAGAATATTTGCCCTGGGAATGATAGGGCAGAAACATTAGTTGAAACTGAAGATGAATCATGAGCTCAGTGAGTTCAAGGTCAGGATAAAATATATCCTAGAATACCAAAAAAGGCTGCATGTGATTGTAGAAAGAGTAATATAGTTATTATTATAATTATCTTTTTTTCTTCCCATCCTTAATAAAAATTAAAACAAAACCCTTGCAACAAATATGAATGACCAAGCCAAAAAAAAAAAACTTCTATTGGCTATGTCTAAAACTGAGTCTCATTCCACATATCTAATCCATGCCCAAAGCACAGAGTTATTAAGACTGAATTATGTGGAGGTGGATAGGATTCTTGATCATCAGTGATCTGGAATCATAAACATCTTTGGGATGATCAAAGCTTTTTGAAGAAAAAAAACCCACTGGATTTTGAATCCAATGTTTAAAGGAGATGTAGGAGTTCAAATGCAAGATCTGATAGCTCCTCTTTTGTGACCTAGGGAAAGATATTTCACCTGTTTTGGGTTCAATTTTTTCTTTAATTTGAAAGAGTTCTACAAGATGGCTTCTATGATCCCTACTACCACTCAAACTATGATCTTATGATTGAGTAGCTGTATTTGCTGATATGATAGGTTATTTTTTAAAGATTATAGAGGAATAGTTACCATAAGATTGATTTTCAAGATATTTTAAGACAATGGAGTCTACAAATTGTATATTGACTACTTTGACTTTTATTCTGGATATTATTAAAGGATTGTTCTATGAACATTTAGAAAGGTAAATTACTATCACCAAAAGTCAGCATGAGTTTATCCAAAAAGAGGTTGTTAGCACTTTTTGTAATAGTAAAGAAATAAAAGCAAAGTAGGAAGCTATCAATATGGGAAATAACTAAAAACACTGTGATATATGAATGCAATGTCATATCACTGTATTATAAAAAATGCTGAATGCAGAGAGGCATGGGAAGACTTAAATGAACTGATACAAACTGGAATAAGTAGAAATAAAGAAAACATTAAACACAATGAGTATAATATGAACAAAAAGAATGAAAATAATGACTATCCAAAATGAATTATGTTAAATTATAATGACTAAGTCCCAAAGAAGCTATGAAAAGGTACTTCCTTTTGTTTCTTCATAGAGGCAGAGAACTATGAGTGTGAGAAATTGTAGATAATGTCAGAGTGAGATTTCATTAACTATTTTTCTCTTTTTATTCTTTGTTGTAAATGATTATTCCTTGGAAGATAATATAGGAGTGATGCATTGAGATAAGTAATACTAAAAAAAAAAACAGAACATATCAATAAAATATATTTTTTAAAAAGATCATACCATATAAATTAGAACAATTGAACTAATTAGTTAGGATAGTAGTGTATAACTAATTTACCTAGAATATAGCCATTTTACAATGTCTTGTGCTCTCCTTATGAACAAGATAGAAAGATGTGAGGATAGTATAGGTAAGTAGGTACATTCAAAGCTTACTAAATCACTGGACCCCGCCAAAAAAATTAATCAATGAGCTGAGTATCACCTTTAAGCATCTAGTAAATAGTCTTTGAGTTATGTTCTTGGCCCTGTGCTGCTAAACATTTTTTTCAGTTATTTAAATGAAAGAATAGACAATGTCAAATAAGGTTATGTAATGCTGAGCAGAATAAATTCACCGAGTGAATTTAATGAGAAGAAAATTAATAAAAATATAAAATCCTATGCATGGATTTTTTTAAAAATCAAATATATAGAATTCTAGATATGGGAGAAATGAGTAGGCTGAAGCTCCTATGAAGCATATCTAGATCTTTCATGGGACAACAGGCTTCATAATATGATATATTAGAATATTAAAATTGAAAAACCTGGATTTGAGTAATATCTCTAACACATACTGGTCTTGTAAAGCCCTGCAATTCACTTAACACTTTGGTGGTCTAAACTTTTATTTATTTGTTTGTTTGTTCATTCATTCAGTCAATTAATTGATTGATTAATTGATTGGTTAATTAATTAATTTTAGGCCCTTGCCCCCTGTCTTATAATCAATACTATGTATTGGTTCCAAGGCAGAAGAGTGGTAAAGGGTAGGCAAAGGGGGTTAAGTGACTTGCCCAGGGTCACATAGCCAAGAAGTATCTGAGACCACATTTAAAACAAGGACCTCCCATCTCTAGGCTCTCAATCCATTAAGACACCCAGCTGACCCCTCTATTTAAGATCATAAGTTGTAGTGAATATTCCTTTTGACATGAGTAGTAGGAGTTTCCTTTACTGGGAACTGATTATTCCAGTAAAATCATAATTCCAGTCCTTATAATTTTCTATATCCTAAAAACTCCATATCGTTCAACAGTGTAAAATGCAATTAAAAAAAGTTATTGCAGGGAGAGCAAAGTGGCTCAATGGATTGAGAACCAGGAAAGGGATGGTCATTGTTAGGTTCAAATTTGGCCTCAGACACTTCCTAGCTATGTGACCCTAGCCAAGTCATTTAACTCCTATTGTTTTGCCCTTACTGCTCTTCTGTCTTTGAACCAATACACAGTATTCATTCTAAGATAGAAATTAACGGTTTTAGAAAAAAATATATATACATATATACAGATATATATATTGCTATTCTGAGCTACATTTTAAAAAGGCAATAAACAAAAAAAGTATCTTTGAGAAGAATAGTTTCATTGTAATCTGCTATTCTAGAAGATATCTGGAGTACATTCTTCATTTCTGGAAATCTTATTTTTGAATTATTGTCATGATTGAGACTACATCTAGATCAGGGGTCCTCAAACGTTTTACTCAGGGCACCAATTCACTGTCCCTCAGAGTGCTGGAGGGTCGACCTAACCCTAACCCTAACCCTAAATTTCGTGCAGTATACACAGTGCAGAATCCCCTCCCCCAGATCACCGCTCACCATGCTGATGTCTTCCATTGTGAAACCAAATAATCCTTTGCGTGGTGCCTCATTCTCTTTCAGTAACTCTCAGAACAAGGCATCACACAAAGGATTATGTCACAGGATGGAGTACTGTATGTGAGTGACTCCCTTGCTTTGTGGCACCACCACTTATAGTGCTCCTCTCACTGACCACCAATGAAAGAGGTGTCCATTCTGGAAGTGCGGTGGGGACTGGATAAATGGCCTCAGGGGGCCACATGTGGCCTTCAGGCCATAGTTTGGGGACCCTTGATCTAGATGATAAGAAAATGGATACTATTATATAGGAAAATCAGTTGAAGGATTTGGGGAACATTCATTCTTGAGGAGAGAATATTTATGGGGAGAATAATATCACTGTCTTCAAAGGCTCTTGTGTCTCTCATGAAAAAAAAAAATTAGACATATTAGATCTGACCTCAAAGGGAAAAATTAGGAGTAATGGATGGAGGTTGAAAAAGATACTACTTTTGCTCTATATAAAGAGAAACATCTTCAGAATTAAACCTGTCAAAATGTGTAGATGCCTAGGAAGTCTGTGGTTTCTTCCTTACTAGGAGTCTTTAAGCATATGGAAGGTAGAGTGAATTCTTCATCTTATATGGTGTAAATTAGATGCCCTTTGAGGTCTCCTCTAATTCTGTGACTGTGAATTTAATAAATTCTATGATCTAATACAATTCAAAGGTTTTATTATTATCACTATCAAATAACTACTCTTTGCTATGCACTATATAAAAGCCCTGAAAGTAAGAGAAAGTTAAATAAGGCATGACCTCTGGAACCCCTACAGCCTAACAAAAGAATTAAGAGATGCAAAAATATACAAAAACAAAAACATCAACAATAAAAAGTTTGTGTTTATTTCAAAGTTTATAATTTATAAAGTACTTTTATCAAAATGAACCTCCTAAGTAGATAGTGACAGTCTAATGTCTTCTATATGAAATTACTTACTTACAGAGATGGTAAGTAACGGATTCCAGAGTGGAACCCAAATGCCTTGACTTATTAGTTATTTTTCCCCTTATATCTAGCTACCTCTCTATGCAAATGATACAAAGCAGAGTATCATAACTATATGAGAAAGACTTGTTAACAAAAATCTGTGAGCTATGGTGTGTGTAGAACACTGAATTTGGAGCCAGAAATCCTGGTCTAGAGACCTTTTTCTTCCAGTTACTAGCACTATGGCCTTAAGCAAATCATCTCCTTCTCTGTCTCTACAAAATCTCCTCCTATCCCTCCACTGGCATTTACAAACACAAATACCTTTAATTTTCTGGGGTTCTCTGTAAAGAAGATGAAGTATGTTTGTCACACCACAAAGAGAAAAACTGATAATGAAGCTAAACCTTCCAACAAAGCTTTATATGGACTGAAACTTTTTCTTCCATTATTTCCTGGCATTTGAATGTTAATCAAATCAAAAAAGAATTTTTTTTCTGGTTACCTCTTAAGGAAACACTGCAAGTTTTATCTCAGGAAAAGGTCCCTGGTATGCAGGGCTTCACTAGGTCTGCATAAGAGGACGAATGAGTGAATTGGTTAAATTGAAGAGAAGTTCACTGAATGAATTGAAACAGCTTCTTGAAATGGAATTCGGAAATTTACTTGCTTCCATGAGATTCCCAAAGGAGAAGAAAACATCTATGGCTAGAAAAGTACATTTAGAAGTCTGTTCTACTGTCAGTTCCTGAAAATTGACTCTGTTTTCTAGGTGTCTTCTCTAACCATGGCCTAAACACCTGTCAAAGACTCCAACTAAACTGTTAGGCAGTAATAAAATGTGCCCACTGAACTCACACAACAGCCATTGGCCACATTTCCACAGTTCCACTTAATATAAGTGAAAAAATGGCAAAATAGCTCAGAGCAAATCATTGGAATTTCAGACCTTAAGTGAGTAGTTCCATATAACATACAAATCTCAGTACCCAGAGGAATTGTTCAAGGGCATCTGAGCCACAGAAGTGTATCTATAAAACTTCTTTCCACGGTATGTTTTCAAACACTTTTCTTAGGAAAGTGTAAGGAAAAATGAAAAGATATTTGAGCTCAATAGTTAGTTATACCTCTTTTTAAATGATTGTAATGTCTCATTCCAGCATACCCAGTAATGCCGATGTATATAATAAAATTGTTACCTAATAAAAATGAGTCACAAAAAATTATGTTAAAAAATAATTATTAACTAAGGACTATGTTGGACAGTCATATGGTACAGTAGATAGAGTGCCAGGAAAGGAGTTAGGAATACTTCTATTCCTGAGTTCAAATCTGACCTCAGATACTAACTGTGTAACATTTGTCTCAGTTTTCTCAACTGTAAAATGAGCTGGAGAGGGAAATATCAAGCCACTCCAGTATCTTTGCCTAGAAAACCATTAATGAGTTCACCAAGAGTTGGACAGGACTGAAATAACTCAACAATAATGTATTGCAATATAGAGAGATTTCTTATAACATCATAAAAGTAATTAAAATTTAAAAAAAATATTCTGCCTAATAAGATTCCTGAGAAATTAAAAAAATCTGCCTCCTTTTTAGAACTGTATAATCAACATACTTAATATGAAAGCATAATTTATCTCTCAAAATTCAGCAATGAATATTTAAGAACCTAATTTTGTAGCAATTATGGAAAATCAGATTCAGTATAACATAGAAAACTAATCTTAGCTTTAGCAAGACTTAGGTTCAAACCCTGCCTCTAAAACATATTACCTGAAAAATTATTTAACCTCTCACTTCCCCAGGGAACCCTCTAGGACTCCACATATAAGTTGCTCATCAGTATTGGTGGAATTTTAATACAATATTTTTTCATGCAATGTGTTTTCCCACAATATTGAAATAATCTACCTTTTTAATAATGTGGAAACATCACAAGAGACACCTGTTATTTTGGTCAGAAAAGTACAAATTATCTTCATTAAAGCCTTCCCCTAGTATCCCTTTGTGGTATAGAATTGAATCTAGATTTACAGAGTTCAGAAGAGCATAACTCTTCACAAATTCTATTAACTTGGAAGTGCTTCAAGCATGTGCCCAAGAATCAACTTTTCCTGTTGTTTAAGAACAAATTTGACTGATCAGGTTGAGACTCAATAATACTAAATTGGCTAAAAAGTAATGAATATTTTAATCACAGAAATGATGGGAAATGTTATGATAAGGATGGGATTGAACTTTTCTAAATTGAAAAAGAGAAGCCAGGATCTTTAGAAAGGGCACAAAAGTGATTTTGTAGGAAGATTGGTCAGTAGTTATCCCAGATTTAAAAATGGATCTCTCAATAAAATTTATAAATAACCTAATGTTAATTTCAACTTTATCTTTTGGCCTCATTGTTTTTTTCCTTGTTGTTTTAGACAGGTTGTACCTAATCAAGGGCTCAGTGGCTATTTTAGTAGGAGTCAAACTCTTGTTTGGATTTGGGGAATGGAGTAGATAATCTTTAATGTCATTTCTAAATACATATAATTTATGTAACTTTCTATATAAGTTCAATTTATATGTTATACGAAGTTCCACTTCATTTTCTCCTTTTCACCTCTGGGATATTTCTTTTACCCTGTATTTGTCTTACTTCTCTTAAGATCTTAAAATTATAACACCATTCAAATAATATTGACTTAGGCCTTAAAAAGTCCTTTTAATTATTCAAAAAAGTCATTTTTAAATTTTTTCTTGAATTCTGTGTTTGAATTTCCAAATTTCTATTCAAATCTACTATTTCTATCTGGAATGTGAAGAGGTCATTTATACATATTCTTCTATTGGAGGATTTTCACCTCTTCCATGTATTTTATTTACTTTGTTATAAGCCTTTACTTCTAGTATTTGAAATATAATCTCTTCTTCATTATAGTAATAGGTGTCAAATCATCTCTGCTCATTAATATGACTCCTTGGTATTTGATTTTTTTTTTTATGTTGCTTTCAGTAACCTGGTAGGTCCAAATTATAGCTATTACATCACTGTGAGTTCTCATTTTAGAATTTGTTTCAGGAGGTAACTAATTGATTCTTTCTGTTTTTCCTTTGACTTCTAGTTCTAATAGATATGGGCAGTTGTCCATGATTTAAAAAAAAATTACAGTATCCTACTTGGTTTGTTTGGTTTGTTTCTTTGATCATCTTTTTCAAAGTGGTTCAATGATTCTTAATTTTTTTTTCTCCTTGTTTACTATGTCAGTTGATTTTTATGAGAGACACCTTACATTTGAAGATTTTTTTTATTCTTTTAATTTTATTCCAGTATTTCTTATTATCTCTTGTAGTTTGTGGATTTCTTCTGGGTCAAATCTAATTTTTTCAGAAAGTTTGTTGAGTTGGTAGAGTTTTGTAACTTCCAGTTGAAGTATTTATTTAACTTCCAAGACCTCCTTCAAAATCCATTTCTGAGACTTCCAGTCAAGATGGCAGCTTAGAGAAAGCTAAAGTTCAGAGCTCCAGAAACCCTTCCTTACTGATCTCAAACTGAATGGTCCTAGGGCACCAAAATTCAAAACAAACAACAGAATAGACCCCGGGAACACTCCTCCTGGACCTGGATAAAAAGGTACAGCCCCCCAAAAGTCAGAACCTGAGATAACTCGGATCTAAGGGGTAGGCAGAAGGAAGGTCCCAGGACCCATCCCCCCAACCCAGAGCACTGAATCCGAGGCAGCAGCAGGAACCTCAGGGCAGGCAAAAGGACCTCGGGAGCCGGCCATTCTGAAGGCCACATCCTGAAAACAACCTGACCCAGTCGAGGGGGCACTCAGACAACAGGGAAACAAAGAGAGACAGGAGGAGCCT
Source organism: Monodelphis domestica (assembly GCF_027887165.1). Taxonomy (NCBI): domain Eukaryota; kingdom Metazoa; phylum Chordata; class Mammalia; order Didelphimorphia; family Didelphidae; genus Monodelphis; species Monodelphis domestica. The sequence goes on from NC_077227.1 coordinate 328,410,708, forward strand.
GTAGCCCCCTGACCAGATCCCACCATCTGAGTCTCACCGAAGGTCCCTGCCTCAGGGCATACTCAGTCTGAGGTTAATCCTATCACCAGCCATTGGAGCTCTAGGAAGCCACGGCCCCTCCCCATCAGAGTGCAGGCACCTCTGGCCAGCAAAGGCATTGAAATACATCTGAGAGTGTCAAGCCAGGTGAAGAACATAGAAGTAAGGCAACAGAGAAGCATCAGGAGGGAACTGAGGAGGGTAGTAACACAGAAACACTGAAACACCAGCAATTCCAGGCTTCCTGGGGAAGACAGACAATTTGCCTGGGGCTCAAGCCACTGAACACCAGACAGATAACAGAAGAGCAGCCCCCCTCACTCAGATAGAGATGGCAAACAGCACAGATGCAAAAAAGCCTCAAAACAACAAGAAAAACAAGAAGGGGGCAACTCTGGACACATTTTATGGAGCAAAAATACAAAATACAGAGGAGATAGAAGAGGAAACACAAGCAAATGTGCCGAAACCTTCCAAAGGAAATGGAAACTCTCCACAAACTTTTGAAGAATTTAAATCGCAAATAATCAAAAAGATAGAAGCCTTCTGGCAGGAAAAGTGGGAATTAATGCAAAAGAATTTCACACAACTACAAAACCGGTTTGACCAAAGTGAAAAGGAAAACCAGGCTTTAAAGGTAAGAATTAGGAAACTGGAAGACAACGAGCAGGTAAAATAGCAAGAATCAATGTAGCAAAGCCAAAAGATCTAGAAATTAGAAGAGAACATAAAATATCTCACTGACAAGGTGACAGACTTGGAAAATAGAGGAACAAGAGATAATTTAAGAATAATTGGACTACCAGAAAAGCCAGAAATAAACAGCAAACTCGACATCATAATACAAGAGATAATCAAAGAAAATTGCCCAGAGATTCTAGAACAAGGGGGCAATACAGCCACTGAAAGAGCTCACAGAACACCCTCTACACTAAATCCCCAAAAGATAACTCCCAGGAATGTAATTGCCAAATTCAAAAGCTCTCAAACAAAAGAAAAAATCCTACAAGAAGCCAGAAAAAGACAATTTAGATATAAAGGAATGCCAATCAGGGTCACATAATACCTTGCAAGTTCCACTCTGAATGATCGTAAGGCATGGAACATGATTTTCAGAAAGGCAAGAGAGCTGAGTCTTCAACCAAGAATCAGCTATCCAGCAAAACTGACTATATACTTCCAAGGGAAAGTATGGGCATTCAAAAAAATAGAAGATTTCCAACTTTTTGCAAAGAAAAGACCAGAGCTCTGTGGAAAGTTCAATATCAAAAAACAAAGAGCATGGAATACCTGAAAAGGTAAATATGATGGAAAGGGTAAAGGAGAAAATTGTTATCTTTGCACTTATTCAAGCTCTCTTCTATAAGGACTACATTTATATTAATCTATATATATTAATATATGGAAAATGTAATGTGTAAATAGGAGGAAAAGAAAAATCAAATAGAATAATCTTTCTCACACAAAGATTCACATGGGAAGGGGAGGGGAAGAAAAATCCTATAAGAAGGAGAGGAAGAGAGTTTTTACTTAAACATTACTCTCAGGAAAATCAACTCTGAGAGGGAAAAGCATCCAGATCCATTGGGATCTTGAATTCTATCTTACCCAACAAGGATAGGGAGAAGGGAAAACCAAAGCGGGGAGGAGGGAAGGAAAACAAAAGGGGAGGAAGGAGAGGGGGGAGGGGAAGGAACAAAAAGGGAGGGGATAGAAAGGGAAACATATCAAGGGAGGGGATAAGGGGACTAATTTAAAGTAAAACACTGGATTAAAAGGTTAGAGCTAAAGAAGAAAGGTTACAATTAGGGAAGGATATCAAAATGCCAGAGAATTCACAAGTCACGATCATAACTTTGAACATGAATGGGATGAACTCACCCATAAAATGTAGACGAATTGCAGAATGGGTTAGAATCCAAAACCCTACCATATGTTGTCTTCAAGAAACACACATGAGGCGGGTAGATACTCACAAGGTCAGAATTAAAGGATGGAGTAAGACCTTCTGGGCCTCAAATGATAGAAAGAAGGCAGGAGTTGCAATCATGATATCTGATAAAGCCAAAGCAAAAATAGACCTGATTAAAAGGGATAGGGAAGGTAATTATATTTTGTTAAAAGGGACTTTAGAGAATGAGGAAATATCACTAATCAACATGTATGCACCAAATAATAGCACCCAAATTTCTAATGGAGAAACTAGGAGAATTGAAGGAAGAAATAGACAGTAAAACAATATTAGTGGGAGATTTGAACCAACCATTATCAAATTTAGATGAATCAAATCAAAAAATAAAGAAGAAAGAGGTAAAAGAAATGAATGAAATCATAGAAAAATTAGAGTTAATAGACATATGGATAAAAATAAATAGGGACAAAAAGGAATACACCTTCTTCTCAGCACCACATGGCACATTCACAAAGATTGACCATACACTAAGTCACAGAAACATGGCATACAAATGCAGAAAAGCAGAAATAATAAATGCAGCCTTTTCAGATCACCAGGAAATAAAAATAATGATCAGTAATGGTACCTGGAAAACCAAATCCAAAATTAATTGGAAATTAAATAATATGATACTCCAAAATCGTTTAGTTAGAGAAGAAATTACAGAAATAATTAATAATTTCATCAAGGAAAATTACAACAGCGAGATATCCTTTCAAACCTTTTGGGATGCAGCCAAAGCAGTAATCAGAGGTAAATTCATATCCTTGAGTACATATATTAACGAACTAGGGAGAGCAGAAATCAATCAATTGGAAAAGCAAATAAAAAAACTCAAAAGCGATCAAATTAAAACCCCCCAGCAGAAAACCAAACTAGAAATCCTAAAAATTAAGGGAGAAATTAATAAAATAGAAAGTGATAGAACTATTGATTTAATAAATAAGACAAGAAGCTGGTACTTTGAAAAAACAAACAAAATAGGCAAAGTACTGGTCAATCTAATTAAAAAAAGGAATGAAGAAAAGCAAATTAACAGCATCAAAGATGAAAAGGGGGACATTACCTCCAATGAAGAGGAAATCAAGGCAATCATTAAAAATTACTTTGCCCAATTATATGGCAATAAATACAGCAATCTAGGCAATATGGATCAATATATACAAAAATACAAACTGCCTAGACTAACAGAAGAAGAAATAGAATTCTTAAATAATCCCATATCAGAAAATGAAATCCAACAGGCCATCAAAGAACTCCCTAAGAAAAAATCCCCAGGGCCCAATGGATTCACAAGTGAATTCTATCAAACATTCAGAGAACAGTTAATCCCAATACTATACAAACTATTTGACATAATAAGCAAAGAGGGAATTCTACCAAACTCCTTTTATGACACAAACATGGTACTGATTCCATAACCAGGCAGATCAAAAACAGAGAAAGAAAATTATACACCAATCTCCCTAATGAATATAGATGCAAAAATCTTAAATAGGATACTAGCAAAAAGGCTCCAGCAAGTGATCAGAAGGGTCATCCACCATGATCAAGTAGGATTTATACCAGGGATGCAGGGCTGGTTCAATATTAGGAAAACCATCCACATAATCGACTATATCAACAAGCAAACCAACAAAAATCACATGATTATTTCAATAGACGCAGAAAAAGTCTTTGATAAAATACAACATCCATTCCTATTGAAAACACTAGAGTCACAAAATGTAAAATAAATAATTTTACTGGAAAACTGGAAGACAGTGTGGGAGAGATTAGGATTAGATCAACAACTCACACCCTACACCAAGATAAATTCAAAATGGGTGACTGACATGAATATAAAGAAGGAAACTATAAGTAAATTAAGTAAACACAGAATAGTATACATGTCAGACCTTTGGGAAGGGAAAGACTTTAAAACCAAGTAAGACATAGAAAGAGTCACAAAATGTAAAATAAATAATTTTGATTACATCAAATTAAAAAGCTTTCGTACAAACAAAACCAATGTAACTAAAATCAGAAGGGTAGCCACAAATTGGGAAACAATATTCATAAAAATCTCTGACAAAGGTTTAATTACTCAAATTTACAAAGAGCTAAATCAATTGTACAAAAAATCAAGCCATTCTCCAATTGATAAATGGGCAAGGGACATGAACGGGCAGTTCTCAGCCAAAGAAATCAAAACTATTAATAAGCACATGAAAAAGTGCTCTACATCTCTTATAATCAGAGAGGTGCAAATCAAAACAACTCTGAGGTATCACCTCACACCTAGCAGATTGGCTAACATGACAGCTATGTAAAGTAATGAATGCTGGAGGGGATGCGGCAAAGTAGGGACATTAATCTATTGCTGGTAGAGTTGTGAACTGATCCAACCATTCTGGAGGGCAATTTGGAACTATGCCCAAAGGGTGATAAAAGACTTTCTGCCCTTTGATCCAGCCATAGGACTGCTGGGTTTGTACCCCAAAGAGATAATAAGGAAAAAGACTTGTACAAGAATATTCCAAGTCGCGCTCTTTGTGGTGGCCAAAAATTGGAAAATGAGGGGATGTCCTTCAATTGGGGAATGGCTGAACAAATTCTGCTATATGTTGGTGATGGAATACTATTGTGCTCAAAGGAATAATAAAGTGGAGGAATTCCATGGAGACTGGAACAACCTCCAGGAAGTGATGCCGAGTGAAAGGAGCAGAACCAGGAAAACATTGTACACAGAGACTGATACATTGTGGTACAATCGAAGTTAATGGACTCCTCCACTAGGGACAATGATATGTCTCTGAACAATCTGCAGGGATCTAAAAAACACTATCCACAAGCAGAGGATAAACTGTGGGAGTAAAAACACCGATGAAAAGCAACTGCTTGACTACAGGGGCTGAGAGGAAATGGCTGAGGAGAGACTCTAAATGAACACTAGTGCAAATACCAGCAACATGGAAATGGGTTTGAACCAAGAACACATGTGAAACCCAGTGGAATTGTGAGCCGGCTATGGGAGAAGTGGTGGGAGGGGGGTGGGGGTAGGAAAAGATAATGATCATTGTTTCCAATGAATAATGTTTGTAAATAATCAAATAAAATAATGTTTAAAAAGTCAAAAAAAAAAAGGAAGTTATGTCTCTTTTTGCAGATGAAAAAAAAAGAAAATCATTCAACCTTGCCAATCCTTAATTTTTTCAACTGTAAAATAAAAGGTTTGACTCAAAAAAAAATCCATTTCTTTTCTATTTCTTTCCTTTAGAGCTCTCATTTCATTTATAATATATAGTTTTTAATCTTACTTCATTTCTCTCTGACATTTTGTCAAACCTAGGCTCTTATAATTCCAACTTTCACTGATTTTGATTCAGTAGGTGTTTTCAAAGGTCAAATGACAAGAAATGAGGTAGGTCAACAGGCATGCTTCCAAAAAGGCATGAATTCATACTTCAAACCATTAAATAAGGATATTTTCTGTAGATAGTCCAGGCTTTGTGGATGTTTTGCTCAATCTTGCTTAAAAGGATCCCTATGTTTAGACTATTATAATATCATTAAAGATCTACTTTTAGAAATCACATGGGAACAAAAACATCAAGCAGCTATATTTGAACTTTTTGATTCCAATATTTATTTAATGTCATTATTGATTATAAGTATGTTAAGATAATCACTCATAACACTTTATGCATGGCTTTATGGAAATATATGTATACATCTGTATAAGTATATGTACATGCACACATACATTTGTGTATATTAATCAGACCCAAAAAGGATAATCAAAGATGCTTATGGATATGTAGAGAGATATGACACAGTAAAAGGACTTAATTATAAGGTACCAAAACTAGAAGTAAACTAAAAAATATCCATAGATAATGCATTGCAAAGGATCTCAGTGTTAGAGAACATAGAATGATGGAGCTAAACAGGAACATATAATCATAGAAGTCCATATAATATAAGATTCCAACTTTCACTTTCAGATCCTACTTCTCCTCCCATCACAGGAAAAATTCTTCTTTGAGCCTTGTTTCATTCATATCTTTCTGTCAAGATCTTCTTTATTTACTATTTTTTTATGATTTCCAGATAATTCTCCTTTCTCATTTACCATATAGCATATAATATTTCCCTCCTCTTCAATGATTGCCTTTATAATTAAAAACTTTAATAATCATATCAATGTTTATTTCATAGAATAAAAGTATGTTTTGGTAGGAAATTACTACAACCAAGGTAGACAAACTACTTTAGGAATTTGACTATGGAAAGTAAAATGTACAAAGGAAAATAGATAAAGAGTTAGAGAGGATCATTTGGAAGTTTAATCAAGTTCAATAGTACTTTCTCAATCTTTATCATTATTGATTTCTTGTAAGCTTTTGATTTTCACTTTGCCTACGTTATTATGGCATTGCTCTCTAAGTCTCTACATAGCTCTGTTCTGTTTCCAAACTATTTTTTCTATGTTCACTTCTGTGGAATTCATCTTCTTCCATATGGTTAATGATCACTTCTATGCTGATAATCCTCAAATAATATTGAAGATGATAGAGATATAGTGAATTCTAGGTGAGGGATAGAGTATGGAATGATCAAGTGGGGAAATTGAAGAGGAAAGGATTAAACACATGTCACAGGTTGACAAAGAGCAGGGCCATATAAGTAGTAATAAAAAACAAACAAACAAACAAAATACAAAATGTTTTGGAGGCCAGGTGAGAACAAACTATCTTAAGATATCTTAAGAGGAGTAAGTAGGGCCAAAAGCTAAAGAAGGATCAAGGATATGAAGAATAAGAAAAACCCCATTGATTAGAGTAAGCAACTAAGTGAAACTTACTTAGAGAAAGTAGTTTGAGTAGATTAGTGGCGTAAAAGGCCCATCTTATAAAAGGACAAGGAGTTATTATTTGGTGAGACAGTGGGAACAAGTCATGCTTTCTGGGACCATGGCAATGAGAGGGAGGAGAAACTTTTGATAATAGCTAGATGAAATCTGAGCTCTTGGAAAGTAGAATCAACATTTTTTTTACCTCTATTTCTTCATCCAATCGCTTTAAAATAAACATATTGAGTTTCTTATAACATTACTACTTCCCAATGACTAACACCTCACCAAAAAACCAAAAGTGAATAGCTAAGTAAAAGTAAAGTAAACAAAAGGCTCAATATGTTAGTCAAATCTGGCAATGTATGGTTTATTTATTGCCATTTTATTTGCTTCTTTGCTGAGACGAGGGAAACATGCTTGGTCACCAGTGCTCTGAGAAGAAGATAGGTCATTACATTTATAATTGTTGTATCATATTTTTATGGGGGGGGTTCTCTCCATCATATCAATCTTTTCTTGGCTCACTACCCTCGCTTGCTGTTCATAAGAGATTTCCCAAGTTTCTCATAATTCTTCATCTTCATCATTTCTTGTAGTACAACAATATGCTATTTTATATATATATATGTATATATATATATATATACCTTGATTTGTTCATCCATTGCCTATTTGATAGCTTCCATTTTACTGCCATCACTTTGCTATTACAAAACTGCTTCTATGAATATTTTTATACATATGTTTTTCTCTTTGTCATAGACCCCCTTTTCCCATTCATATCTCAACTTCTTATAATTCAACTTCCAGTCTATTCACTTGACTGAAACTACTGTTTCCAAACTCTTCAATAATGTCCTAACTGTTAAATACCTAACTATTCTTTCCCAGTAGTATTCTTTCCTAGAAAATCATCCATTTTCTCACTAATTATGGATATCTCCTAATCTATCTTGGGCCTATTTTTCAGTTTGGTCTCTTGCTGATTTCATTACTCCATTGAGTTCAATTATTATCTTTATATAGAGGACATCCAGGCCTGGTCTCTCTCTTGACCTTTAGTCCTCTGTATATCTCCTGCCTACTAGAAACTGCCACTTTGATGATCTGCCAGTGAAACCGATTTAGTACATACAAAAATTAACTTATCTTATTCCTTACTTCCAAACCTAAATTACCTGTTAAACCTTTAAAATCATATAATGGTATATTATTGTAAATTAGTAGTATCAACAACTACAATAGGAGTGGTGTTTCTTTTGAGAACTTTACTATCCTTCTAGCAAAGCAGCTTCATAACCCCGGAGTCATCTTTGACTCTTCTCCCTCCCCTTTTCACTCTCCATAGTTAAGTCCTATTTTTACTACTTCTGCCATATGTCTTCCCTCTATCCTCCATTTCTCTCTATTCAGAGCTGCAATACTTGTTAGGACATTGATTAGATAATTGAAATAGCCTCCAATTTTTTTTTTCTTTTTTCCAATTTATCCACAGAACTGCCAAAGCAATATTCCTAAGGCATAAACTTCTCCTTTAAATCTACTTCTTTGCCTTTATTCCTCTAAAATCTGGCTCCAATTAGAAACCTTAATTTCTAGTTTATTTCATATTTCTCCTTTTGTTTACACACTTTCAGATCCAATGAAACTAAACTATTTGCTGTTCTCTGAACCCAGGCATTTCAACTGAGAGGTTCATAAATTTGCAGAAGCTATCCTTCATTGTTGAAATACAATTTTACCTCATCTGCAAAATCTTTTCTGAGATACTTCAGTTATTAATGATCTCTCTTTCTTCAGATTTCCCCAAGTACTTTGACCTGTCAGTGAAAGAATGCTATATTTGAAGCTGGAAGTTATAAGGTTCAATCCTTCCTATGTCACTAAGTAAGATCTCCATAACACCATTTTTCTTCAAACTCATGGGTTTGGTTTCAGAGAATGGTTGCTATTTTAAGGATCTTGAAGTCTAGTCTTATTGGTCTATACTCCTAACTGTAACATTCATGGGCCCCTACCAGTATTCTTCTCACTAACAAACAGTCAATACACTTAAAGAACAATAGTTATAAAACATTCTCCCTATAAACTGGTGCCTATTCTCCCAAAAATAAGCAATGGTAAGAGTGGGCTAAACTTGGAGTACAATGTTAGTGAGGCATACATGCAGATTATATATGTATGAAAAATGCCACTAGTTATTTCTGTCATTTGTTAAGATTAAAAATTTGTTTTCTAGTAATAAAAGTATCATATATTTTAGAGGTTTTATAAAAGATTAAGAAATGAAGAAAATATAAAATAAGAAAGCAGGTGACTAGGAGAGTCAAAAGACCCATTCAATTTCACTCACTACATCTTGGGAGATGCATGTCCTAGGAAGCGGAAGCAGGGAGAGACAGGGTAGGTGGATACAGTTAGTTTAAATACCCCATTTCGCTCTGGGCACAGGTGAGGTTACAAGGCATTTTGGGAAATGGCCAAGGACTCCTGGGAATTGAAGTCTGGGGTTCAAATTTCCATTTTTACATACCTCCATTTGATTGTTTGGGAAAAGATTTTCCCCCAAAAGGATCATGAAAAGATAATTAATTTAAAGATTACAATAATATGAGGATAAGAGGAAAAAAGAACAAAACCAATAAATTGCTAGATGCATTGACAAAAAGCCAGCCAGAGGGCAGTCCCCTTTGGCATGAAAGTACACATACAAATAAACACTCAATCAACTACACCCAAAGTTTATTCTTGATCTACTCATGCAGTTTGTGGTCTGGAGGCACCTTTATGGTATCTTCTCCAAACAGTTCAGTTTCTGGATTCAGAGAGGTATCATGTTTCTTAACCTAAAATTCTTCTCAAAAGGAATTTAAACTTTGCTATTTAAGATAATAATATTTTACATTTCCTTGTGAAGAGGGTGATTGAAAAACACAGGATCACTTAGGGATGCATTTCTGAGTTATGAGGTATATGAATCAATTGGTAAGAGAAATTAAAAAGACATCAGAAAAATCCAAATTAAAAAGATAATTCCTGGATGAAAATATAGACTATCAAATGTTAAACATGGCAACCTTGAGTCTTCACACTAGGTTCAAGTCCTTGTATTGGCTTAGAAGTGCATCAATCCATCCTGGATTGGTTTATCTTTGGCCCTATGCAATGTCTCTTTTGTGTATATCTTGTCCTGGAATCAGACAGAATCATTAAGAAAAGTCCCAAAATTTTTTAAACAATTAGTAGCATCAGTTTTATAGTCTCAAGCTTTTGGGACATGTACTAGCAAATGTATTTTAAACTTATATTACTGCAATCAAAAAGTTAAAGAAAATTGTAATACTGGTATCATGTGCTTCAAATATAAAAAGGAGAGAAAAAAAGTGAAATAGTATATTACACATGCAAGAAAATATAATAATAAGAGTTTTAAAAAATTCAAAAATGTAGCTTATAATCATTGACACACTATTTCAGCTAAGAAAATATAGAATATAAGGCTTTCTCACCAAAATTGAGATCCATTTCCTCTTCATGCCTGGCCATGATCCACTGTGAGTAAAAGGCAAATGAATTTCACAAGGTTTTAACATTTTTTCTTTTTATAAAAAGAAAAGTAGTACAAATATGTAGTTATTAATATCCCCAAAATTCTCAATAGTCCAGTTAATTACAATAGCAAACAAACACACTATCATTTTTACATGACTTGCTGTATGGTATTTTTAAAAGCCCATGAACTGATGGATATTTGTCACAATTTTTACAAACGTAGCAAATATTTCAACCTTGGTAAACATATTTTAAACATAGTAACACTTATTTTTGGTTTAGAACATCATCAAGAAATCTAGATATCATTCTGGTAGTAAAGTAATGAGCTGAAAAGTTATAAATGAAAGGTACTTCCTTTTGTTGTTGTTGTTTTGGAGGCTTTTTAGGGGTACTACATGCCCTGGGATTAACTTCCCAACTTCCATTCACATTTTTTATAAATGCAGGAGTTGGTGTTTTAATTATATTTCACTTCAGCTACTAAAATGGGCCTTATCTCATGGTAGGGGCAGGAAAAATGACCAGAGATTGTTAAGAAAATAATTTTAAAAATTATGTGTAAATAACCCTTAAAATTGATTTGAGATACTTAGCTCATTAAATTTTCCAAAGGTTGTTATAGCAATTTTCCGATTGAGTCCATCTATCCTCTATGTGACCATTTACAAAGTCAAAAATAGAAAAACTGTTTTTATATGGGCTTATTCAATAATGTTCATTCAGTATGGTTATAGGAGAAAAGCAACAGAATTTAACAGTAGTTAAAACCCAGTACATTAAAATGATTCAGTGTAACAGAATAGTATTGAATGCAGTAATATATGAACTTAAAATCACAAAGTTAAACCTTAAACAAAAAAATCAGCAAAATCCAATAGAATACAGAGATTTTTATAAAACATTGGAGTCTGAAAAGCCTTAAAATATAACCTCCAGTTTCTTTAAAGTTCCTTGGATTTTTTTTTATTATCCATTTAGATGCCTATTGTCAGAAGGCAGAAGATTGGTAATGGTTAGGCAATGGGGGTTAAGTGACCTGTCCAGGGCCACACTGCCAGGAAGTGTCTGAAGCCAGATTTCAACCAAGGACCTCCTGTCTCTAGGCCTGGCTCTCAATTCACTGAGCCTCTGAGCTGCTTCCCCATAGTGAGGAATATCAAATTTGGCTAAAGAGTTGCAGGGAGCTGAATTTTTCCCCTGGCACACAGGTGAAATAAATGAAAGAATCAATGCAGTCAAAAGATATCCTTTTAAAGTAGCCGTCCTTGTAATTTCATGTTTGGAAAACCCTCTTCCTTCTTTTCTTTCTTTCTCCCTCCCTATGATCCCCTGCCCCTAGTCCACGTGGAGGCTAATTGTAGCCTAAGGGAAAATTACCCCCACTTTTTACCAGCTGGTTATTGATCCTGAAGAAATTGGGTCTGCTACCAGCAGCCTGGGTCCTGAGGTTGAGCCTGGGGCGATGAGCCGTCTGGGTTGGAGGCCAGAGGTACAGAAATCAGCTGGGCCAGGTGAGCAAGAGAAAGACCAGAAGCAGCAGCCGGAGCAGAAGTGGGCAGCTGGAGTGGGCAGGGCCAGGACCAGGTGAGCGATCTGAATCAAACAGGTCCAGATTATAGGCAACAGTAGCCGGGCCAGAAGGGCTGGGACCAGGTGAGCGATATTGAATCAAGAAAATCCAAAGTGGATGGCTGCCTGCAGGAGCTGATCAAGATGGTTTTCTAAAAAAACATCTTGGAAAAATGTGGCTTAAAAAAAATCACTATCTAGGCTATCTTTTTTCCCTTCATGGTCACCAACTGTTAAAATTAAAATTTTATTTTCTAGTGATAAAAGTATTATATATTTTAGAAGTTTTATTAAAGATTAAGAAATAAAGAAAATACAAAATAAGAAAGCTTATGGCTAGGAGGGCCAAAAGGCCCATTTAATTTCACTCACTATGTCTTGGGAGACGCGTGTCCTTGGAAGCGGAAGCAGGGAGAGACAGGGTAGGCGGATACAGTCAATTTAAATACCCCATCTCGCTCTCGGCACAGGTGAGGTTACAAGGCATTTTGGGAAGTAGCCAAGGACTCCTGGGAATTGAAGTCCGGGGTTCAAATCTCCATTTTTACATATTTTAAGGCATGAAAGGTCTTCCTATCTTTAAACATCATCACACTGCTAACTTGGATATAGCATGTCTTCTGGTAAGGTTGCTTATCTGGATTCCCAGTGTCTGTTCCTCTCTATAGACTTACTTTTAATCATCAGGTCTAGTTCCATAAAGCTGCTTCCTTCTTTGAGTGATTTTCTCTCTGTATCTATATCTAAAAAGTATGTCCCTATTTTCTGCTATATGAAATATCTCTAACTAATCTGGTAGTTTCCCTTCAAAGCTATGTGGACAATACATGAAGGGGATCCCTTCCTTTCTCCCTGTAGGAGGCTACTGTACATGTAATATCTAATTTTTATCTTCTAAAATTCATCCATAGCTTACCTCTTTAAAACTGCCAGGCATATTTATTTGCTCAGCCAATCATGTTGTACCTTTCTTGACACAATAGGAGAGGTATTCATACTTAATAATGTAATCACAGGGTGTTTCAATTTAATAACACATTAAAACCTCATAGCCTGTGACTGCATTCTGTGATTATATCAATTGACCTGGGGGATTGAGATGGAAAAGGTAATCACATCCTCTCTCCCCTACATCATGATTCATCCTCATTCTCTACTTGTATTATACTTATCGTTGAGGTGGTATATTCCTTCAGTAGAAATTAATGCTCTGGGGGCTAGAAACTATTGTTGTCTGAAGCTACAATGCAGGGCATCTAATTATAAATTCAGTATTTTTTCTCAATCTTCCATGGAACTTTCAATTCCTAAAGTCCTATTCTTCCATCTCTCCTCATATTTTACCTCTCAGAAAATTATTTTTCATAATTCTTACCACAATCTCCAGTTAGTTCACTATGTGCTATTTTCTCAAAGTATCAGCCCTACTTCAGAGTCTTGGCTCTTCAGGTCACTAGAGTAAGGGATGAATTTAGGGGTTTTTGACTAATATATTATCCTTATGGTCACCAGGGATTAATTCAAATCCCAATAAAAATACTCAAGTCAGTTTGGGAATTTTATGATGGTTTAATTAATATAGAGGTGAGGAATTAAGAGGAAGAGAGAGAGGGTAAAGTCTATAAGATTTCTCTGGCCTATCCTGAGCCAAGGAGAATTCAGAGACCTTCCAGCCATGAGGCCTCGTCCGAGATGAGGGGCCTTCTAGGAGGATGGTGTTTTTTAGGAAAGGTAAAGGAAAAAAGGAATCAGCCTAAACTCCAAGAGAGCTCAGGGAAGATGCCTCACCTGAACCATGCTACTAAGCTTCTCCCAGTTACATCATCAAGGACACTCACCAGCAGACCCAGACAAAAGCTGCAGGCATGCCAAGGCTCTTCTGCCACCAAAGAGAACCAGAGCCACCTCTCCGCCAAAAGAGCTGGAGAGAGGAAGTGACATGAAATATATAGACTGTTTTTTACATCACTTCCTGCATCTCACATGTGTCAATGGTAGCTTAAGTTTGACTTAAGACAGCCCAGGGGGTCTGTCAATTGTTTCTGATTTGTCATTTGCTAGTACATGTCTGTCATAGGCCATCCTCCTCAACACTTAATCCTTAAGTAGGGGTGTAGACATTCCTGTTTGTTAGACTAAGCAGGGTGGAGTAAATCTAAAATTCACAATCCTCCCTGATGATGATTGGGGAGCTAGTCTCCTTAATTGATCACTAAACATAATCATCCTGCACCTCTAAATTCTTCTAAATACAGGTGCATACAAAATTTCATCTTCTAAGAGGAAACTACAATAGTTAGATAGAAGAGGGAAATAGAAGAGAGAGAGACAGCAAAACCAATGTTTGCTGGGCACATTGACAAAAACCAATTAGGGGGTAGTCCCCTTTTGGCCTAAGAGTATACATTCAAATAAATGTTCAACAAAACTTCATTTCAATCAACCACACCCAAAGTTCATTCTGGATCTTCTTGATGTAGTGTAGGTTTTCTGACCTCTTTCTACAACAGTTCATTCTCTGGATTTAGGAGTTAGCAAGCTTCTTTCCTTGAAGATCTTTCTCAAACCAAAATTTTTAAATCTTGAATTTTTATTAAAATACAATCCCCCCGAAGTGAGTGTTAAGAAACACCTAATTCACTAGTTGAGCTTTATACTGTTTTCTAACCTGGAATCACTTGTCCCACACTCCTTCAGTTACTTACTAGTTATATGATCCTGGGCATGTTACTTAACCTCTCTTTGCCTCATTCTTCATCATAAAAAGGGGAAAATAATAATACCTACCTCTCAGATTTGTGAGAATGAAATGAGAGAATGATTATAAAATGCTAAGCAGAGTACTTGGCACATTATAAGAATTATATAAATGCCATTTTTATTACTATTATTATATAATTATGTCTATACATATATGTATATGGAATATTTTAGCCTTAGTATTTAATAATTAGAAATGGCAATCTTTATATGAATATAACACTATTCAGATCCCCTAACTATATCTTGTTTTTTTTTTTAATTGGCCCCAAGCCAGAAATTATAAATCACCCTAATTGGTTTCTTTACAAGTTAGAAGTGAAAGGCTCTTTCTCTGGGAAAACCTGAGATAGATTAGTTCCATCTTCTAAACAAATATGCAGTTGAAACCCATTACCTCTTCTGGGAATCTCCTCAGATGCTTTCTGTATTGGTATCAAAACAAAGATCAGAGTAGAAGCAGTCCTATTTAGCCAGGGTGACTTGGAGACTTCTCATTAATTGCTTCAACATTTGAGAAGTACATGCAAAGTGGCTAGAAAACGGTGTTTGTTTTTGACTTTGCCAAAATTTGCTTATCAGTGCTGCAGCAAGGGAGAGAATGATTGACAGGTCTTGAGACATAGAATCTTGCCTGAGCAGGCTGAATCAGAGTTCCAAGGAACAGTTTTGCCCCTGACACACTGGAGTAGAAGGTGAAGCCTGTAAGGTGAAGATCTGATCTATTCTGAACTCTCATGGACAGCTAGAAAGCAGCCTCTTTGAATTCCACTAAATGAGGGTGAAAGGACATGTCCATGTACTCTGGTGGACAGAGTGAAACTTGAAGAAAACCTTTTTCCCTGGGACAATTGAGGACTCAGCTGGATCCCTCTACCTGACCCACCATAGACTCTGTGTTTGAGAAATCTGGTTCCCTGTTGGACTTATCCTTAGGAAACTTGGATTTAGATTAGAGTATTTAGATAGTGGCTTTAATAACTGGGTTAATTGTCAGATGCTAACCTTTTCCCCTCATTTCCCAAACCTTTCCCTTACCTGTTAATCAATTCAATTTTTATTTATATGTGCATTCTCCCTCTGTGTAACCTTCCTTCTCCACCCCACTTTCCTAAAAATCATTCTAACAGTGCTTAGGAGAATGGCAATGTGGTACTCATAATAGAAAGCAATGAAATGGCTATCCATCCAGGTGTGCTTGCCAAGGCTATTGCCTAGGAATTTTCTAGGGTGTGTATAGCAATAATAACCTCTTCCAACACTACCATTGATAAAGTTTTTTTTTTTTTTAATGTATGGATGGGTGGGCAATGGGCAATCAAAATCTATAAGCCCCATGTTGTAGTTCTGCCCTGATCCATTGTATTTTCTCTGGTCATAAGTCAAGAAGTCAACATTCATTTATTCCATGCTTATTATGTTTCAGATGCTATTCTAGGGCCTCAGTATAAAAAAGAAAAGCAAAAATGTAAACCCTGCCCTCAGTAAACTTACATTTTGATTGGGAAGACAACATGCAAATGACTGTATACAAGATATATCTGGGTTAACAGTAAAAAACTTTGAGGGAAGGCATTGACAGTGAAGGAGACCAGGAAAGGCTTCTTGTAGATAGTGAGAGGGAAGCTAGGAGGCAGAAAATAGGAGAGAGAGCATTTCAGGCCTGGGTATAACTAAAGAAAATCAAGTTCTTTCACCTCTTATTTTCAATCGTCCTTTTGCAAAGTGATCATATTTCAAGCATCCACACCAATGTGTTTTTGAAGAAAAGGATTATAGAAATAGCAGGAATATATCTTTATATGCAAAGGATTTATGAATTTTAGGGAATTTCCTTCCTCAAATATAGAATTCAGTCTGTCTGTGATGTAATAGATAGCGACTAAGGAGTTTCCTCATGGAAAAATTAGTAATATTCTTAAGATAACATAACTAATAAGGGTTAGAGATGAAATAGGGAATCACATCTTCCTGACTCCAATTCTATCACTCTAGTCACTATGTATCATGACCATTTTCATGTTTCATGGAACAATAAAAACAACAGAGTGAAAAAGACTCCAGAAAGCATGGTGTGGTATGTATTGAAACTATACTATCCTTGGAACACTGCTGGATAAAATTAGCAGAATTATCACAAATAGAGAATGAAAGAGATTTATCATGATTTCTACTATCTTTCTTTGTATCATCAGTGACTATAAATCCACTATATTTAGACTCTTTATGTTTAATCCATATAAAAGTACTAGAAATGACATTAAAAATAAGCAAATCTGAATCGGACTCAGGACATGCACAAGAAATCTGTGAAAATCAACTGTAGGCTTGGTGAATATGAGTTTTCTCGATATAAATTGTTTGTTCATTATACATAGGACAGAGTGAATCCTTAAAACCTCTTTCCCAGAAAGAAGGCTTTCATTAAACATTTGCAAACATCGTACAAAAGTCCTTCACAAATACAAGAGAAAACTATTCAACCACCACTCTGGTTCATTTCAAGCCAGATAGAAAGCAATAAGACTGCTTGTCAAAAGTTTTGGACCAAGCCTAAAGGATATCCTAAACTTTTATAAATAATAATACCCATAGTATCAAGCCTCAGAACATTGTGAGGTATCTTCAGTGACATCTGCAATTATTTAAAAGTTATTTATCTAGTAATTAGGCATGGTATCAAAATATTGAATTAGAGCCTTAGTTCTAAAACTTTTTGATCTTAAGGCCACTTTACACTCTGAAATTATTGAAGACTCCTCTACAAGCTTTTTTGTTTGTGAATTATATTTTTCAATATTTGTTGCATTATAAATTATATATTTCAATTATTATGAAAATTATTTTGATCTCATGGCCTTCTTAAGGTACTTAGGGACCCCTAGGAGTCCCCAACCACACATGGAGAGCTGGCCTAAATTCTAGCTTTTGGTACTTATTCCTCTTAGGCAAATTGCTTAGTCTCTTTGGGTCTCAGGGTCATTTGTAATATGAAAGAATTGGTATTTCCAATCCTAGATCCAAATCACTCAGAAAAAAAAAATGCATTAAAAATGTCATTTGTCCAAGCAACAGTTCATTGAGTTAACAGGTTAATGCATCTATCTAGAGTTTGTACTGAAGGTAGAAAATGAGAAAGTGGAGGGAACAGGGTGAGAACTACAAAAGAGTGAAAGGGGAAAAGGGGTTATTTTTTAAAGGATTGAACTTGATTATTTAAGAGTGTGGTCACCAGGAATTTCAATTCCAAAGAGATTCTATTTAAAATTTATTTACAAAATGTAGAAAGAGTGAAGAAATCAGAGAGAGGATAAGGTAAGATATCTAAGTAATTTACTCCCAGCCCCTAGGTGCAGGCAGAATTGGTTTCAGCTGGCCTTAGCAAAGCAGAGGAACTGGGAACTCAAGAGTAGGTCTCTCCAAAGGATAGCTTTTGTTTGTTTGTTTTTTTTCCAGAAAAAATCTAGCAGTTAAGAGTCAACCTTTCACTCAGCGTGTGTCAATTCAGTCAGCATATTCTTCTACCCCTCTTCAGCAGCCTCAATTCAAAAGCATGAAGAATTGAATTCTCACAGGAAGTAAGAGCTCCTTTTAAAAACATTTTATCTTGCTTCACTTCCTGAGTCTTCCCATAATTCTATGTCTACCAATGCCTGTTAAAGTCCTGTTCTAAGACTGCCCAGAAGGCAGTTAGTCGATTCTGATTCATTACCCACTGTCGCACATGTGGGTCACAGATCTCCCACTTCATGATTAAGTGAAATATTTGCACTTTTGGTGATTAGATATAAATGGGCAGATCTTCATGCTTAACTTTTAAGTACTGTGTTTACACTTATGGAGATTAAATCTAAAAATAGACAAGGGTTACAATTTAATCTTCACAATCAGGGGAGAATTAAGTATTTTCATCGTTATAATCAGGAGAGAGTTAAATTTAATATTCTCAATTCCCTCTGATCATCATTGGGAGACTAGTCTCCCCACTGATCACTTAACATAATCATATTGTACCCCTAAAAATTTCTAAATACAGGTAGATGCAATATTTCACTTTCTAAGAGAAAACTACAATATTTAGAGATAAGAGGAAAATAGAAGGGGGCAGCTGTGTAGCTCAGTGAATTGAGAGCCAGGTCTAGAGATGGGAGGTCCTAGATTCCAATCGGGCCTCAGACACTTCCCAGCTATATGACCCTGGGCAAGTCACTTGACCCCCATTGCCTTGCCCTTACCACTCTTCTGCCTTGGAACCTTGGAATAAATACAGTATTGATTCTAAGACAGAAGGTAAGGGTTTTTTAAAAAGTGGGAAATAGAAGAGAGAGAAAGCAAAACCAATGTTTTGCTAGGTGCATTGCCAAAAGCAAATTAGGGAGCAGTCCCCTTTTGCATAAAAGTACATTTACAATAAATGTTCAACCCCATTTAGTTCAATCAGTTGTACCCAAAAGTTCATTCTGGACCTTCTTGATACAGTATAGGTTTCTGCAGGTATCTTTCTTCAAGCAGTTCATTCTCTGGATTCCAGGAGTAAGCAAGATACTTTTCTGAAATTCTTCTCAAACAAAATTTTAAATCTTGGATTTTTATGAAAATACAAGAGGAAGAGAAAGCATTATAGTAAATTTGAGAAATTATAGCTATGCTCTTGATAATTCTGATCTATTTTTTCCCCTACAACTAAATTTATAATTTTTTGGATGTTGTTTGTCATTCAGCCAGTCAAAATGCATCTTAAGTACCTATTATATTCCAGGCATTATGCTAAGTGCTAAGTACAATAAAAATCAAAAGATAGTATTAGAAACTATGACTAGGAAGAGAATTCAGCAAAGGATAGTGAGAAACACAGATACATAGGCAGAGAACCAGGAGAGAGTAACATCAAGGAGATTTAGGAATCACAGTATCAAGGAAAAGAAAGTAATCAATTGTGTCAAAGTTTGAAGAAAGGTCAAGAACAATGCTAGTTGATTGACAATTAAGATGAAATTTATTATGTTGGAGAGAGCAATTTTGCTTATACACTGAGATTGAGTTCCTGACTGTAGAGAGTTTAGAAGAGAATGAAAAGAGAGGAAGTAGTTACTGAACATAGATGGTCTTTGAAAGGAATTTAGTCACAAAAGAGAGTAGAGATATGGAACAATAGTGGAGATGGACAGATCAAGTGAGTCGTTGGTTTTGTTTTGTTTGTTTTTAAGATAAAGGAAACAGAAAAGTATACATTTACAATAAATGTTCAACCCCATTTAGTTCAATCAGTTGTACCCAAAAGTTCATTCTGGACCTTCTTGATACAATGTAGGTTTCTGTATCAGTTTTCAAAGAATCAAAATGGTAACTGATTCAAAGGGCAAAAGATAGATACATGGCTATCATACATGTCATGTAGCATATTTCCAACAATGGCCTATGTATAGAAAAAGTATCAGGAATATAATCCAGGAAATAACCCAAGTACTAGTTCTTTGTAAAATATGAAAAGACCTAATAGATGATATCCATCTTATCGGATAGACCCTCTGAAAAGAATCACTGGGAAAATATAGACAACAATTACACAGGATAAGGACAGAATGAGTTGTTAACTACATCAGTAGAAGGAATCAGAACATTAACAGATCCTGAAATATTTTTAAAAGACCAAGCTATTATTAGGATTTTAATGATAATAAGTAGGATTAACCACTATAAATTTTCAGTAACTAGCAGTAAAATAGACATCATTAAGGACATATCTGAGCAGAAACAGAGGTAGGCCTATCATTGAGTAAGAATGAGAGGAAACATGGAGACTTTTCTTATTACTTTAGTATTTTCAGATATTTAAAGAGTCAAAGAAAGGTCTTTAGTAGGTATGGTGAATCTTCTTTGGAAAACTTATGGAAATAAATGTATGAAAATCAAACAGGATAAGGATATATGAAGGAATTTTAATGTGTAGAAGAATAAACCATACCATTAAGAAATCATATGCTTCAAAATTCATGATGACAAAACTCCCTTTCACCAAATGAGTAAAGATAAATGATCACAACAGCAGATGATGTTGTTTCCATGCTTTATAAGTATTTCTTCATTACTACCTTGTGGGGCAAAGACTTCAAGTTTTATTAATTCCATTTTAAAGTTCAGGAGATTGCATCTCAAATAGTTTAGAGCTGACTTCTCTAGGGACGCATAAGTAGTAAGGGGCAAAGCCAGGTCTCAAAGCTGGATCAACTGAACCCGTTATCCAGCAAAATACAGCCTAAGGATTTACAACTACATATGAATTAAGACAGTAAATAATAGTTCTAAAGTTTTTGATTTGTTTAGTCATCAAGAGGCAGAAAGAGTAAATCCGGAGACACATTCATTCCCTTAAGATATGTGGGTGCCAAAGTCTTTGATAAAAATTGGTAATAGATGATGGGGAAGAAAACTCATTTAGTTAAGGCAAATATTGCCTACATAAGCAAGCCTCACAGTGTTATTTGCCTCTCTGTCTCTGTCTATATCAACTCCACATGCCTCTCGGGTGGCCTGCTTTGTACTTAATATAGCTTGTCAAAACATATCTATCAACTCTATGAAAAGACAGACTTGGGTGGTCAGTGTAGGCCCAGCCCGGTGGGGATTGCCTTTTAAGACAACCACAGAAATCTCCCCTTCTCCCTGAGATTAAGGACTGAATCAGCGTTCGTTGCTGAACAGCCAGACTTTAAAATAATCTCCCATAACCTCTTTCCCCACAGCTGCATTAACAGGACACTTTTATTTATTTGAAACTCCCCTATTATACTGTCATGTGGATTTTTGGTGATTCTCGAAGTGTCGGTGAAACAAAAAGATGTTTACACTTGCCCAAAACAATTTTTAGTTTCTTAAAGATATATCTATATGCTTAAATAGGAAAATAATATATACACATGTATTTCCATATTATTAAAATATAAAATATTGAAAAATATAATATATTCATAGTGTGTTATATAATAGTTCAAATTTAATACTCACAAAGTACTTTATAGAATGTTATTTAGGGCTCATTGTAATTGTATAATTTTTCTCAATTTACAGATGTATAAACTGAGGTTAAGCAAGAATAAGTGAGGCAGACATATAAGATGTGTGCAATATATATATATATGTGTCAATATATAGACTTCCTAGATTTTCTTAGAATTTAGAGGTATACATTGGAAGTTACCTAATTCAGCTCCCTCATTTTGTAGATGAGAAAACTGAAGCCTAGAAAAAAGTGGCTTTCTTAGGATCATGTATATATTAGTCAGTAGCAAAAGCCAAGAACACAAATCCTTTGATTCCTAATCAGTGCACAAATGTATTTATGTACAGATACTGATTTAGGTATCTTTATAGATAGATCTATATAGGAATAGATGTCTTCCTTCTTTGAGCCTATTTCATGTGTGATATATAATATTTTGCACATATTTTAATACATGCTTTTGTACATCCTTAAATGAGTTTATCAGAAAGACACTTCTTTGAATGGTATGACCAGAAGATGAAATATTTCTGCTATGGACCAAGTGATAAATAACAAGTAGATAATACAAGGATTAGCCCAATGTTTATATAATGTAAAAAGAATCTCAAGCAACATGTCTAACATGCTAGGCAGATGGAAGATCTATGGAAGGTTTATGAGTATATGTGAACAAGAATCAAATAAAATGAATAGGCATGGATGAGTTACAGTTTACAGTATTGGAGGGAGTACCTTTGTCCAAAAGATTATGAGTCCATTGAAGTATTGAATAAATAGACTTCCTCTGTTAGAGACTTCCAATACTTGCTCAGGACATGGATGTAGACCTATATTCTCAGGATTATGCCAATGAAGTTCAGGTGATGGCAGATCCTACTAGCATGGAAAAGCTTCAAGTGTGGAAAGGGTTAGTACGGGAAGTTTAAATATTGCATGATGAATATTTTTAAACATAATAATTTATAAAGTTTATCTACTATAGAATGGAGATATTACAACCTCTATTTGTGGGAGAGCACCTGTACTCATAAAATAAGAACTCCCTGAACCATAGATGTATATGTGCTGCAGCATCTTTCTCCATATGTATTTCTTTTCTTTGGCTCTGGACAGATGGTTACCATCATAACACCTCCTCTCCTTCCAAGAAACTGGGCTCTGTGGTTCCCAATGACATTTTTCTTTCAGGAGTCCAACTCTTCTTTAAGCCACAGTCAATGCCACTGGTATGCACAGCATCTGTGAGCCTACTGAGTTTTTTCCCCACTACTGGCCCAGGACCCTGCTGAAGGGAATTTCTGGTAATGGATACTTCAAAATGTGCTTGGCAAAATAAAATTCCAGAAACTTTTGTCCTAGCTTGTTCCCTGATAATTCAGGACTAACCTAGGAAAAAGATTACAATGATTAATTCCATATTATAATTTAGCCTATTTCCCCCATGATAACATCAGAGAGAATCACTAGGTTCATCCCATGGTAATGCGTCTTTGACATACAGCTCCTTTAAATTTTTTCTGATTTGTTTTTACAGTTTTGAAACTGTCTAAATTAGATGTTCTTGACTCAAAATCTGTTTGTGTGTGAGTGTTCTTGTGTACAAGTGTCTGCATACATGTGCACGTGCACATGTGTGTATCACAGTATGATTGGTTTATTTAATAATATTATACACACACACACACACACACACACACACACATATATATATATATATATATATATATATATATATATATATATATAAACATTATTTCCAGGAAGGATTCATTGGCTTGCCTACATTGCCAAAGGGGTCCATGACATAAAAATGGTTAAGAACTCCTGGTTTAAATAAATCATCCTCATCAATACATGGCCATCTAGACTGAGTTAAATTCTTAGGTTCTTTAATGGACAGAGAAATAAAAGTCTGGTCCTCACTCTTGAAATACTCATAGTCTGAGATATACATGGAAGTAAAAAAGAGTTCTTTGGGGAAGGAGGGAACTCCATGTTAACAGATTTATTTCAAAAGAGATTGGAGAAAAACCTATTTCATAGAATAGGTATGTTACATTGGAAAGAGCATTGGACTAGGAGAAAACACTTTTTAAAAATTCTATTTCCTCACCCTTGTGATCACTTAGCCCTAAATCTCAGTTTCCCTGATTTATGAAATAGGGATAATAATACTTTTGCTATTGCAGTGCTGCTGGAACAAATTTCCCCTTTTAAAACACTGTAATTGGGAGCTTTTTTCATAAAGTACGGATTTGTACTTTAGGTGACATTTGGGCTAGATGTCCTCTGGCTTTTCCTTCAAAGCTACAATTCTATGATTCAAGTGAAAAAGTAATGCTTATATATGAAATGCTTGGTGAGTAATATAACTATCTAGAACCATAGGTCCAAAGGGTGAATAAGAATAACTTTCATTTCTAAAGCTCTGTTTTTTGTTTGTTTGGTTTTTTTTTTTTTTAGCAAATACTATAGTACTCTTATGAGATAGATATTATCAGTGAATCACAGATTTTCAGAATTCAGAATTAGGAAGGAAGCTAGGGAGGTCAGTAGTAAAAGCAAAGGAGGGAGAATGTTTTAGGCATGGTAGACAGAGAAAATGACTGAATCTAAGAGATAAAGTGTCTTGCATGTGGAATAGCCAAAAGGCCAGTGTCATTAAATCAGAGTACATATTGGGGAGTAAAGTGTAAGAAAACTATAGATGGCAATAGGAGCAAATAGAGTTCATTGAATAGGAGGTGGCATGATCACACATGTACTTTAGGAAAATTACTTTAGTAGCTGAATGGAAGTTGAACTAGAGGAAGGAGTTGAAGCAGGCAGACCCACCAGCAGTCTACTAAAATAATCCAGGTGTAGAGTGATGAGAGCCTGCACTAGAGTGGTGATAGTGCCAGAGAAGAGGAGCATATTCAAGAAATATTTCAAAGTTGAAACTGACAGGCCTATAAAAGGAGAAGTGGTCTAGGACAGAAGCCTAAGAAGCATCTATGATTAGAGGATGCTACCTGGATAAAGATTAAACAAAAGAGACTGAGGAGTGCTAGTCAGTTAGATAGGAGAACCTAGAGAGGATGGTTTACCAAAAAATTAGATAGAAAAAGAAAACTTATCAAGAAGGAGAGGGTGATCAATCATGTCAAAAGCTACAGAGAATTCTAAAAGAATGAGAACTGAAAAAAGACCACTGGATTTAGCAAGTAAGAAATCATTAGTAACCTTGGAGAATAGTAATTTCATTTGCCCAGGTTAAAAGCTTTATTATAAAGGGTTAAAAAGAAAGAAGACAAAGTGGAGTCACCAATTATAGATAGTTTTTTATGTTTTTTTCCTGAAAACTATGAGGGAAATGGTTCTCAGCTAAGAAGGTTAGGGGAAAGGGAGACATTAGAGGTTTGAGAGGGTATGGAAAGGTTTGGAAGAACTCTATGGAGAGAATGAGTTGTCAGGGAAAGTTTACTAAGATTTCTTACTTAGGAGCAGTGAGGACCCACTTGAGAATGTGTCACATAAATTTTTTGTGAACTTCAGAATTGTTGCATGATTTTCTTCTCTTCAGTTTAACACACATATGCAGGAGCAAAAGAAGTGAATGGTAGGAGTGATCCCAGGTTGAGGCAGGCTGAGCAAGGCTGAGTTAAATAATAAAGGGTCTAGGAACTTAAGAGAAGAGGACAATGAAGAGTTGAATTAGCTCACAAAGGAGTCAAGTTGGAAAAATAGAATGGCAAGTTACATCAGAAAAGTCCTGGGAGAGAACTAAGAAGTCAGCTAATTAGGGGTCACAGTTTGGAGAAAGAGTTGGATTTTTATAAGGGAAAGCAGGAGAGTTAAAAAAGTCAATACATTGTGTTTATATGAGAGAATTTCAGAATTCTTGAACAGAAAAGTGGTATCCTTGTCAGTGATGGAAAGATCAAAGATATGGCTATTTTTGTGTGTGACTGAAGTAGGGTGGAAGAGTAAGTCATGAAAAGAGAATAGGTTGAGAAACTAAGCAATTAGTTTTTGAGAGTCAATATATATGTTGAAATACCCTAGTATATGGGCAGGAGTTGGAGAAGAGAGAAAAATTGTGAGCCATAAATCAAATGCATTGAGATGGGAAGTGACCTGAAGTCTGTAAATATGAGGATTTTGATTGCATAGCAGACATGAAGAGCATGAACCTCAAAGGAAGAGATGTTACTGAGTGATGGAGACAGAGGGACAATCTGGAAATGGCAATGAGTGGTGAAGTGTCTTCCAATTCCTTAGTTTGAGCAGAAAGATAAGGAGAATGAATGAAGATATTGTCAGGACTGGAAGGGTAGGTAGGGAAACTATGTGATGGAGAAAAGAAGAAGGACAGAAAGAAAATAACTTAGGATGAAGGGAAGCTATTGACTATGAAAGAGGCATTCTGTAGGATAGTATGAAATGGCTCGGTGATATTTGATTGAAATTTGGAGGTGAAAGGACTAAGGGGGATGTTAAAAAGGAATTGAACGGCAAAGATAGGGAATGGAATTTAGATGATCTTCAGGAATCAGAAGCACTGCAATGTAAAGGGAATGACTGACCAAGTGAAAGAATATTGAGTAGAGGGAATCATTCCACTTCTCAAAAGAGACTGGATATTGGAAATGGAGATAAGGAAGGCAAAAGATCAAATGGCCAGATGGGAATCCTCACTTCACTACTCTTCATCCTACCCACATACTGAAGATGAGGCAGTTTTCTGAAAGAAGAAACTCCAGGGTGTTGAAAGAAGTCTCCAACCTCACTAAGTTATCTCTTCATCTTCCCTAAACTGATAGGGGAATGTATGTGGAAGGCCAGAAGTCAGAGGAAAGATTGCTACTATTTCTTTGGAAGAGTCTCCAAATTCCTGTAGGCAGGAGGAATTGGAAGTTTCCTTGTGCTGGCACTTATGAAAGTCTTTGCTTTGAAACAGGTAGAAGACACCAGTACAGACTCCTTGCTTTTCCCTCAAGGGACACACTGAACCCAGTAGGAGATGAAAGGAATGATATTCCCCGACAGAGGAAGACTTGATACCTCTTCACACCTTAGAAGACTGTGAATCAGGAGGCAGCAGGAAGTGATAGACTCCCTTAGCAGAGGAAGTACAATCTTCCTGAAGCACAAGTTTGACCATATAGCCTCCCTGGTCAATTAACTCTAGTGGCTGCTTATCACCTCTAACATGGGCATTGTACCCCCAGAAACTATTATCAAGGAAATTCCTTTGCCCCCTTACATCTTTGTGACTCCTAACCCAAAACATCTAATGACCCCTATAGGACCCTGAGAGGATTGTCCTCCTTTGATCCTCCTTTAGATTTAAGATGGACAGAGAGATGTACCTCCAGGCTACACCTCAATACTATCAGACTGTATCTCAGACATCTGTCTGTCCCCTAAAACTAAGGAATCTTTTATGAGGGTCATTCCCTATGTCTCCAGGCAGACCCCAGTTAGATGACCAACCCCACCACCACCACCACCGAATGCTTGAGTTGCTACCACTCTAGAGACATGTCCACACTGTAAACCTCAAATTTCCTTAGACTTATAAATGTTGGTAATTTCACCATTGGGATATTTCATACTTGGAAAATTTCTTACTGATAGTCTATTGGAATGGGAACCCCATTGGCATGGGAGGTTCCTTCTCTTCCCTTCTTAAGATTACTTTAGGACAGAAACCCTTTGCTGAACAATGGAAAGGACTTTGACCTATGCTTAAGCATAGAACAGGAATTTCTTTGAGTCTTGATTGATTTTAGAATTGATACAATGGAGATACTTGGAATAAATCTCCACCCTATTCAGTCCTAATAGGATTGAGTAAGGGCTGCAGACTAGATCAAAATTTAATTATTCCAATCTCTACCATACTCAAGTTAACAGGATTTAGAAAGGGCTGTAGCAAAGGAGTATAGATTTAATCATTTGAAAATATGACCTTCAACAGACATGTGCAAAAGCCAGAAACCTCTGGGCGGTCCTGGGTTAAGCGAGAGCCTCCATTGACAGGGAAATTGATGAAGAGTGATTGGTAGATGTGAGGACTGAGGGGAGGCAACTTGGATGGTGTCCTTAAAGATAGGAGGGTCTGGAGACTGGTGGTTGAGTTTTTGAGCGGTGTGGTTCCTGGGCTCTGAGGAAGCTTGCTCTGAAGGAAGCTGAAGGTGGGGGCCTCTGAGACTGTTTCTCCATTTTGGACACGTGAGTAATAGGGACTGATCTTTTTTCTTTGCCCCAGCTATCTAAGGGCTTGGGCCTTTTGGCCCAGCCTAAACAGAAGGGGTATTTAAGCCCTATTCCCTTCTCTCTGTATATATATCTCTAATTCCTTTCTTGCTCCTATTGTAATTAAACTCCAAAAAAGGCTGACGGCTGACTTGAGTTTTTCATTTAGGAATTACATAGCTGATTCCTTGGCGACCTTAAATTAATATATATCAGTCTTTTAAAGTGATTCCCTTGTAACAACACCATGACACAGCATTTGTTGTAAGAGTATAAAATCCCCAGAACTGATAGGTTCTGGGAGCAGTCTTCCATCTTGCTGTTCCACCTGTACTATCCTCCTGGCCATTCTCAACATTACTTTCTAAATTAATAAATTTCTCTATTTTTAAGCTAAGTTTTGGAATCTTGCATTCTTGCAGAAAGGTATCCTTCCTGAACCAAAGGGGTGCACCTCTTCACCCTGATAACACCTCTAGGATCAAATATAAAATCCTCTGAATAGCATTCAAAGCCCTTAAAAACTCTTCCCCATTACCTTTCCAGTATTTTTGTCTGACACCCACCACATACTCTGAGATCCAGTAAAACTGGCTTCCTTGATCTTACTTGAACAAGACTCTCAAACTTGAACAAGATCTACAGACTTAGAACATTTTCATTGGCTAGTATCCCCTATTCTTGGAGAGCTCTCCATCTTCATCTCTGTCTCTGCAGATAAGGGGGCCCTACTGTTCTTGTTATTCCTATGTTCTCATTATTTGCCCTTGGATCTTTTTCCTCAATCCCCCATTCAAGTGATATTTATGCTATTTTAACAACTAGTTCCCATCCAAAAAAAATTTTTAAGTTCTCAACACATTTTCATCACTTTCTTAAATCTAGACAATATACTGACAACCTTGTTTTTAAGAAATCCCCAGATTGACCCTTATTCCAGGCTGAACAATAAACATTTCAATAATGCTTAACCACCCAAGCCAGGACTAAGCTAAAAAGAATAAAAAACTGCAATATCTCTTAATCACTTTAGACTTAAGCCATTGTATGTTACTCAAGTTGTCTATGGCTGGTGAGTTCTTCCCAAGCTCTACTTAACTTATATTATCAGATTGTTATCCTTCCTCATGTCCTAAAATCTATATAAGCACCCTACCTCCACCATTTCAGTGGAAATCTCAGGACTGAGAGTCTCTGAGTCTTACCTGACTACTTCTATTCAAGATACAACAATTTTGGAAGTTCTGATGGGACAACAAAACAATGAATCAAGCCCTGATCTGTTGTTTGCCAATTAACAAAATATAAATGCAGACACTAAAAATTTAATAATTCAAGTTCTCACTGAATTGGCTTTAGAAAACCCAAGTATATGCTATCAATAACCCCTCTTACCTTTATTTTTCAGAAGTCTTGTGCTTCTCCTAGGCCCAACTAAGGTATCTAAGATATAACAATATCAGGTCTATAAGCTTTCTCTCTACTCAAGTCAAAATCACCTTTCTATTTATGTCTCTAGGGATCATTTTCTCATTTATTTATTTACACATATTATGCATATACATATATGTATATATACATAGATAGATATATCCCTTCCCAATAGAAAATAAGCTTCTTTGGGCAAGGTTAATTTTTCTTTTGTTTGTGTATTAAAGTACTTTTATTACTACATTGCATCACTACTTAATAAATGTTTGATGAAATTTAGTTTTATAAATTACAAATACTTGTGTAAGTGTGAGCAAGACATAGATTCTCAGGAAATGTTTGTTGACTGATTTGCTTCTAGGAAAACTTGTTGTTAAGAAATGTCTAGGGTTTAAGGAATAGACTCAATTCAATTCAACCATCATTAAGATCCTGACACTAACAGAGCAATGAATGAGGTAATAATATACAAATGTTAACATGAATAAAACAAAACTATGAAAGTAGTGATAATAAAGGGTCTGTGATCATGGTCAAAAGTTTGAAATGTTGGTTCCCCCACAGCACCCTGCATCATGGCACAGTGGGGGTCCTCCAATGAGATACAGAAAAAAGGAAGTGATTAAATAGTCTTATGGAGATGGGTAGGACAGTTTGGTTATGAGAGTTAATTGAAACTTGGCAAGAACAAATTGTGGTATATGTTGGTGATGGAATTCTATTGTGCTCAAAGGAATAATAAACTGGAGGAATTCAATGTGGACTGGAACAACCTCCAGGAATTGATGCAGAGTGAGAAGAGCAGAGCCAGGAAAACATTGTACACAGAGACTGATACATTGTGGTACAATCAAATGTAATGGACTTCTCCATTAGTGTCAATGCAGTGATCCTAAACAACTTGGAGGAATCTACTAGAAAAACCTGTATCCACATTCAGAGGAAACACTGTGGGAGTAAAAACACTGAAGAAAAACAACTGCTTGATCACATGGGTCGAAGGGATATGACTGGGGAGGTAGACTCTAAATGAACATCCTAGTGCAAACAACAACATGGAAATAGGTTCTGGTCACAGACACAAGTAATACCCAATGAAAATGTGTGTTGGATGGGGGAAGAGTGGGTGGAGGGGAGGGAGGGAAATAATGTGATTATTGTAACCAAGGAATAATGTTCTAAATTGACTAAATAAACTTATTCAAATGGAAAAAAAAAGAAACTTGAGCAAGAGGGTAATAGCTAAAGGCTAAAGTAGGTGGATATTTCCTGTTTCTTGTTCTTTTTTATTGGATGTCCTCTTTTAAATTAAGTCCTCAGACAACCTCAGACCATTTGACAGGTTGTCAGTTTATTGTCTAGATTTAAGAAAGTGATGAAGAAAATGTGTCAAGTACTTTTTTTTTTTTAATTTTTGGATGGGAACTAGTTGTTAAGCCAGCATAACATTTTTAATTGAGTGGGGGATTGAAGGGTAATGCAAAAAGGTCCGAGGGCAAATAATGGAAATATAGGAATAACAAGAACAATTGATCCCCCTTATCTGCAGTTTTACTTTTCATGGTTCCATTTATATAAGGGCAAAATACTAGAATTCTGCCAAGAAGCTCTTGAAGTCCACCTAGATAGGAGTCTGCCAGTAGCTGATATAAACTCTCCATCTCTGCAGAGGAGGTCTGCTTCTACTTTCAATTATTTTTTTTTTCTTGCTGGGGTGGGAAGCATAGAGTGCTGAAATAAGGGAGAGGAAGAGGAGCAAGGAGAGGGAGCATATATACATATATATGGGTCAACAAGTGTTTGTGGTGTGGGACTCTAGGTTTACCTTGTACCCCACATTATAGAAGTGCTTCAGGTCAAACTATAAGCAGGAAAATTCCTTTGCTTTCTTGCAGTCCTTGTTAATACTGAGGAAAGGGTAACCCTGGAATTTCAAATCAATGATAAGAAAGACCCTTGAGAAAATTACCCCTCTTTGATTGTCCCCTAGGTTTTGAGATGGACATAAATATTTTATGTCCCAATACTTTTGGTTGTAATCTAGGGCATCTACTTGCTCCCTAAACTATGCCCAGCCAAATCCTATGTCTTTAGGACATAAAACACCATTCTGACCCAGATCAGATGACCATCCCCCCCCCACTTTTGCCTGAATTCAAACCCTCCTCGAGTCATGTATCACCTGCTGTAGAGTATAAAAACCTCAGAATGAATCCCTTCAAGGAGGCAGCATCTCATCTATGTTGACCTCCCAGTCAAATTCAACATGACTTCCAAATTAACAAATTTATCTTTTTATTTCTAAGCTAAGTTATGGAGTCTTGCATTCTTGCAAAGGTTACCCAACCCAAACCACAGGGACTCACCTCTAGTCCCCTCCTTATATCCACTGTTTGAACCAGCTGCTATAGGTTTTAGAACGCACTCCCTGAGGATTAGGGAGCCTACTGTAGTTTAGTTTGTATGGATTTCAGAGTTAGTGTAGGGAAATAATATGAAATTTTATAAATGATGAAATAAAGAATAATTTTAGAGATAATGTTGCATAAAGGATAGAATGCTAGGTTTGTATTCAGAAAGACTTATATTCAAGTCTTGTTTCTGGAACCTAGGAAACATCAGATTCTTGGAAAGACAATTAAATTTTATATGCCTCCAGACAACTCCCTAGAATTTGTATACTAAGCCAGAGTGGGGTTGAAATCTACAAATTCACAAAGCAAACATTCCTCAAAAGATAAAATTCCTGCAATTTGTATATTTATATATCCTAAAAGAAAGACCAGACATTCACATACTCTTATACTGCTTGTTTGTGGCATAATTGGAGCTTGAAACTCTAATCCAAGTAGAGTTGTTTATTCCATCATATAGACTGTATTGGATCTATAAAGATCTCAGAGACTACTCTCCTAACTCATCTTCCCACTGGCAGATTGGGTCTTGTATTAAAGAAGGAGATTAAGTTGTACCCTGAGGGTTCTGTATTTTTCAGTATTGAGAAGAGGAAAGAGAGGAGACACTCATTTCTCAAAGTGGGGTTCAGGGGAGACAGCTGATGTTTAGGGTTGGCTCAGAGAGAGGAGAGGAGGTTTGAAGATTTTCCCTCTTCTGCCTTCCCTCCTTAGCTAAAACTGCTCTCCTCAATTCGCTCTTGTCCCTCTTGTCCCCCCTCCACTACTCGAGACCAAAGGGTCTCCCCTGGATCTGTTCACTCACACTCAGCTTGGGGAACAGATCATTTTTAATGTCAACTCAATCAAGTAATATAAAAGGAATAATGGGCAGGTGTGACAAGGAAATCACTTTAAAAGACTGATATATATTAATTTAAGGTCGCCAAGGAATTCAGCTATGTAATTCCTAAATGAAAACTCAATTCAGCAGTCAACCTTTTATGGAGTTTAATCACAAACAGGAGGAAGAAAGGAATTAGAGATAGAGAGAGAGGGGGAGAGAGAAAAGGGAGAGAAGGGAATAGGGCTTAAATACCCCTTCTGTTTAGGCTGGGCCAAAAGGCCTAAGCCCTTAGATAGCTGGGGTAAAGAAAAGAGATCAGTCCCTATTACTCACGTGACCAAAATGGAGAAACAGTCTCAGAGGCCCCCACCTTCAGCTTCCTTCAGAGCAAGCTTCTCAGAGCACACTCCAACCACTCAGACAAACTCCTCAACCACCACCCTGAGTCTTCAGACCCCTCTCTCTTTAAGGAAACCCTCCAAGTTCCCTCCCCTCAGTTCTCACATCTACCAATCACTGTCCATCAATTTCCCTGTGCCAATGGAGGCTCTAGCTTAACCCAGGACCGCCCAGAGGTCTCTGGCTTTGCACATGTCTGTTGAAGGTCATATTCTCAAATAATTAAATCTTTGATCCTTTGCTACAGCCCTTCCTAAATCCTGTTAACCTGAGTAGGGTAGAGATTGGAATAATTAAATTTTGATCTATGCTGCAGCCCTTCCTCAATCCTGTTAGGACTGAGTAGGGTGGAGATTGATTCCAAGTATCTCCATTGTATCAATTCTAAAATCAATCATGACTCAAAGAAATTCCTGTTCTATGCTTAAGCATAGGTCAAAGTCCTTTCCATTGTTCAGCAAAAGGTTTCTGTCCTAAAGTAATCTTAAGAAGGGAGGAGGAGGAAACTCTCATGCCAATGGGGTTCACATTCCAATAGCCAAGACCCACTATCAATAGGAAATTTTTCAAGTATGAAATTTCCCAATGCTGAAATTTCCAACACTTATAAGTCTAAGAAATTTTGAGGTTTACACAGGGAAGAATGGGAAAAGGAAAGTGGGGGAGGGGGGTCATATCTAAACTCTTTTCCTCCCTCCTCGAGGTTGGGGGAAACTCAGCCTTTGATAGCCTGAGCCCCTTGAGAGAAAGTCAGGTTGCCTCACCCCTGGACAACAGGAACTGAGGTAAAGTCTGCTCAGGTTTCTCTTCAGAAGGCCCTTCAATTGGAAAGTGTTGGGGGGAGAGATTTCCAGTCACCAGTAGGAAACATGGATAACCCTCAAGAGAAAGTCTTCATCTATCTCTCCTGACTGAGGGCCTTAGTGCTCTATCCTCCAGCAGAGTCTTCTCCTCCTCACAATTCCAAACTCCTGGCCGCTCCCCCATCAAGGTGATCAATTTCACATACCCTTCAGCTTGGCACGTTTTTCTCTAGTGCCAGCCTCTGTCACAGTCTCCAGGGAAGAGTCTCTATTCCTTTTAGGATACTAAAAGTAATCCTGTCTGTGGCTATCTTCCTAAATGATTCCACAGTGGTATGCTTCCCATTAAAAATCAACCAGTGGACTCAATTTTTCAGCAGAGATATTTACTTAAATGGTATAGCAATAATAATAATAATAGTAATAATAATAGGGGTGTATGGGGTGCTCAGGGAAGAGTAGTATCTCTGATATGGAGGTCTTGTCATGCCCTCCTAGGGCAGCTCTCCAGCCTCTGACCCTCACCTGACACCCAGCTCTCACTTGTGTCTCCTAGTAGCTGCTAGCATGCGTCAGTGGCCACATCCCGGGCAACGGCTTTGACAGGCCGGCTAAACTTTGTGAGGGTAGCCATCAGGTCGTCGACCCCTGGTGAACCAGGGCTTTGCTTACCCAGCATATGAAGACTACTTCGGCTGAACAGATGGAAGAAACCAATAAGAAGGTTCAACGACTGATATGGCGACACAGCAAGGCACTGTGGAGTGCTTAGGGCGTATTGGAGCACAAAAGACAACATGGCCATCCAATGCAGCTGAGGAAGTCTCCAGACTTTTCGTGCCACTGGACCCAGGCTTCCAAGGCCAAGAGAGTGGGACTGTCTCTGTACATCAACTTTTCCACTTAAATCTCCTTCATGCACAAGTGTTTTTTTTTTTTGTGCACACTCATCTACATCACAGATGAAAGTACACAAAGACAAATGTCATCCTTGGTTACCGAGAGACTACTACAATAGCAATAATAGTAAGTCAAAAGTATTGCCTCCAAAGCTAATGGCACACTTTCTCACTGTCAACTGTGCTTTTTGAAACCCCAAGTTTGCCCCTGCCACTCTGTAACTTGCTTTAAGGCAAGTCCCAGGCTGACCTAGCCAAGACTGAACAATAAGCCTTAAAGTACCTATTTAGGTAGGATTAGTAGATATAATAAAACCTTCTTTTTGTCTTAGAAATTTTCCCCATTGTATCAGAGATCTCCCTGAGGTAGCCCAAAAGGAGGCTAGAATCTTCCCTTTGTATCCATTTGTAGAGTATCAACTTCTCCCTGATAATCCAGCCCTTGACTCATTTCCTGGTGTCCATTGTAAAGCTAATAAATCATACTTCCCTGTCCTTTATTCCCCAAAAGGTATATAAGACCCCCAAGTTCTATTTCTCTTTGGAAAATCTCCTTTGGTGGTGTTTTCTCACAGACACTGTTTCCAGAGTCCCAGAACTTTAGCTCTGTGTGGTATTAAGTGCTTGCCTCTGCATGCCTGCCTATTCTTGAACACTGTCTCTTATCCTGATTAAAGACTTGTTCTTTCTAATCACTTTAGTGGTTCTGTGTTTTTCAAAGTTGCTATCTCAAATATACCAGGAGGAAGAAAGAATAGTAATGAATTTAAATTTCACGTAATGAGTCACACCCGTCAAGTCTCAAGGGTCTTGCAACTCCAGAACTTAAAGGTCTCTATGCCCTTAATATTTCCAGAAGTCTTTGAATGTTCCCTGCCAGGTAGAGGGTTGGCAAAGGATGGAGACTGTTGTTCAACTACACTTGCACTTCATTGGCCATAATGTCTCCTAGGTAACTGCAGCTCAACTGGGCTTTCTCTTCTTAGGGACAATAAGCTACTGAACTGTCTCTGGTGGGTCACTTGGAGAGTTTTCTGGGTCTTCATCAGATTCTATGGTTGCTTATTTCCTACATATATACATGTATATTTAATATATATATATATACAAACAATATTCTAATATGTGTATATATACATATATACACTAGAATATGTGTATGTATATGTTATTGTTGGAATATATTGGAATATTGTTTATGCATAAGTTTTGGCCTTTGGTTTCTTCCTCCCTTAGACTGTGAGCTCCTTGAATGCAAGGGCTGTCTTTATAATTGCAAAGTTTTACATGCTTTCTGGCATATAGTAAACCCTGTTTCTGGATTGTAGCTGCCAAACTGTTCTGTCTGCTAGTCTGGACCAGGTAAGTTGCTTGGCCTCTTGGGCCAACTTTTGAATGGCAACTACACTCTTACACCTTCAGCCACTGGCCTGGCTGAATAGTTCTGTGTTCTTTCCAGCTCCTGTGGCATACAAATCTTTTAGCAAGGGGAATGGCCATTAGTTTAGTATCAGCAAAAGTTTCTTTCCTTTGACTCCCTCAGAGCTTCAGTTCAGAAGATTTTTGTCACCTCCAGGCAGATGAGAGAAATCTGGCTTCTTATTCAAGGAATCCTTCCCTGCTTAAAAGCCCCTCCATAGCCATTCTGCCATGCCTTAGGGTGATTAGTTTCAATTCAGTCAGTTTCACCTCATTCCTCCTTTGGGAATTTTATGTAGATGAGTGGCTAGGGATAAAGGTATGAATGCAGTCTATGCCCTGGAGGCAAGTTCATTGTCTGCTGGCCTCTTCATATACAATTGAGCTATTCAAGCTGCTGACCCTTTCTAGGGTGGGGGATGTCTATTTTGCATCTGAAGGCTTTTCCCTTTACATTTCAATGTCTCTGTCTTTTAGCCCAGCTTTGCTGTAGTCTTACTAAGGCATCCCCACTTATATACCCTAATGTTTGAAACCTCTATGCCAGACTATGAGGATAGGACTATAGGACACAATCCCTTCCCCCAAATAACTAACACTTTAGTTGAAGGAGATGCCATTAAACCATGTGTCTTAGTTCTCCTAACAAACTTAATAGATCTTTGGAAACAATTCCTGCAATAAAAGGACTTTTGAGCTTCTATTCATGAATCATAAAAGCAAATTTAACTAATGAGACCAACCTATGAAAGCCAACAAGGTCCAAATCTAACAGTACAATTCTAGATAGTCTCATTTTCTTGAAGCCAGAGAATGAGCATTACAGAAAGTTTTATTGCTAGTGCTTTGCCTTATTCTTAACCTTGTGCATGGTTTTCTTGTACTTTGAAGGCTGGAAATTTATCTACATAAGCATCAAGGTGTTGAGGATTAATTTCTTCGTGGAAACATATCCACTCAAAAATCAAATCACAGCCCATATTTTGTCTGGAGACTGTGTCTGTAGGATAGGGACCTTGTTAAATGAAGGTGACACTAAGCCACAAACAGTTTTACTTGATCTACTTTGCAGTGTTGACATTCATACCTAACAAAATATTATACTTCTAAGAAAATAAGATATTATTTGCAATGAAGCAGTAATTAACCTCGTAAACTGGCTTCTTGAATAATTTTTATATTTATGAATAAAAGATAGCATTAGCTCTTTCTGGTTTGATTTAATATTATTACTAATCTTCAAGGTTCTATGTAAAGATGACATCAAGCAGTAAAAAAAAAAAGGAAAAAATGACCGTAATAGCCCAAGATGGCTAAAATATTTTGGTGCATCCTTCCCTTGCTTCAAGTTACTCCTCAATTTTAATTTATTCTCTTCTTTGTTGACAAAGATACCCCCCCACACACCCCAAGTTAGGATTATTTCGTAAATGTCACTCTGCGGGGCTGAAAAAACTAGCCAAATTTATACATACAGTGGAGCATCAAACTAATACCCTTATGATAACACTAGGTGAGTCAAATATATGCAAAATGAATTTTAAAAATCATGATTTAAAACTTGATTTTGTCATGATTAAGATTCTATTATAGATTCCCCAAAGACCAGAAAAAAGTACGAACTTTTTCCTACTTTTTTTCCTCCTTCTCCTTGTCCAAGATAATGATAATAATAATGTAATATTTTATGGTTTTCAAAAGACTTCATATCTTACTTTATTATGACATTTAAAATCTTCTACTAGCTATTCCCATTTTATCTAATCAACTTTCTCACCAATTCATTACTTCTGCTTTAGTTAAATTTTTACTATCCAAAATATTCTATCACATTCCTACAAGTCTACCTTTGATTAGGCTCTTCCCTCCACCTGAAAAACTTGCTTTTTCTCTCTACCATGTTAAATCTTTTGCTTCCTTGAGCCCATTTCACAATTCACTTATCCAGATTAATTTCCCTTTGTGATCAAAGAATCATCAAATTTTAGAGACTTTAGAGAAGATCAAATCCAACTAACTTTAAAAATGAGAACCAATATTAAAACTTGGGCCTCTTGACTCCTAGCCATTGTTTCTTATGCCACATCATGCTTTCTGCCACCTTTTTCTCCCTGAACTACTATTGTACTGATATTTGTACTCTGTTCTTAATTTAGTTATACACAATCTTAAAATTACTTCTCAGTGATAGGTATGCTTGTCTTTTCTTGTGAATTCCTTGTGATTAAATTGTAAACACCTTAAGGTATTTGGTAAGTTTCTTGTAACTCCTCTCAACCTTGAAAAGCACATAACCACCAAAGTGATTAGAAAAAGCCAGTCTTTAATCAGAACAAGGAAGACAATGCTCTAATGGCCTCCACACAGAGTCATACACAAGATACCACAGAGACAAACTCTGGGACTCTGGGAACACTGTTTCCGAGAAAATGTACCTCCACAGGGGATTTTCCAATGAACTAAAGAACTTGGGATCTTATATACCTTTTGGGGAATAAAGGACAGGAATGACAATTGATTGGCTTACATGGAGCCCAGGGAAGGAGTATTCTAGCCAGGGTATGGACTACCTGGGAGAGAACTAGATATGACAGGAGAAACTTCTAAGACAAGAGGGTACTCAGGATTTGATTATATCTACTAATTCTATCTAAGCTGAGATCAAATTTTAAGGTTTATTGTTCAGTCTAAAACAAGGGTCAGTCTGGGACTTCTCTAAAGTCAAGTTCCCAAGGGACAAAGGCAAATTTGGGGGTTCTATAAAATAAGGTCATTACTCCAAATGCCAGAGCATTAAGAACACAGAAAATCATGATGTATGAAGAGCATTTATATCAAATTCTAAGGTTTTTGAAAATAAAATTTTATTAACTCCATCATCCTTGAATTGCTGTTGACTTTCTTAGAAGGTCAATGTTGGATTTGCAAATCAGTTAAAAGGAGAAGATTCACAAGGTTCATTATTATCTTGAAAAATTTAAAGGGCCATTAGTATGAGAGAAGCACAAATTTTATATATATATATTTTTTCATTGTGGTATGTAATATACATCAGATATAGTATATTTATTATATCATGTATACATATTATATTCATACTGATATATATGCATATACCATATATATGCTATTATATATGGTATATGCATATATATCAGATATATAGATTCTTATCATTCATAGTGGTTATATTATATAAAGTCACTGTGAACACTGAATTAGCAACTATTCCACAATTGCTCATATTAAAAAACAAATCAATACAAAATGTGGTTGTTGTTTTATGTGCATTTAAAGACACCTTACTTAACTCATACCTGAACAAAGGTTACCAAATATATGCATTTTCTCTGTGTAGCTCATCCCAAGCACTTCAACACTAAGCTTAGGAATGATTGTTATGGAGTAAAATCCCCAACAAAAAGCACAAAAATATAGGCAAAAAAATGACATTAAATGGACCACAATAGGACTCTTCTTTACAATATGAGTGCTGAAATAGGAAGTTAAAGCATTAGCTTGTTCAATCTCAGCTGGAAACTTTCTCATCTGGTGACTAAAAATGTTCACTTTCCTGTTTATATCTATGAATGACCATGGAAGTGTCTCATCATTGATTTGGAGGTTACAAATTAATTTTAACAAGTAGGCAAACTTGCAGATATAGAATCCACAAATTTATGATGATCAGTTGTGTACCCCTGAATATATAGATATGTATATATTCATGTATGGAAATGTATGTATATATATGCATATACATACATACATGGTATCATCATATAGAAGACTGTAATAAAAAGGATAATCTGAGTTTCTGTTGTAGTAAAAGATATACTTGGAGATAGAGAGATACTAAGGGAAACCTGTGGGTGCCTAGTTGTAATGGAGATAGAGATACTTCTGAGAGATAGAGAGATACTACTATAGGGGATACTCTGGGGTTGCCTACTGATCACTACTGATGGCTAATTGATCAAAATATTTTCTACCCTCCACCCTTCACCTCCCAGTTTTCTATCCACTCCCTCCTGCCTCCCTTCCCCTTCCCCCATTAATCAGCCACCCTTCTAAGTAATTCGAAGGTGAACTCTGAGGTTTAGATAAGATACTCTTATTCTCTTTCTCAAGTAAGGAGGTTTATTGGGGAAGACAGGACAGGATGAAGATGAGGTGAGAGGGATGGGGTTATCCCTAGTCTATAAGGAGGGGTTAGGAGAATTTTTGGGAAATGTCAATCCTGTCACAGTTGTGACACAAAAATCTGTCAGGGAGATGAGAGGACAACTGTTTAATCTTCTTTCTTCTTCCTTCAAATTCATGTCTCAGAGACACCAATATCTTCTTCACCACACTCAGCCACCAGCCAAAAATACCACACCAGTCTCTCAGCCTAGGACAGAAGCTAACAGGAGTCCTGTTCAGAGCTTCTTCCCCCTTCAGTCCCAAAGAAAGTCTTACCTTTCCTACTCTTTCCAAAACCAAGAGAGAATTTCAGTTCCACTGTAGGGTTAGCTTCCAATTGCCTCTTCCTGGGAATATTTGGAATGTTCCTTTTTTGACTGACAGATAAAGTCCTTTGCATGCAATGCAGATTCTTTCTTTTACAATTCCTCCCTTTTTTCCTTAATTTTGCAACTAGCAAAATTAATGATACTTAGCTTGTATATAACTCTATCTGCCTATTCTTGACTCTGGACTTTCTTAAATATTCTCTTATCCCCCCAAAAATAACAAAATCCTAACTTATCTTAGCTATTCTGTCTACCTAGATGCTAAGCTAAGAGTGGGTATAGGAAAATGGTTTAGGTAGGGGATTTACATGAACATAGTTTCACATAACAATAAATCATTCCAACAATTTCCATAACATTTTGAACATGCAACTGTCCTATTTCCTAAAGTCTATAAATTGAACTAAGAAAAATCCTATCCTTAACAAATGCTAACCTACAATTATGATGCAATCTAACTTCTATAGTTCAGTAATTCTATATCTGTCTCTACCTTCCTAAGACTTGAACAAATTTGCTAAGCTGTCACTAATGTTATTCATTAGAATATGTTAATAAATTATTCTTATGAATTAGTTCCTTAGTAAATTAGTATTTACATGTGTACATAGTGTCTATACAAATTTACATATGTACATCCTTCTAGATTTCTGTGCAAACTCATACATATAAGAAATTTCTGTCTGTTTGAATCTTCCACAGAAATTTTATCAGTGTGTCTCTTGTTATGCAGCTATGCTGTACATTGCATACTTACCTTTCCATGAGATATCTTCCTTTTCTATGTAGGATGTGCATCCATATATGTGATGTCAACATGTATGGCTCATTCTTACATCCTCATGATCAAAAGTTCCAAAATTTCAAAATTCCAAAGTCCTCCCATGTCCTTTTATGTTGCTTATGGAAACTCTTTCTTCCTCTCTGGTTAGCAATGTTAAATTTAAAATTATATTTCTACTAATAAAAATATTATATTTTGAAGTTTAATTAAGGATTATTAGAAATCAAGGATGCCAAAATAATAAACCACGTGCCCAGGGCTGATTAGGCCATTCAAAGCTTACTTACTACATCATTGCAATGGCCGAACAGAGAGAGAGAGGGAGGTGTTACTGACCATTTAATAGCAATTGTGATCTCGCCTATGTGGAGAATCAGGTGAGATTATAGGGAATTCTGGGAAATACCAAGGACTTCTGGGGATTGAAGTCTAGGGTTCAAATCTCAATTTTTACATTCCCCCCGAGGCCTGAGGAAGACTAGTCTCTCTGATGGGTCTTGTAAACATACCAGCTAGGAAATTACAGTAATTTGAGAATAAGAGGAAAAGAGAACAAAACCAAAGATTTCTTGGTGGATTGACAAAAAGCCAAATGAGGGCAGTCCCCTTTGGCATAAGAGTATGCATACAAAACAAATGCATTCAAACCCCACACAGTTCAAATCACCACATCCCAAAGTTTACTCTGGATCTTCTGGTGCAGCATATTGTCTGTGGAGGCATCTTCATGGTGTCTTCTCCAAACAGTTCACTTTCTGGATTTGGATTTGGAGAGGTAGCATGTTTCTTAACCTAAAATTACTCTCAAAAGGAATTTAAACTTTGCAATTTAAAAATAATAATATTTTGTACATCCCCCTCCCTGAAGAGGGTGATTGAAAAACACAGGGATCACTTAGGGATGCATGGCTGAGTTATGGGGTATATTAATCAATTGGCAAGAGAATTCAAAAACATAAAAAAAAATCCAAATTAAAAAAGATAATTTCCAACTGAAATATAGACTATCAGTGTGTTATGCGTAAAAATTCTAAGTATAGGAAAAATAAATCTATAACAGGTCCTTGAATCAGGGCCAAATTAAAATGATTTAAGTAATTATGCATTTACCCAGTCAGTAGCCAGGACTACAGAAAGTTTACCACACTATGAAAGTCAGAAAAGGGACTAGATTATAGGAACCAGGTAGGAGCCAAATTTGAGATACTTGGTAGAATGTGGAACAAGGAAGACCTACGTCTTAATGTATGTCAAGTGTCACAACCTCGAGTCTCACACTAGGTTCAAGTCCTCTTGTAATGGCTCAAAATTTTCATCAACCCCATTGGGACTGGTTGGTTTCTTTGATCTTGTGCTCGATTGGCACTATACAGTTTAGCTTT
Organism: Monodelphis domestica; assembly: GCF_027887165.1. Lineage (NCBI taxonomy): Eukaryota > Metazoa > Chordata > Mammalia > Didelphimorphia > Didelphidae > Monodelphis > Monodelphis domestica. The sequence continues at coordinate 328,453,539 of NC_077227.1, forward strand.
GTGCTTCTTTGGCACTGTGCAATGGCTCTTTTTATATTCTCTTGTCCTGGAATCAGACATTCCAGGAATCCAGACAGTCCTGGAATCATTAAACAAAGTCCCATAATTTTTTTTTTAAAACCCTTACCTTCCATCTTGGAGTCAATACTGTGTATTGGCTCCAAGGCAGAAGAGTGGTAAGGGTAGGCAATGGGGGTCAAGTGACTTGTCCAGGGTCACACAGCTGGGAAGTGTCTGAGGCCAGATTTGAACCTAGAACCTCCCATCTCTAGGACTGGCTCTCAATCCACTGAGCTACCCAGCTGCCCCCCCCCCATAATTTTTTTAAACAATTAGTGGCATCATTTTTATAGTCTCAAGCTTTTGGGGTATGTATTGACATTATAGCAAATATTTTAAACAATTACTACAAAATCAAAAAAGTTTAAAAAAATCTTAATACTGGTGACATGTGCTTCTAATATAAAAGGGAGAGAGAAAAATAAAAAACTGAAATAGTATATTGCACATGCAAGAAAAATATAATAATAAAAGAGTTTTAAAATTAAAAAATATAGCTTATAATCATCAACACACTGTATTAGCTAAGGAAATATAGAATACAAGGTTTTTCACCAAAAATGAGATTCAGTTACTCTTTATACCTGGCCATGATCCATTGTGAGTACAAGCAAATGAATTTCACAAAATAACAGTTTTTTTTTTTTATATAAAGAACAGTAGTACAACATGTAATGCACATTCAAAAGGTATCAATATCTCCAAAATTCTCAAAAGCCCAATTAATTAAAAAAGCAAATAAACTCACTATCATATTTAACATAAGTTTGCTGTATGACGTTTAAAGAAAATGGATATTTGTCACAAGTTTTTCAGGTGTAGCAATATTTCAACCTTGGCAAATACATTTTTAAACAAAGTAAATTTATTTGGGTCTAGAACATCATCAAGAAATCTAGAGATCATTCTGGTGAAAGTAAAGTGAGCTGAAGAGTTATAAAGGAGAGATGCTCCCTTTTGGGGAGCCATCCAGGGGTACCATTCCCTGGGATTAACTTCCCAGATCCTTTGGTATAAGACTGTGATGTCCCATCCATTCACATTTTTACAAATGTGGGAGGTGGAGATTATAATTGCATTTCACTTCAGCTACTAAAATGGACCTTGATCCCTGTTAGAGGCAGTCAAAATGATCAGAGCTGTTGAAAAAAAAAATCTAAAACTCACATCTAAAAACCCCTTAAAACCAATTTGGGATATTAAGCTAATTAAATTTTCCAAAGGTTGTTATACAATTATAACCAGTTCTGATGAAGTCCATCCATCCTCTATGTGACAATTTACAAAGTCAAAATAGAAAAAAGGCTGTTTTTATATATGGGCTTATTTCAATAAGGTTTGTTCAGTATAGTTATAGGGAAAAAGCAACAGAATATAACAGTAGTTAAAACCCAGTACATTAAAATGATTCAGTATAAAAAAATAGTATTGAATACATTAACATATGAACTTAAAACCAACAAAACTAAATCTTAAATAAAACAATCAGCAAAATACAATAAAATACAGAGATTATCATAAAACATTGGAGTCTGAAAAGTCTTAAAAATATAACCTCTAGTCTCTTTAAAGTTAATTTTTTTTTTAGCCATTTAGATTTTTTGTCAGTACTATAATAGAAAGTACTATGGGATCTCTCATTGAAGAGAACATGGGTTTTTTGAACAGGGTTTTTTGAATCTCAAATTGGGCAGGCCCAAATGGCAAAGAGTTTCAGGGAGATTAATGTCTCCCCTGAATCTCAGGTGAGATAAATAAAAGTATCAGTGCACTCAAAAAACATCCTTTTAAATAGGCAAAGCACTGCTTTCTCATAGAATATACCATACTTCCTGTTTGGAAAAATCTCTTCCTTCTCCTCCTCCCCCCTTGACCCCCCTCCCCTGCCATGATCCCCTGCCACATGGAGGCTAATTATTGCCTAAGGAAAGAATACCCCAGTTTTTAACCAGTTGGTTTGTGATTCTGAATACACAGGAGCAGCTACCAGCAGCCTGGGTCCTGCGGATAGGCCTGGGGCGATGAGCGATCTGGGTCAGAGGCCAGAGTTTCTGGGGCCAGGGCTGGGGCTGGGCCATGGCTGGAAATGGCTGGAGGCCAGGAGCAGGAGCAGGAGCCAGGGAGGCAGGGTCGGGACCAGGTGAGAGATTTTGGTCAAGAAGGTCAGAAGGAGGGAGCTGAATCAAGAGAATCTTGCAAGGGTGGGTGGATGGGTCGAAAAGCATTGGCAAGAGAAATGTGGCTTAAAAAAAATTATCTAGGCTATTTTAAGAAAATTGAGAGTAATTCCTCCCTTTTGGTCACCAACTGTTACATTTAAAATTATATTTCTACTAATAAAAATATTATATTTTGAGTATATTAATTAAGGATTATTAGAAATCAAGGATACAAAATAATAAACCATGTGCCCAGGGCTGATTAGCCCATTCAAAGCTTACTTACTACATCATTGCAGTGGCTGAGCAGAGAGAGACAGAGGGAGGTGTTATTGCCCATTAAAAACCAATTGTGATTTCACCTACATGGATACTCAGGTGAGATTATAGGGAATTCTAGGAAATACCAAGGACTTCTGGCGATTGAAGTCTAGGGTTCCAATCTCCATTTTTATAGCATATCAATCTTCTGTCTTCTTTCACTTCTGACTGAAGACTTGTGTTCTTCAAATCAGGATCCACTGGAATAATCAGGAACCAGGAACACAAGGGAACAAACAAGAACATGTATGCATGTAAGGTTTTTATGTGTGAATACATGTAAGAGTGAAATTTACATGTGCATGGAAGTAAGATGAAATCTTCATGAATGTTTGTCAGAATTTATCTATCTTCATGTGTGAAACTAAGCATCTTCAAGCATGGGAGTAAGATTTGCATATGTATATCTTCATGGATGTGTGTAAGTAAGCATAAGTTCTTAGGATTTTTATGAATATTGGTATGAAGTTTGCTAATCTATTTGATGCTTGAATTTTTTTTTTCTCAAGAAGGTTTATAGTATGATTACTATAATTATTTCTTGGAGATAGAATTTAAAGAATTATGTAGTCATTTGAAATAACATTGTTTCTTTTTGTTCTGTTATTGTGTGGCTGGCAGAGACTATGTATAAAAATATAGAGAGATTATTCTTTGACTACTAAACTTTAAAGGCATGTTTTTCTTTCTCTGTTTTATTTGCTTCAGGGGCACTTCCCTGTTATCATTTCAATGTGTGCAATGCTCTCTTGAATGTACTCTGATGGCAAGTACTCTCTTGTGCTTTCCTTTGTTTTTAGTAGGGACTGTTATTGCAAATCGATTATTTTCCTAGGGCTACTCAATGTTATAGATGTGATGCAATTTTACATGTGAAGCATGGAACCATGGATCTCTTTGATTCTATTACAAGACCTAGATCTGCAGAAGTTGTTAAGTATTGAGACTTAGAATAAGGAACTCCCCTTGCCCTAATTGAGCTATCTAAAAGTAAAATGTGCTATTGCTTTGTGAAGAAATGATCCCTGTGATGGGAAATATTAAGATTGTTACTGGACATCTAACCATTATACTTGTAGAAGACATTCCTGTATCAGACTTAGGGTTGAAGCTGAGGACCTCTGAGATCTCTTCCATCCCTAAGATTCAGTAAGTCTGCATTCTGACTGGTACTGAATTATCTTGGACTCAATATATAGGTCCAACTTTATATGAGTTAGAAGAGTTTGTGAAACTAGATTGTTCGGTGGATAGAGGACCAGGCCTAGAGTCATCCTCCTGAGTTCAAATCTGGCCTCATACATTTCCCTAGCTGTGTGTTACCCTGGTCAAGTCACATAATCCTCATCTGTAAAATGAGTTGTAAAAGTAAATGTCAAACCACTCTAGGATCTTTGACAAGATAGTTCCAAATGGGGTCACAAAAAGTAGGATATACCTGTAAAGGAATGAATAATAACACCACCAGAGTTTTACTTATCATGAAAAGGCTCTGATTTTAAGTTATCAGGCTTGAATTTGAATCTTGGCTCTGCAACTTAATGTATGCAACCCTAGTCAATTCTTTTAATTTTTCTGGATCTCATTAGAGGTGCCTAGGATAGGTTATCTCAGAGTCCCCTTCACCTTTGATTTTCATTGTTCAATGATCCTATGGCTCCATTAGACTTTACTTGGGAAGGTTCAATGAGACCTACACTCACTCCATACTACTTTGATAAGTTTTCAACAGTAGGAAAGGAGCATAATGCATCCTGACAAGTCACTCAAGAAAGGCTTAGTTGTCAAAATCATTTCAACTCAAAAAACAAAAGCAAAAAATAGTAAAAAGCTAAGCAAACCAAACTTTGACATATGTATTGCTTTAATGGAACTCAATAAAACTAACTCTGCCAAAGAATTGCCAGTTTGATATTATACTAGTTATCACATAATATAGTATACATTTCATCCAGGGAACTGTAAATTTAGGAAATTAGTTTTAAGTCAAAGAGATTATCTGATGGCACTTTAATATACTATATTAAAACTACAATAATATTATTTGTGATAGTGAGGTGTAGGCTTGTAGATAAAACCACTAACCCCAGATCCAAGAAATATCTGAGTTCCAGTTTTACTTCTGGCACATACTGGCAATGTGACCCTTGGCAAATCAATTAATCCCTCCATATTTAAATCAGCTCTCTAATAAGCTAAGATTTAGAGAAAGTGACTAAATAAATTGGTAGAAAGAGTTACCCAACTGGAAATAAGGTCCAGGGCTTATCCATAGGGTGTTGAATCCATTGGCTTCTCTCTCTAGTGAGAGGATGATAGGTAGTTAAAAATAAAACAATAGAGAGGGCATATTAATTCATCATCTTTTTAAATCTCCTTTAAAATATATAGGAAAGAAACAATGATGTATGGAGAATTTATACAAATATTGAGATCAAGAGCCATATCCAATGGATAAAATGATCAAATTATAAGAACACTTCTCTTATTGGTCTCTATTGTTATTGCTGTTATGGGCCACTATGTTTGTTCACCCACCTGTATTTCTGTTGTCTGGGGTATTTGAGGAGAAAATATTTCTTTAAGTCTAGTTTTCAGAAGGTGGGGTAGAATAGCAACACCAAAAGAATGGGGATTCAGAATAGTAAATTTTCACACATTGATGATAATAGTTAAATCATTCACAGTTGATCATCTCACAATTTTGCAAGTACTATGCAATGTTTTCTCAGTTCTGCCTACTTAACTTTACATTTCTTCATATGACTCTTTTCATGTTGTTTTTTCTGATTGTCCTGTTTATCATTTCTTATGTCACTATACTATTCCATTACAAACATATGCCACAATTTGTTCAGCCAGTCCCCAATTGATGGTTATCCCTTCAGTTTCCAATGGTACCACAAAAGAAAGCTATTATAAACATCTTTGAACAACTATGTTCTTTTCCCCTTTGTTTGAACTCTTTTGAGTAAATATCTAGTAGTGGTATTTCTGGATCGAAGGATATATACAGTTTAAAGGTCCTTTGGGCATAGTTCTAAATTGCTCTCCAGGATAGTTGTATCTATTCACTGCTTCTCAACAGTTTATTGGCATCACAATTTTCCCAAGTCCCTTTTCATATTTATTATTTTTCTTTTTTTTTTTATCATATTAGCCAGTGTAATTGGTATCAAGTAGTGCTTCAGTTATTTTAACTTGCATTTCTCCAATAGTGATTTAGAGTATTTTTTTCATGACTAAAGATAATTTTAAATTCTTCATCTGAGAACTGCCTGTTCATGTTCTTTGATCAGTTATCAATTGGGGAATGACTTGTATTTTTATAAATTTGACTCATTTCACTATCTGAGAAATGAGTTCCTTTTCAGATATACTTCCTATAAAATTTTTCCTCACTTTTCGCTACTCTAATCTTCGTTACATTGATCTATTATTTTTTCATTCCTTCCTTTCATAATTTCTTTTCTTGTTTTCTGAGTAAAATGAAAATGTAGAGCAGAATTTAAGAATTCATAAGGAAAGCCTTACCATGAAACAGGTTTTACTTATTCACAACTATTCATCAACTTAGAATTGAAAAAAGTGTTATCAAAATAACACATCACCTTTCTTCTTTGTCCTCCAGTGGACCAAATCACTTCCCACTACAATAGTTTATTATAAATAACCAATATTGAACAAATTTAACCAAGTTCTTAGCACAACTTCAATTAGGCAGTTCTTTATGTATGAAATATGTTCTGTCTTCACCTATTCAGAGGGGTAATAGATTTATAGATGGGGGACCTGAGAGGTCATATGATGCAACTCTCATTCTATAGATGAGTAAACGAAGGTCCAGAGAACAGAGGAACATTCTTGTGGTCACATTCAGCCAAATGAGAGAACAAGGATTTGGTTCCAGATCTTCCTGTTGAATTCCTAATCATGCTTCAAAGTAGAACTTAAATACTAATTTTCTCCAAAAATCATTTCCTTCCTGTCCTCTTTTCTAGTTGGTCACTACCTTCTCTTAAAGATCACATAAAGAAGTTGGTTTTAAATCTCTATAACGAACTTAAATATTGTAATTACCTATATGTCTTATTCCCCTACTGTACTATAAAGTCCATGCGGTCACATATTGTCTCCTACCTGAACTTTGCATTTCTTTCAGTGACTAGAACTGTCAAGTAGATTTTTTCTTGGATCCATGTTTCATTTAAAAAAAATATTTAAGTATTTTTCCATGGTTACATGATTCATCTTCTTTCCCTTCTCTATTCCCCTTCTCCCTCACTGAACAATTCCACTGGGTTATACATGTATTATCACTCAATATTGTAATATTGAAAAATTAATATTATACCAAATATAATATGCTAAATGTAATATTTAGAAATTGGTTTGGAAATATAATATTAGTAAAATATTGGTGTGGCTACCATTTATAAAATAATTAACTCTCAAGTCACGAGGACAATAGTAGCTTTTAGCAATTAAATTTTAATATTAATGTAGTCTAAGACAGAAATAAAGAGGGAAAGAAATAAAAAAAATATTTCCTAGCCTACCAGCCCACAAGAGTATCTTTTTCATGAGCCACCAATCTCCAGAGAGAACTCCAGCCCAGCACTCCAGCTTGTGAACCTTAAAAATTCTCAGACCCTACTTCATAAGGTTAGGATTGTAAACCTTCAAAAATTCCCAGACCCTACTTCATAAGGTTGGGTTAAGACCATTCCCCACTTTAAACAATGAAGTAACTTAGATCAGGAATGTGAGAACTCTACTTCACCATACTTAAGCATGCCTTAGGGGAAGATAAAGTTGTAAACTCTTTGCTGAACAATGAAAGTACTTAAACCCATACTTATAGTAGGACAAAAGTTCTTAAGCTATGCCTATTTTAGGACTAATACAAAAGGTGCTAAGTACCTAATAAAGGTCAAGCAACTTGTGAACTTATAAGGAGCAATGAGATGAGAACTTACTCAGAGATTCTAGTCTACACAGGTGTGCATTACTCAAAGGATTAGTCTACTCAGGTGTGAACTAAGAATGGTCTGTCCTTTGGAAAACATCTACTGTGACTGGTAGATATAAGGACTTAGGGGAGGTGACATAGGAGAAAATTCCCTTTAAATAGGAGCTCAGATACATTCAGAGCTGCATTCAGATTCAGATTCATGATTGAGCTGGTGGAGTCAGCTGAGGTGAAGCTGGCCTGGTGTCACTAGAATCCTTACTTGGACAGATCTTGTGGTGAGTGATTAAGGACTGACTGATCTTCCTCTTAGGGCTTAGGCCTGAGTTGGCCAGGGCTGCCCTGGGCCAGCCTATCCTTTTCTCATTATTTCCTTTTTTCTCTCTTTCTCTCCTTTTTCTTTAATTCCTCGTTTGTATTAATTAAAATCTCTATAAAACCCAGTTGACTTGGGTATATTTCATAATTGGGAATATTTCCCTGGTGACCACCTTATATATTGATTTAAAAACAAGACACTGTAGTGAAAACATATTTTCTGTGGTCACAATTTACTCATCCACTCTTATATCTACTACAATTTATGTCCTCCACTCTTTTAATCACTACAGTTTATGACAACCAACTATTTTAATTATTACAAGCTCAAAAAACCTTTTTTCTCCACATCACTTCCTTTCACTATAGATTGCTCTATCACATTTCAAGAACCAATCAAAATCTCTCTTACCCAGACTTGTAATCCCTTTTTCCAGATCATGCTCTTAGGGCTGGCTCAGATAAGCAAAAATTTCAGGACCCTAGGAGGAAGGGGTTCCCTTTATACAATATGTACTTCCATATTATTCATTTTTGTAATCATCTTTTGAAAAACAAAACCCTGAATCTAATACCCATATAAACAAGTGAAAAATCAAATATTTTCCTTCTGCATTTTTATTCCCACAGATTTTTCTCTTCATGTGGATAGCATTCTTTCTCATAAATCCCTTGGGAATATCCTGGATCATTACCTTGCTATCAGCAGTAACGTCAATTACAGATGATTTTCCCACAATGTTTCAGTCTCTGTTTATAATGTTCTCCTGATTCTGCTCAATTCTCCACGCATCAGTTAATGAAGGTCTTTCTAGCTCATATGGAAATAAATTAGTTCATCATTCCTTATTGCACAGTAGTATTCCATCATTATCATCATATACCACTCCCCAATTGAGGGACACCCCCTCATTTTCCAATTTTTCCATTTTTCATTTATAATATTTATAAGACATTCAACATGAATTTGTTTGTAGAATGAGTAGTTTAATCATAGTAAAGCTATCTAGTAGACTCAAAAAAGTGCTTCACTGTGAGTCCAATGAAGTTATAATCTACCACCCACATGGGATTTTGAGCAAGGCATTTATTTCCCCTGAGTTTTAGTTTCCTAATATTTAAAATGAGAAATCTATTCTAGATATTATGGAATGGTAGTGTTAAGGGCAAAAATTAGGGTTGTTGACTGATTCTATTATGATCATGGTCACCAGGGATTAAAATTCAATCCCAATAAAATATTCAAGTCAGTTTTGAATTTTTATGGTGGCTTAATTACAATAGAGGGAAGAAATTAAGAAGGAGAGAGAGAAAAGAGAATTGGACTGCTCTGGCAAGACAGATAGGAGTTGGAGGTCAAGGAAATGAGGAAAGGAGGAATCAATCACTTCACCAAGGTCACTCAGGGAAGATGCCTCACCAACCCACGCTACAGAGCTTCTCCCAGTCACCTCACCGGCAAGCTGCAAATGCCAAAACCCAACAAGAGCTGTAAGCATACCAAAACACTGCCCAGCACTCCCCACACTGCTGACAGAGCCCAATGTGCGAGCAAGTCTAATGTCTGCCAGTGAGAGAGAGCAGAAAGGAAGTAATGTGAAATATATAGATTGTTCTTTACATCACTTCCTGTGTCTCACATCTACCAATGGTAGCTTAAGCTTGACTCAGTAAAGCCCAAGGGGTCTGTCAGTTGTTTCTTATTTGTCGCTTACTAGCACATGTTGGTCATAGGCCATCCTCCTCAATACAATCCTTAAGTAGGGGTGCATACATTCCTGATTGCTGAAATTCTAAGACTAAGCAGGGTGGAGTAAATCTAAAATTCACAGTAGCAGTGAAAAAGAAAATGGATGACAAAGAGAGTAAAATAAAATTCCAGAAGTGTTGCACAAATGAAGAGAAAAAAAGTCTAATTAATAGAACTATCTGAAGGTAAGGAGAGGATGGTTTAAATTTAGCTTTTTTACTAAATAAGAGTTACAAAGTAATATTGTGGTCACTGATTTTAACATATTACAGCTTAAGTCAAAATGACTTGTAGCAGCTTTTCTTTACAGAGGTAGAAAGAGTGAAAGTGTAAAATGTAGATAAAGAGACAGATACCTAACAAGCCTATAAGCCCTTCTCTGAAGTCTGGCTCAACCTGGCAGAGACTTCTCCAAGTCTGATCTCCACATAGATTTCCCAGTAATCCTCAGTCAGAAATCCAGGTGGTGTATTCAGCCAGAGTTCCACCAACACAGCCTCTTCCAAAGCCAAGGCAGGAATCTCAGACACTCACTCAGTAAACCAACACAAAATCCAGGTAAAGAGTCTCCTCCAAATGCCAGGAAAGGAATGATACCTAGATCATATGGTCTCTTCTTTTATGCTCCTTTTTCCATGTCACTTTCTGTCACTCCCCCTTCTTCAGAAAAAAACAATTGCAGTCTTTCAATTTTCCTAGCACTGCTGGGGGTTGGAGGGTAGTGGTCTTTGAAGGTGTAAGCTTACTCTAATACCTGATTTGTGAACTCCCATACTTAATGGTAAGTAGGGGTACTTTAAGTTCTTGATTTGATTAGCTAAAAATAGACAAGGGGGGAGTTAATCCTATCTTCACATTCCATAAATGAAAGTAAAAAAAGATAGGGTAGAAATATATAACTACATTAAAATATGAAAGAAGAACTAATAAAAACAATCCTAAAGAGAAAGTAACAACACATGAGGAGATCAGAGTATGAGCCCCTTTAAAAAAAAGTTTAAAATAAAATAACTCAAGAAACTTACTTTTTTGTTTATAGAGAAAAGAAGAAAAATCACAACTTGAAAATAAAAATTTTACACATAGATGTGATATGTGTTTCTCAAAAGCAACTTTAAATGTGAATGGGTTAAACAATACAATACAATAAAAAATACTGACAGATTGGATAATAACTAAATCACTCAACCTATTGCTTATGAGAAACACATATCACAAAAAAATTGAAGAAAGTAAAACTAAGAGACTGGAAAAAAATTATTATGCATCCAGTGATTCCACAAAAAGCAAGAATTGCTGTTTTGTCATCAAACAAAACAAAAACAAATATTCAGATGTAAAAAGGAATAAAAAACAATTTATTAAAAGAAATAATAGATAACAAATAAATATCATTAATAAAATTATATGTTCAAATATCTTAACATGAGATTATTTTATTTTTACATACAACTTTTTGAGAACCTATAAGTAAAAATTCTTCCAAGAGATTAAAACTAAAATGTTGAATATGGATCACCTTAACTGAAATTACTATGTAAACTTACATAATTAATTTTACATTGTCCTATCTTCAATTTTCTCATTCACAAAACAAGGTAATTAGAAAAGATAACCTCTACATGGTTCAGAACTTAATGGGCTTCATTGTGATATATCTGCATCTAATGGTAAATCCAGAGAGAAACAAAAATGCAGATCTTCAGCAAAATAAATTAGGTGAGGTGTTTTGCATGTAGAAGTATTGTGTCTGAAGACCTGATTTCAAGTCCTCAAAATAGTTCTCAAATCCACTAGTTATATTATCTTGGGCATGAAATTCATCACACCCTCAGTTTACTTTACCCTAAAATGGGAGCAATAATAATAAAAATAAAACTATTTATTCTACTTTACTCCAAGGGTTGCAATAAATAAAGCTCTTTGTAAACTATAAATGATTATATAAATATGAATTAATATCAAAAGTATTAATAGTCTAGAAATCTAATATCATTCAGTGGTGTATTAAAGCAACTAAAAAGCTAATAATTTCCTATTTCATATTAGTGCAAAGCAGAAATAGGAGAACTAGAGTTTTTTTCCTTGTTTGATTGTTTTTTTAGTATAGGGAAATATAGGATAAAGAAACTCTCTCTACCTTCTGGTCTTAGTTGTCTACTACACTGAGAAGTTATATGACTTGTTTAGGTTCACACCTTTGAGGGTGGTCTCTCTACTGCTTTCTCAATGATTGTTGGCTGATTGATACTTTAAAACATCTCCTATCAACCATTGTCAATGCTCTCTCAACAAATGAATATCCTAGCCCTTTTGTTCAATAGTATATAAAGTGCTTAAAATAGGAACAAAAATGACCACAAGATTTATTCTGAGGATTAATATTATTTAATTAAGAAACAAATTCTGTTGCCAAGTTTGAGCCTTTTATTTGATTGCAAATAAAATAACTTGCCTTCTGTTCATCTAGCCTTGGAGAACCCATAGTAATCTCTACCCCATGAATAAGTTTTAGAGGGGGTCTTCAATAGAAGATCCATCTTGGATAATACTTCCTGTAGTAGTCTCTTGGTAACCGAGGATGACATTTGCCTTTGTGCTTTTCATCTATGATAGATGAGTGTGCACAAAGACACATGTGTGAAGGAGATGTAAGTGGAAAAGTTGATGCACAGAGACAGTCCCATTCTCTCGGCGTTGGAAGCCTGGGTCCATTGGCATGAAAAATCGTTACACCTGGAGACTTCCTCAGCTGCATTGGATGGCCGTGTTGTCTTTTGTGCTCCAACATGCCCTAAGCACTCCACAGTGCTTTGCTGCGTCGCCCTCTCAGCTGTTGGTTTCTTATTGGTTTCTTCTGTCTGTTTGGCTGAAGCAGTCTTCACAATGCTGGGTGACCAAGGCCCTGGTTCACCAGGGGTCTATGACCCAATGGCTACCCTCACCAGGTTTAGCCGGCCTGTTGAAGCTGTTGCCTGGGGTGTGGCCACTGCCACATGCTAGCAGCTACTAGGAGCCACAAGTGAGAGCTGGGTATCAGGTGGGGATCAGAGGCTGGAGAGCTGCCCTAGGAGGACATGACAAGCCCTCCATACCAGAGATACTACTCCTCCCTGAGCACCCCATAGAATACAAAGATAAACTAACAAGTACCCAAAGAAGCATTACGAAGATGGTGAGGGAACTAAAATCCACATCATAGGAAAATCCGTTGCAGGCACCTGTAATGCTTAGACTGAAGAATTAAAAGGTGGAATTATAAAAACTTTATCTACAAAATGTAAGGACTCGATGTCAGGATGAAAGAGGAATGCTGGGAAATGTAGTTCAAAGGTACAAAATTCTAATTACACAATACAAAAGGAAACAGTGAAAGGTGATAATCTCCATTTCACATCAATCAGAGATGATATTTTTTTGGATGACTACTATCAAGAATGTTTTAGTAAGGATTCTTTAGGTAGAGGCTAGGCTACATGATAAAATTTAACATTTTAACAAGTAATTATTTCCTTTTCCTTCTATTCTTTCCATCTAAGATCCTAAGATTCCCTGGGGAATTAAAGAAGCTGAGTGGATAGACAAATGGCTTGAGAGTCAAGTCATCTCTGATACATATTGAATATGTGACCCTAGACAAGTCACATAACCTCTTAGAGGCCCAATCAAGTCTCTAAGACTATGAGCTTCAGGACATTTGTAGACCTGCATTCTTATAAGAAGTTTCCTAACAGAAAGGTTCCCTTCAATAAAGAAATTTCAGATTTGGACTTGGGGGGGAAAGGAGAAAAACTACAACAACCACAACAACAATAATAAAGTAGAAAGAGATGAATTAGATTTGGAATCAGAGGGCCAAAGTTTGAATCCTTCGAGTTTGGTTTCATCAATTGTTAAATAAATTGATTGTTCAGTTATTCAACTAGTTGACTTTTAAGATCTCTTCTAATTCTAAATCCGATAATCGTATTTAAAAAACATTAATTGTACTTTGATAATTTTATAGTATTAAATATCCTACATAACATGTGTAGATTCTGGGATGGCAATAGAGAGTTAATTTTTTTAACTTATTTACAATATTTTTTCATAGTTACATGATTCATGATTTCCCCCACTCCTCTTCCTTCCCTCCCTCCCAGAGCTTACAAGCAATTCCACTGGATTATACATGTATCATTGTTCAAAACCTATTTCCATGTTATTCATATTTGTAATAGTGATCTTTTAACATCAAAATCCTAGTCACATCTCCATCAAAGCACGTGATCAATCATGTTTTTCTTCTGCATTTCTGTTCCCACAGTTCTTTCTCTGGATGTGGATAACATTCTTTCTCATAAGTTCCTCTGGATTGTTCTGAGTCATTGCATTGATACTAGTAGAAAAGTATTTTACATTTAATTGTTTCATAATGTATCAGTCTCTGTGTACAATGCTTTCCTGGGTCTGCTCCTTTTGCTCTGTATCAATTCCTGGAGGTCTTTCCAGTTCACATAGAAATCCTTCAGTTCATCATTCTTTTCAGCACAATAGTTTTACATCACCAACAGATACTGCGATTTGTTCAGCCATTTCCCAATTGATGGACACCTACTCATTTTCCAGTTTTTTTACCACCACGAAGAGTGAAGCTATAAATAATTTTGTACAAGTATTTTTCTTTATTATCACTTTAGTGTACAAACTCAGCTGTAGTATGGCTGGATCAAAAGGCAGGCAGTCTTTTAAAACCCTTTGCACATAATTCCAAATTGCCCTCCAGAATGGTTGGACCAATTCACAACTCCACCAGTTCTGTATTAGTGTTCCAATTTTGTCACATTCCCTCCAATCACTTTCCTTTGCTGCCATATTGGCCAGTTTGCTAGGTGTGAGGTGGAACCTCAGAGTTGTTTTAATTTGCATGTCTCTAATCAAGAGGGATTTAGAACACTTTTTCATGTGCTTATTGATATTTTTTTATTTCTTTATCTGAAAATTGCCTATTCATGTCCCTTGCCCATTTATCAATTGGGAAATGCCTTGATTTTTTGTACAATTGATTTAACTCCTTTATATATTTGAGTAATTAGACCTTTGTCAAAGTTTTTTTGTTATAAATAATTTTCCCCAATTTGTTGCTTCCCTTCTAATTTTGGTTACATCAGTTTTGTTTGTACAAAACCTTTATAATTTAATGTAATCAAAATTATTTATTTTACATTTCACAATTTTTTCTAACTCTTGGCTGGTCTTAAAATCTTTCCTTTCCCAAAGATATGACAAGTATACTTTTCTGTGTTCACCTAATTTACTTATAGTTTTCTTCTTTATATTGAAGTCATTCACCCATTCTGAATTTATCTTGATTTAGGATATAAGATGCTGATCTAAACCTAATTTTTCCCATACTATTTTCCAATTTTCCCAGCAGTTTTTGTCAAATAGTGAGTTCTTGTCCCAAAAGCTGGGATCTTTGGGTTTATCGAACACTAGTTGCTGAGGTCATTGATCCACCTCTCTGTCTCTAAGCCAGTACCATATTGTTTTGATGAGCATGGGTTTATATTCCAGTTGGTGAATTTTAAAACTACTCCACCCTACTCAGACCATACTTTAGAAGATTTGATTTAGCTATCTCCTGATTATAACAATGAAGACACTCCCTTTAACAGAATCAGAAATGTCTTGTAGTACTTAACATTACTCCACCCTACTTAGACATACTTTAGGGGAAGATAAAGTTGTTATCTCCTAAATGAACAATGAAGGCAGTTAGTTCTCACCTTATAGTGAAGTTAGAACTTAAAGCTAATTCTATTTTTAGACCTTAATACAAAAAGGTGTTAAGTAACTATAAAAGTTAAATTAATTACAAAAAGATCAAGTAACTAACAAAAGGTGAACTTAACAAAAAGTGTGAAGTAGCTCAAAAGATATAAACTAATCAAAGAAGGAGAGAACTAAAAGTGTGGGCAGTCCTGGAGAAAGCCTTTGATGTGATTGGTAGATGTGAAAATTTAGAGGTGGAGACACAAGGGTGAAAGGTCTATATATTTGGAATTTTTTCATCTCTCAAAAACCTTTTCTCCAGAAATTTGGATCTGGCTGATCACTTCCTGTGAGCAGCCTGGGTGCCAGTTCAGTCCTGGAACTCAGTCTGGAAGAGTTCATTCAGACAGCTTCCTTGAGACAGTCTCATGGTGAGTGATAAAACTGACTTCCTTTTCCTTTGGGCTCAGGGAGGTGCCTTTGACCAAGGCCTTTAACTCCTGCCTGGCTCAGTCTGAGCTGGAGAAGTTTAAATTAACTCTTTTTGCTCTCCTTCTCTCTTCTCCTTAAATTCCTTCCCTCTATATTAATTAAATTACCATAAATTTCCAGACTGACTTGGGAATTTTATTTGGTGACCAATTAAATCTAGATTTAAAGTCACAACTCAAAATTCATCTTTAGAAGTTTAAGATCTGGTACTACTAGGCCCCCATTCTTCATGTTTTTTTTTTTTTCACTCGATATTCCTAATCTTTTGTTCTTCCAGATTAACTTTAAGTTTTTCTTATTTTATAAAAAAATTTTTTGGTAGTTTGAGAGACATGGCACTGAATAAGTATATTCATTTGAATAGGATTGTAATTTTTATTATATTAGCTTGTCCTACCCATGAGCAGTTTTTCTAATTTAGATCTAGTTTTAACTCTGTGAAAAGTATTTTGTAGTTGTGTTCATATAATTCTTGTGTTTGTCTTGGCAGATAGACTCCTAAATATTTTATATAGTCTAGGGTGATTTTAAATGGAATTTCTTTTTCTAACTGCTGAGTTTTGTTAGAAATATATAGAAATGCTGATGATTTATGTGGATTTATCTTGTACTCTGCAAGTTACTCTGTAACTTTGCTAAAGTTGTTAATTCTTTCCACTAACCTTTAAGTTGATTTTCTGGGATTCTTTAAGTATACCATCTTATCATCTGCAGAGAATGATAGTTTAGTTTTCTCATTGCCTATTTTAATCCTTTCATTTTTCTTTTTCTTCTCTAATTGCTATCGTTAGCATTTCTAGTACAATATTAAATAACAGAGGTGATAATGAGCATTCTTGCTTCACTCTTGATCTTATTGGGAAGGCTTCCAATTTGTCCCCATTGCAGATGATACTTGTTGATTGTTTTAAATATATGCTGTTTATTATTCTTAGGAAAGGCCCTTCTATTCCTATACCTTCTGGTGTTTTCAGTTGGGATGGGTGTTATATTTTGTCAAAGGCTTTTTCAGCATCTATTGTGATAATCTTGTGATTTTTGTTGTGTCTAACAGAGTTATGATTATATTAATTCACATTGAAATAGTACTTAACAATTGTCATCTCTTTTTATCCTGGTTGCTTTCTATGATATAGTTAGTACAAGTTTCATTACCCCCATTTTACAGCTGAAGAAACTGTATCTCAGAGCAATAAAGTAATTTAGTCAAGGTCACACAGTTTAAAAAGTAGTTAAGCTGGGACTTTAATTCAGAACTTCTGATCATAGGACCACTTCTATTTCCATGATTTCAGTGTTTTGCAGAACTGTATTTAGTTGAGCAGAGAGAAAAATGATGCAAAGCATTAGAATTGCAACAATCTTTGCATATACTGGAGCTTCATCTTTCTTTTCTTAGGAAAATATAAGGGTCAAATAGTAGGTTGTACTTTTCATACCCTGAACGGTTCTTCAAAATGAAATAATCAACAACAACAAAAACGTTTAACAACTAGTTGTTCTATTTTATTAGTTGAGTTAACACAACAAATACCATAAATCCAGTAATTACTAATTGCCTCCTCTGTTATAATGGGAGAAATGAATCATAAAGCTTTTATTACTTTACTAAAAAACTACAGGAAGGATTAATCTTTCTGAGCAACATTTTTCACATTTACCTGGTGCCTTCTGTTGTAGGGCACACTCATTTGCTTTTCCTGCTCTTCCAATGGAGTGTTCAGCTGTGACAAAGACATAGGGAGGGTTATCTCAAACACATCAGCTGGTCTGGCCACTGGTCATAAATCTATGTAGCTGTTAGAGACTTTGCAATTAGCCCCCTTTGGTGGGGAGAGGAGCAACTATATTATCAGACAAAATCAGAAATAAGTATCTGTTAACTTTTTTTATGCTATGTCGTGTGTCCGCTGATAAAGCATCCAGCAATGTTATTTGTTGGCACTAGTGTTTGTAAAAACTCCCTGAGAAATATCTATATGTCCAAGGAATAGAAGTCATAAAGTTATAGAGTCATGGAACTTGTTGCTAGAAGGAATTTTAGAGGTCATTGAGTCTATTCACTTCAGTTTACAAATTCAAGTAAATTAAACAAAACATTTATTAAATCCATACTGTGTTCTTCATTAAGCTCTATGGATACTATTAGTCAGTCACCATGAAAACTTTTTTTAATCCTTATCTTCCATTTTGGAATTAATAATGTGTATTGGTACCAAGGCAGAAGAGTGGTAAGGGTTAGGCAATGGGGGTCATGTGACATGCCCAGGGTCACACAGCTGGGAAGTGTCTGAGGCCAGATTTTAACCTAGGACCTCCCATCTCTAGGCCTGGCTCTCAATCCACTGAGTAATCCAGCTGCACCCTCACCATGCATTTACTGAGCTCTTATGCTTTAGTAACTGTACTAATAAGTTCTAGGGGATGAAATAACAACAACAACAAAAAAAAGCAAAAATAGTACCTTCCAAAAAGTACCTAGCTTTCTGATATAAGGAAATGTCAAGTATATAACAAAGGGAATTAAAAAAATTATTTCTGACATAGCAAAAGGATAATAATAGTGATAAAAGTGATGGCAGGGGGATGAGGAATTGATGATGACATATTGTGATTATTATAATTATTACTATCAGAATCAGGAAGATGAGTTTAAATCTATCCCTAAATACTTACTAGATGTGTGAACTTGGATAAGTATCTTGCCCTGTGCTTTTCTCAGTTTATTCAACTGTATAGGAGGAATAATAATAGCACCTACTTTGCATGTTGTTGTATCATATAATTTAATTGTAAAATATTTTATTGACTGGTCGATAGTAGATACTATAAAAATCCTGGCTACTACTATTATTATTATTATTAATAACTATAGAAAGAAGATTGATAACCCATATTAAACAGATTTTTCTTAAGTTTTTGGAGTTTATCAAGCATGTTTTCTATGATTAAGAGGAAAAAATTAGAAAAAGTCAAATAGTTGAAAAAATTATAAAAAATGTAAAATATATGATATCAATAAACTGATCTGGGAACCTGGGAAACAGATGAAGAAGAGGTAATTTAAGAATCACTGAACTTCATAAACACACACACACACACACACACACACACATATATACATATATATATATATATTTAAAATCCTTGATATTAGATTATAAGAAGTCATGAATGAAAACTGCCCAGAGAATAAAAATAGAAAGACTCTACTGAACACCTTTTAAAATAAATTCTAAAATGGGAAAATCCTGGAAATAATATAAGAAAAATACAGATCCTCAGTGTCAAAGAAATATACTTCAGGATCCAGAGGTAAATAGTTCAAGTACCAAGAAAAAATATTCAGGATCTTAAGACCTGGCACATTGTAAACAACAACAACAACAACAACAACTAACAAAACATCTTCAAATGCATTTCAAAAGGCAAAAGTTTTAAGATTACAATAACAACAAACAACAATAAAGCCTTATTCTAAAAAGCTGTTTATAATCCTAGGAGGGGTTGGTCAGGTATGGATCTTTGTCTATTATATTCTTACTTATTTCATTAAATATTTATCAATTACATGTAAAAGAATTAACATTCTTAAAAAAAAATGCTTCCAAATTGTATCCCATCTTCCCTTCCCTCCCCCAGACTGAGATGGCAATTAATTTGATAGAGATTTTACATGTGTGTTCATGCAAAATATATTTCCATATAAGTAATCATATGAAAAAATACAAGAAAACATGAAAAAATAAAGTAAATTGGTATGCTTCAATCGTTGTTCAGACTATTCTTTCTTTCTTTTTTTTTTGTAGGAGGATAACATTTTTTATCCTAAATCCTTCACAATTATCTTAGGTCATTGTATTAATCAGAATAGCCAAAATATTCACAGTTGATCATCATATAATATTACTTTTACTGTATACAATGTTCTCCTGATTCTGCTCACTTCACTTTGCATCAGTTCATGTCTTCCCATGTTTTTCTTAAAGTATCCTGCTCATCATTTCCAGTCACAATCATATGCCAAAACTTTTTCAGTCATAGCCCAATTGATAGGCATCTCTTCAGTTTCTAATTCTGTGCCACTTCACAATCTTTAATGGAACAGAATGTTTTCAAGCATTTCAGAAAAGAGTAGAGTGCAGAAGATAATTTGAAATGCAAAAACAAAAGCACAAAGAAATATAGAAAAATAAATTACTTTTGAGAAATTAAAAGGAGCTATATGATTATGTAGTGCTAACATTTGAATAGAGTGAGAAGAAACAAGTGTCCTTTCAGAATCTTAGTGAGTGTCTTCAAGTTATTTCAAAGGAGTTAGTTTTTTTTAAAGTGATTGCAGATGAGAGAGATTCTTTGCTTGTTAGGAATTTAAGAGAGTGAAGAAGAGATGGAGGATAAAAGGAGTGGCCATACTACAATGAATAAGAGAAAAAAAAGTGGCCGGACATGATATTTTCTTATAATTAAGTTGCATAAGAGAAAGTATATACAAACATAGAGGAAGGATTTTGGAGAGTAGACAACAGATAAACCTAATATCTGAAAAAAACAAAGGAGGGTTGATCATAGGAGTGTACGCCTGCGACACACACACACTTTTAGCATAGAACTTCAAACTCAAAAGTGAAATGAGCAGGTTCTGGGAAGGGGGAGCAGGTTCAGGGAAGGGGGTCATTAAAAGGAGGAATAAATAATCCCAGGGACAGAATAGTTACAATCAAAACACACTTTCTGGATTCTGAGGGGGGAGATTAAAGATATCAGAGGGAAAAGCAAATGGGAATATAAAAGGGTTCTTTAAATTACTTCTATTTAAGCAATTGGAAAAGAACCAATTGTGACATATGAATGCAATCTGATAGTTTCTCATTATTTAAAAAAATAGATTAAAGAGAAGGCAATTAGGTGGCTTAGATGATAAAGAGGCAGGAAGTCCTAGGTTCAAATTTTACCTTAACTACTTCCCAGCTATGAGATCCTAGGCAAATCATTTAATTCCCATTGCTTGGCTCTTACCACATTTATTTATTCTAAGGTGGAAAGTAAGTGTTTAAGAAAAAAAATGATGAAAGATGATTTTAAATAATCCAAGTGATATGAATTCCCTTTCTCTAGTCTTTTCCTACTGCAATCCATCATCCCATAACCATGAAAATTATTTTCTTAAAATTCATTCAACCATCTTCCCCTGTAAATTTTCAAGTAGGTCCCTATTCCCTGTATTCCTTTAATCCTTTATTCCTCAAATATGGAGTTGTTATCAGCAAGTGATAGGTGTCACCTTACTCGCATAACTCCAACTTGGGATAATAATATTAATTATTAATAATAATATAATAATAATAACCTTAATAATAAGATAGCTAATTCTCCCATTAGAAATTTAAGAGTTTCCATAAGAGGTTGTAGTGTATTTCTAATACTTATGAGTTCCTATCTTGTATGTCCCCTCTAATATCACTTACTAGTTCATATCTCCCCAATATAATTTAACCAATTGATATCACAATGTCAATTGACCAATTAACAACATTTAATTTTTATAGAAGGCTATGACTGAAAAGGTATAGCAAGGATAGAATACAACAGCAATGACAACAAAACAACCCTTCCATCAAACTAAGACATGCTACTTCCTTGCTTGAAAGACATGGGTCCTCAGGACCTACCTTGGTCAACCCACTGGTCAATTGTATGAAGTGAATTGCTATTATAGATCTATTTTTCTCCAAGCTTTGCTGCTATGGTAAACTCTTCCAGACTTCTAATTGCCAGACTTCCACTGTCCTTTTCAATCTTGTTAAGCTTACAAGGTTGTATCCTAGTCCATTCTATCTTTGATCCTTATTTACTTAACACAAGTAATTAAAGGCATATACACACAAAAAAATAAATGGTGGAAATGCCTTCATGGCCACATGGTTGGTGGGAAGAGAAACACTGAAACATGTCCTGCAACCA
Organism: Monodelphis domestica; assembly: GCF_027887165.1. Lineage (NCBI taxonomy): Eukaryota > Metazoa > Chordata > Mammalia > Didelphimorphia > Didelphidae > Monodelphis > Monodelphis domestica. The sequence continues at coordinate 328,475,329 of NC_077227.1, forward strand.
GAGTCCCACAACTTTTCTTACTTTTAAGGGAGAGAAAGATAGAAAGACAAATAGAGAGACAGAGACAGAGATAGACAGAGGAAGAGAAATAGACAGACCTAGAGACAGAGAGACAAATAGACAGAGATAGGCAGAGACAGACAGACAGATAAACAGAGAGACAAAGACAGAAGGATAGATACAGAAACAGATTTCATATAGTCCAACCTTTTGTATGCATGCTCATTTCTGGCTCAACAGTCATTTAGGAGGCTTTTTTGCCATTACTCAATGCACTTATAGTATATAGTAAAAAATTATTTGTGCCTGCTCTGAACTGGAGAAAAGATCCTTCCAATATTCATTTCTATAAGCAGGGTCACTAAACCTCAATGTGTGTTGGTGCCGGACACCATATTTGGTATGTCTAAGGACAGGATCAATTCCACATTCCCTTCTATATGTAGTTCTATGAATCTTGGAAGAATCTCAAATGTTCAAATGCAAGATATGAATAAACTGAAAATATCTAATGATATATACCCAAATTTTATTTTCTTATAATATTTTTAATTAAATTATGTACAATAATCATTGTACTTCAAGCATTGTACCCCCCTGTTGTCTTCATCTTATAAATATTATAGGTCAGTGGAAAGATTATAAGATATAGAAAAAGAAAATTTTAATTGTGGTTCAATCTGACACTTAAAAATTCTATGATAGGGGACAAATCATTTAACCTCGATAGGTCTCAGTTTCTTTATCTGTAAAAATCAGGATAGTAAATTATCATACAATCTAACTCATAGAGTTATTAACAGGAAAGAACTATACTGCATGAGGTAAAATATATTATATAAATGCAAGTTATCATTACCATTATTTATCCACATTCTGGTGATGTCTTAATTAAAGTATTCCTCTGGTTTTTAGTCATGCCACAAAGGTGGATTTGGTTCCTAGAAGGCTATGACAGGAGATCACAAGCTCTGATCCAGACCCATTAAACTTTGAAGGCTTCAAATACAAGTTAGTTGATGGACTGACTGTACATTTGTTCCCTGGAGAGCTAACTAAGTGAGGAACACCTAATCAAAAGAATGGGCCACCAGCGGATAAATATTTTAATCCCAAGAGTTGAATGAAAAAAAATGATCCTAAGGTATACTGAGGCTGATCACCTTCCCTGTTGAAATACCTATTCCTTGAAGTAAATATGAGGGTGTTAAAGTTCCCTTCCAAGGGTTAATACTTTAATTAGCTAATAGTTTTCGAGTACTTTGAAGATGAAAGGACGGTCATTTCCTCAGCTCCATTCTTGTTATTGCTATACTCAAACTTCTTCATGCACAGACATGGTGCTGCAGAAAATCTCTAATATAGTTATCTTACATTTTAGATCTAAATACACTTCATTAGGATAGTGGATGGATAAATAAGGTGGTATGCAACAACCAAGAGAGTGTTTACATGTCTGGTGAAGGTTTTAATAACAACTCTGGCTCAGTGGAAAGGTGAAGGTTCATGAACAAAACTGTGATAAAGGACTTCAACTGTCACAGCTGCAAAAAAAGAAAAAAAAGTTGTTAATTAAAGGGATTTTTCCCTTAGAATCAAAGGGGACATGGATGAAGAAATCCGCAGAAATTATCTAAGGCCACTTCAACCTTAGCATTTATTATTCAACACCCCACTCATTGCCCTGATTATAAATATTTAATCACTCAACAACGGAAAGTGCTCGTGTCTTTCTGGAGGACTGGCAAGCATTAAGAAATCAAGGGCCTGGGGAGGGAAATGGTGAACAGGGAAATAAAGGCACAGAGCCACAAAGATGTGTTGGGATTATACAGGGACAAGTGAAAAGGTGTGAAGGACGGTTCTGAATTGGGCTTTTGTAATCTGGTTGCGAGAACACCTGAACGGCTAATTCATTTTGTTTCTATTCACTGGACTTCAAAGCCATATTTTTTTTTTCTGTTGTGTGGCAGTCACTGACAGAGGATGCCCTTGGAGAACAGGCAGAAAATGTTCTTAATGAAAGCAGGGCCCCAAGCACTGAGAGGTGCCATCCTTGTACCCGCCTTTGTCTGTCACAAAAAAAGCAGCCTGACTTGGCAGGCTTTTGGGCCTATCAATAATGCATGAGCAGAATTATATCCACCCTGATGCCAGGGGAAGAGAAGAGTGAAGAGAAAGGTTGTGTTACTTCTGTCCCTTGACTATGCATCCTCTTCTCCAGGGTGGAGGAAAAGAGCATATCCCCTTGGCAAAAGCAGGCAAGTTTAGGTGTTGGGGTCCTAGAAGTGCCATGCCTAGAGGAACTAAGTTTGCAAAGTAAGACTTGCAGAAAAGTCTTATTGTTCCCTTGATGAAAATGTTCAGCTTTGGCTTGAAATTATATGGTTTGGTTGTAAGGAGCTATTCATCTTATGCTTTAAGACTTCAAAAGATTTGTGAATTTGTCAGTGTGGGTGTTCCTTCCAATCATGCAAATCCCAACCAATCTCCTCCTTAGCAACTGGTTTGTCACTGTGGCCAAGAATTTCATCACATGGTGACTAAGCTAATGGTGATGAACTTTTCCAAACTTTGCTAGGGTGGTCCATATTCACAATCCCTCTCTAATGACTCTAAATGCCATTGATTTGAAAGAGAAATCCAAAGGCTATGTCAACAGAGTACAAGCTCTGGTGAGTCCTGTAAAACTAAATAGGCTCGGAATACTAGTCCAGTAGTAGATCGTATATCTGTCTCATAAAGAAGAGACTATCAATTTTATACTTCAAATATTTCAAAAGATGCATAATTTCTTTAACATAGGTACTCATTTGGGGAGTTTCTGAAACAACAAAAATAAAAATAATAGCCTCATGACCATCTCTGAATTTAGCTTGACTTATTATCAAGTGGCACTCCACTTGACTTTAAAAATTTCTCAGTGTGTTAGATTCCTTTATTATAATTTACTTATTTATATAATGTCATTAATCTTTTAGCTTTAAATTCTAAAGTTCAATCATTTTTCATTTTCCCTTTTTTTTTAACCTTACTATTAGATTTTTTGGGCTCTGAGAGAGGAACATTTATGTCCCCTGTTATTATTACATTATCATTTTTATTTTTGTAATTCAGGCAACTTTTTACTTATGAATTAAATGCTCTGTTCTTTGGACATACATATGTAATATGGGTATTAGTTTATTGCCTGTGGTTCTTTTATAGATTATAATTATAATTCATCCTTTTCTTAAAAGTATGACATATTTATTATTGTTGTCCTTTTTCCATTTTGATAATGTTCTAGCAACTTTTGTTTTTATTAATTCAAATAATGTAAAGTACATTTTTCTAGTCTATCAATTTGATCATATATCTTAATTTTTTAGATGCTTCTTTTATACAACAATCTCTTAGATTTTGTTTTCTTATCAATTCAATCAGTCTTTGATTTTGATTTATTTAATTCATTCAACTTCAAAGTAACTAATGTTAAATATATGATTTCCTGCAATTATTTCTTTAATCTTGTTTTTTAGAAATTCCTTTTTTCTCATTACTCAGTATTTTGTTTATGTAATTGGTTTTACTTATACTACTTTGAGTCTAATCTAACATTTTTTACCTTGCAAGCTTATTCTCAGTTTTTCAGCTTTATTTTTCTGTGGTTTTGCATTTTGGGTTTATAGAATAGGATTATAAATTCATAGACCAACTCCTTCACTGTACAGTAGATGTAACTGAGAACTTAAGGGATTAAGCATATTAGCCAAGGTCACACAAATGACAGTATCAGAGACTTTTCTTTTACCTTTTGGAATACTGTAGTCCAAACTTTTCTCTTCTTTCTTAATAGCTATACTTGTTTGTGATTCTTATTGTGGTTCTTTGATTCATGAATATTTCCTTCCTTCCCCTTTTGGTCACTTGAATAATTTTTACTTTGGTGTGATAGAAGCAATTTTTTTTTAGCATACCATGTCAGCTGGGCTAATTTTTTTTTCCATGATACTACTCCCATGACAATTAGGCTCGTTCTTTTCCTTAAGAGTTATTGAAAGTTTCCTTATAGCTTGATTGACTAAGGGACTGACTCAATTTCTTGATGTGGCTTGTTGAACACCTGAGTGCCAGAGCCAATGATAAGCTCCAATTTCCTCTCTGAGATCTATGGTCCACACTGGCAGCTATGTTCAACTGCATTAATATAGTAACCTTACTATATATATTCATGGTGAATATTCTTTCCTTATTATCACTAAGTAAAATTTCATTTGTAAAATGTTGAGTGTCTCATTTTGTTTCAGTACAGGAACTAAACTACCAAAGGACCAATCTGAGTCAGAGCCAGCCCTCTTTGAAGCTACAAATTTTGACTATTGACATTCCTGGGTGTTCTCAATTTTAACTTTCTTTCAGGCAGTGATCATTTGATACTTCCTATTTTCTCTTTGTCCTTTAGCTTTAATATATCTGGGTATTTTTATGGCATCAAGGTTGCTCTTTTGGTCATGTTTTTCAGAGAGTGCAATAAATTCTAAATTTTCTTTTTTCAATGGTCAGGTTAGTCATTTTTGAAGACTGATAATTTAATTTAATTTTTCTTTTTTTAGTCATTTCACTTATAATATTTCTTGTTGACTCATGGAATCATTGAGTTTTCTTTGTTCTATTCTGTTTTTGAAGGGATATACTACTTGGGTCATGTTTTTCAACTTCTGTTCTAAGTTGTTTATTATCCTTACTTTTTCCATCTACATAGCTTCGACTACTTTTATCCGCCATCTGATTCTATGTCTTTGTGGATCAACACATATTTGAAGTTTCTCTGTCTTATGGTTTTATGAAGTCCAACTTGAGTTGGCTCCATCCCCTGCTATGGTTCTAATGATCTCTAACTTGTGTGATTCATTGGTTGCAGTCTTCTTGCAAGGCTACTGCTATTGTGGTATCCTGGTTTTTGTGTTAACTCTGTGTTTTGAAGTGGCTCAGATAGAAATACTACTTTTAGGCCTTTTGGAGGCCACCCAAGCCAGATACATGGGTGCTGTCCCAGCCCATTCTACTCTGACCATAGCTTTGGCACCTAGAAACTATAGCACAAAGTACCTGATGCCAGACATCTTGATAAGCCCCTGATGCATGGACTTTGAACCTGTTGGATTTTTAGAAGCCACTATCCTGTCTCCCTGTGCAGAGAACTATGAATGGGTGGTACCTCTGAACTCAGCTGAAGCTTGCCATTCCTGGTTTTAAGTTCGATTTGGGGGCTTTGGTTTCCTTCTTTATTTTGTCTCTACTTCTAGGAGTTTTTTTGTGCAGTCCTTTCCTGGAAAGAGGAACCTACTGCTATTTCTCTTTATTTTTTTTAACTGTTCTTCCCTCTAGCACATTTGTTTATATGAGAGCTAGACTCCCTCTAGGACTTGTCAAAGTATCATCTTAAACAGAAGTTGAGATCAGAATATTTTCCAAACCTTTTGTAACAATCTACTCTGTGCAACTGGAAGTTGCAAAGAACATAAGCAGAGGTACCCTTCCTATTTCAAACCAACTACATGTGCTTTACTCAAGCACTGTCCCCATATTTGCTATTACTCAAAAATAGTTAATGATCCCTAGAAAGGTAAATGAAGCATTTGATCTTTAAAGAGGGGAATGACTATAACACATGGTCCTTTTTTTTCCTTTGACCATCCACAAGATATGATATAGCTCTGAGACTTCTGAATGTAAAAATTAAAATTAATATGCAATAATTAAAACATATTTAAGAGATTTATTAATGATCATTAGAAATAAAGGAGTTAAAAGGTAACAAAATAAAATCATGTACCCATGGCAAAGTCACCTGTTCAAAAAGCCCATTCCACCACAGTAGAGATAGGAAGCAAAGAGAGTGAGACTAGGAGCCCCACCCATTATATCTCTCTATCTATATCACCACATAACAACAGGAAGTCAGTGGGCTCCTGGGAAATGTAGTTTTTAGTGTAACAGATTTCCAATTATACATTATGAGTGTATTTCCTATAGATCCTATCCCAGTGGCATATGGCAGCTAAAGCCCTTTCCTGCCTAGGCAAGACTGATTCTGAGTTTTGGGGTTCTTTCTCTTTTTTATTTCTTGATGTTAGGTGAATGAGTATTGATCTAAATATGGATTTTCCCAGATTAGAAGTCATTTAATAGCTTTGAAGTTCCTGTCATCTCATAGTCAGTGCTGATTATGCTTCAAAATATCTCTAAAAGTCTTCAGTGCTATAGGGGAAAAATGACCTAGAAGAAGAGCCTAAAACCTGGACTGTCTTGCCAAAAGACAAGAACTTTGACAATGAAGAAGAGAAATGTAAAATGCCTCTTCAAGAATCTTGCAAATTGTTTCATGCTTTGATAATTTTAAATGTCAACCTCCTAGAAGAACATAACAACAGTTGGCATTCCTGCTTATTTAATTTGTTTAAATCTTTCTGTCAATGTACAATTGTGATCTTTTGTGTTAATCATTTCTTTTGAATGTATTATCATATATTTGATTTATATTGTATCAGGCATTGGCTACTTTCTCCTTGTTTTTTTGTTTTTGTTTTTCTTTTTTGAGGAGACCTTAAACTTGAGACAAAAACTTTGACCTTCCTGGTTTCTTTGTCTTACCAGGTCTATCATTTGAGGAAATCCTAGTTTAGTAGGGAAAGAAGTTCATCATCATAAGGTTGGCCATCAGTAAATGGACGTCTTTATTTTTTTATGTCATAGCAACCCATGAAAACTTCCTAATAAGGTTTAGAGGGAGTAACCTTGATGATGATCGAAATGTTTACATACATATGAGTGCAAATGCACACATACATGAAAGACCTACAGTTATATCAATATGGGAACTCCCTTTGCCTTTAGCTATGCAATTAACTAAGGTTCATAGGTAGGCCTTGAATTCCTTGACTAATATTTCTCTTTTCTTTAAAATAATAAAAAAAAAACAACACCTTATCTCTCTTTCAGTCTATCTTCTTTCTATCTGAATATCCAGAAAAAGATAGGAAATCAGGAAAAAAGATAGATATAGCAGATAGAATTAGCCCTTTGGACGTGAACTCAAACAGGAAGATTTATTATTCTGATCCTGCTCTCATGCTCACTAGTTATGTCTCCTTGGGATTCCTTATACAAATAAAATCACATTTCCTTCTCACACATACAACACAGACAAAATATTTTAAAGCAAAAATATTATCTTTAAAGACAAAATGAAGGAATCATAAATGTTATTTATATATATAAAATATTTTTTAACTTGAAGAGATAGGACACACACACAAACACACACACACACACACACACATATATATATATATATGTGTGTGTGTGTGTGTGTGTGTGTGTATAGGATTGTGTATCTTCCTCAGGGTCACAATATTTGTCAGAGGGAAGACATTAAACCAGAATCCATTGGCTTTGAGGAGGACTCACTATCCATAATGTCTATAATCTAAAATAGTCACCAAACTGCTCAGCATTCTAGGTAAATCTCTAAGGCAATAATTTTTAGAGAAGTTGCTGACTTGCACTAGTAAAGGGAGTTTCCTTACCTGGGAGTTCTCTACACTAATAAAAATCACAAATATAGTTCCTCCCCAGAAAACACAAGAAATGAAAAAATAACAGAACATTAATATTATAAGTTACAATATAGTATCCATATGTATAAAATATATGTATAATGTAAAATAAAGAGAATTTCAAAATAATCTGCATCACACAATGTAGATTATATGGATATGACTACACATATTTATGTATGTTTACTTATATAACACATTAGGGTGTGTGTGTTTGTGTGTGTGTAAACAATAGTGCATGGACCACACTGACCACAGGGCAAAGAGTTCGCTGTCAGCAATACAAGGATATGAAGATGGGGACTGGAATGACATCATTCGTAGGTCATTTTCTAAAATCTGAATGGCTCTATTTACATCCACAATCTGCCTAATCCTAACTTTTGAATATTGAATTAACTGATATGATATGAATATAATATTAACAGAGTCATCATGAAAAAATAATTATGTTTAATATATACTGCTAAAATATTATATGCATCTAGTTATGCTCACTCTATATATGTATATGTGTGTATGTGCTTATACATATGTAGATATACAACTAGTTGTAAGTAATATTTTTACTAGAAAGCACTACATGCAAGTTTATATCCATACATGCATTAATACATGCATGTGCATGCATGTTTGAATGTACACACACACATATATAATATGTGCATGGTTTAGAAGATAGTGGCTTTAGAACCAGGCAGACCTGAGTTAAAGTCCTCCCTCTTTACCATCCTGGTTGCGTGACTCTTGTCTGTGTCACTTTACATCTCAGAGCTCTAGTCAACTCTCAAATAAAGATGTTGACCCATAAAGTTTCTCATTAGAAGCTTCCTTTTACAAATAAAAATCATGGAACTGAAAAAAGAATATACTCTATTTCTTCTCTACCTCCTTAAAAGAGGAACCGAATCCCAATTTGAGTACTTCTGCCCTACTACTGCAACATTTGTGAAGCAGATGGACTAATATTTAAGTTGTTAGGATGCAATGTGATAATGAAAGATTGTATGGTACATTGGGGAGATCCTGGGCCTGGAGCCAGGACAGCTTTGTTCTACGCCTGGCCCTGACTGTTCCTATCCATATGATTGTGGGCAAGTCACCATAGTTCTCTAAATCTTGGTTTTCTTATCTTTCTATAAAATGTGGCTAATCCTGGAGCCAGTGAGGTATACTGGTTAAAACAGTGGAAGTCAGGAGATGGAGACCCTGTTCTTTCTTTATTACTATAACAGACCCAGGACTAATCATTTCATCTTTGATTTCTCCAGCCTTCCAGTAGAAGAACAGGAGGTGTCGTGGGTTTTTGGGTGAGTGAATTCTTAAGGTTGCTTTCTACTTAAACCTCTGATCATGTGATTCAAAGGTCTGAGCCACAGAGAGGAAGAAAACACAGAGGTCTCGAGCAATTTCTCTGCCAACAAAATTAATTACATGGCAGTAGTACTTGGCAGGCTCACAAAGAACACTGGAGGTGTCAGAAGGTGTGGCCTGAGAAGTTCTGCCTACGTGCTCCGCTGTGGGAGTGCTTCTCAGCCTGAGGATACCTGGAGAGAAAGGGCGCTGGCAAGCTCCAGGTTCGCCTGGATTGTATTTACTAATTTAATAAGATATGCCAAGAACCAGAGCCCTCAGCAGGCAAACACTGTCGCATAGCACAGTGTCTGCCAAGCCCAGAGAAGACCTATCAAAACCATTTCAGGAACTTTACCCACTAGGGCTCATGACTTCTTAGGATAGGTGGATTTTGACTCCTCAAAATTCACAGGTTGTTAGAGCTTGAAGAAACCCTAGAATCATAGAACATAGAATGTCAGAGCCAGGAGGTCCTCAGAGCACAAAACATAGAACATCAGAGCCAGGAGGAACCTGAGCCCTAATGGTATGACATGATGACCAAGATCCTAGGATCCTAGGTTTGGGGCTATAATAATAATAGTAGTAATGGTAGTGATGGCACTGGTGGTGACAGATATACATATAAAATCAGCCATCTACTAAGTGATAAAGTTTAGGATTCGAATCCAGATCTGCTGATTTAAAGGAGAGCTTCCTTTCCACTCCCTCTAACTTTCCATGATCCCTTTGGCTCTGGAGAAATTACCTGCTTGATACCCAGTCTTTAGGTACCTACAGTAGAAATCTGGAGAGGGAAGTGTAGAAAGGATTGCTAGAAAAATGGAATCCCAGTATGGATTCACTTCAAGATTAGTCTCAATATGGACTTCCTGAGATAAGACCAAGTCATATAAGTGGTACGATAAGGATCTATTGTTTTTTCACCAGAGAAGCTTAATGTATCTGATTTTTGTTTTTAGTTACAAGTTTATTAACCCTTCCTTGTTCCTTCAAATTTAGGGGATGACATATCAAACATCAATGAGTTTAACTAAGAGTTGAAATTGACCCCTTTAAAAAGCAAGCTTTTAGGGGTCAGCTGTGTGGCTCAGATTGAGAGTCAGGCCTAGAGACGGGAGGTCCTGGGTTCAAATCTGGCCTCAGACACTTCCCAGCTGTGTGACCCTGGGCAAGTCACTTGACCCCCATTGCCTAGCCCTTACCACTTTTCTGCCTTGGAGCCAATATACACAGTATTGACTCCAAGATGGAAGGTGAGGGTTTAACAAAAAAAAAAGAAAAGAAAAGAAAAAAGAAAAAAAGAAGCAAGCTTTTAAATTTCCCTTTTGACATTATGCATTTTTATCTTTTGGAAAACAGTTTTCTGGACTTGATATTCTGAGGCAGCTTGGTGTGGTAGGAGAAAGCCCAAGGGATTTTATGGCCAGGGCTGAAAACCATTTAATTATGTTTGTGACTTCAGGGAAACTCAAGACTTCAGTTCCTCCTTTGTAAAACTAGGATAATCTAATACCTCCCATTCTTATTTTAAGGAAAATCCTTTTATATGATGATATTCTAGGCAATACTGGGATTGGTGATGGCTGTTGGCATTGTGTTTATTTTTTCCCCATAAAGATATTTTATTTTACCAATTACATGTAATTTTCCACATAAGTTTTCTGAAGTTATATGATCTAAATTATCTCCCACTCTCCTCTTCCTCCCCTGAGCTGGTAAGCAATTTGATCTGGGTTATAATGTATTATCATGCAAAACATATTTCCATATTGTTCATATGGAATCAAAACCCCAAAATCAATGCCCAAATAAAATTAAGTGAAAAATCAGATGCTCTAATCTGCATCCTGACTCCAACAGTTCTTTCTCTGGAACTGGATGGCATTCTTTGTCATAACTCCTTTAGAACTGTCCTGGATCATTGCATTGCCCTGAGAGTAACTAAGTCTTTCACAGTTGATCATTCCACAATATTGTTGTTATACAATGTTCTCCTGGTTCTGCTCATTTCATTTCATATCAGTTCATTTAGGTCTTTCCAGCTCTTTCTGAAATCATTCTGTTCATCATTTCTGAGATCACAATAGAATTCCATCGCCATCATATAACCCAACTGATGGACATACCCTCAATTTCTAATTCATTGACACAACAAAAAAAGACGCTATGAATATTTTTTGTACAAGTAGGATTCTCCCCACCTCCCAACTTAAAAAAAAAAAAAAAACCTCTTTGGGATATGGACTCAGTAGTGGTATTACTGGATCAAAGGGTATGCATTGTTTTATAGCCCTTTAGGCATAGTTTCAAATTGGCCTCTGAAAGGTAGGATCAGTTCACAACTCCTCCAACAATGCATTAGTGTCCCAATTTTGTCAGTCTTCTTGACAACTCTGGTTCATCATTCTAAGTATCAGTCATACAGTGAGGTAACACATCAATTTCCTCAGGGTTACTGAAACAAGTAGAGTCATTTGTTTTAACCCTAATTAATCCATAAAAATAGATGTCCTATAAAAGTAGCTATTTTATAGGCAGAATGGTGGAATGAAAAGTGTGCTAGATATGAAGTCATAAGAGAACTGAGTTTGAATCCTGCCCCTTGTGGCTGTCAGCCCTGAGGTAGGTCATTTTAATTTGCTGAGGACCAATTATATAATCTGCACTCCTGAGGTAACTGTACCTATAGCAGCCATTTCACAGGCTAAATAGAAGTATACATCATGATCATAAATGTAAATCATTTTGCAAAAAGCAAGTCAGAGACCTGTATGAATGTCAGTTATTACTATTATTATTCTCAATTTTGCTTTTGTTGTTAGCTGCACCTTCTTCCTACCTCACTGATTTTTCCATATATATGACAGAAGACCTATGTTTAAACTCAGCTTTGACACCTGAATCCTAGATTCACATCCTACTTCCAACATATCTAGGGATGTTGTTATCATGGGCATGCCACCTACTTCTCTGAATTTTTTCTTACTCTATAAAATACAGATAAAAAATAAAAATAAAATCAAGATAATAATACTTCACTATTTGCCTCAAAAATTATTGTAAGGAAAATCCTTTATAAATCTGAAGCACTAAGAATATATGAGTTTACTATGTTGTGTACAATTGTTTTTTCCATTGTGTCTAATTATTCATGATCTTGTTTGGCATTTTCCTGGCAAAGATGCTGGAGTTATTTGAATTCCCATCTCTAACTCATTTTGTAGGTAAGGAAACTGAGACAAACAGGGTTTAAGTGACTTATCCAGGTCACACAGTTAATAAGTATCTCAGCCTGGATTTAAACTCAGGTCTTTTGACTTCAGATCTGACATTCAATATACTACTTCATCTAGCTCCACTTTAAGTTATTATCATAACTTCTAACATGTATATCTCCTCTGTGTTCAAGTTAAGTTTGGGGTGAGATCAAACCTGCTATTTCACTGATACAGGGAAGTCTCTAATAAGTAAATGCCCTCCACTAGAGTAGGAAAAAACATTCTTTGCAAATTATGTTTTATAGAGATGGTTAGAACACTTTTTAGAGTATTCTCAATTTAAGCCTTCTAAGGTTTGAGTAATTCATCCAGACTTACACAAATGGTGCCAGAAATGGGACTTAAATGCAAAATCTTCTTGGTTTAAACCACAATGCTTCTGTAGGGTAAAATTTTATTGCCATTATTGTTACTATTGAGAGGTACAATGATTAAATGGATAGTTGGTCTCAGAACCAGGAAGACCTGGATTCAAGTTCGACCTTTAAGTAATAACATATACTGCCTGTGTTATTCTCAGCAAGTCACTTATCCGACTCAACAAGTCATTTACCCCCTTAGTTCTCAAGGCAACACTCTAAGGCTACAAATTGTAGAAAAGACACCAACCTGCCCTTGGTAGAGGTGAGTTCCTTTACCAAAGATTTCTCTTTTGTTGTTCGGTTATTTCATTCATTTCTGACTCTTTGTGACCCTATTTGAAGTTTTCTTGGCAAAGATCTTAGAGTAGTTCACCATTTCCTTCTTTATCTCAGTTTGAGGCAAATAGAAAAAAAGGACTTGTGGAGGGTCACACAGCTAGTAAATGTCTGAGGCCAGATTTAAACTCAAGCCTTCTTGATTCTAGCCTGAGTGATTCATTTCCAGTGCCACCTACCTGCCACTGAAATCACAGATCTAGTCCCTGCCCCTATTGTTACAGTTAGGAAATGCTTCAGGATAACTTCTCTGTTAAGAAAATATTTTCACTGCATTAAATGTACATATCTGTGTTCCGAATGATTAAGATTCCTAATTGAATAAACAGTGTTGCTCCATTACATTCTCCTTGACTTAGGTGGTCAGCATGGCCCCTGTACTTCTGGAGTTCATCTCCATCATGACAATTGTTATCTGCTAGTGGGATTCATCACAGATCTTAAACATGATCTTCATTATCTGACTCACAAACAGGAAAAACATATACATGAAATTATACTCATGCACACGCTCAGCTTTGCAGGGAAAACAATACTTCCTTTGAACTTCTCAAATAAAATTCTAGATTCTTTTGGTCCTAGTTTTGGTACTAAGATTTAGTTCTCAGGCTCACACCATGGTCTTCCTTGACAAGAGTCAAAGAAGTCTTCATCTTTTATGAGTCTACATAGTCCCATGTCCCTCTTTACTTCATGTGCATTCATTCATGAATGTATATAATAAACAGGGAGCCTGGCCTAGTGGAAAGAACATGGTGCTGGAAATCATGAAACTTGCCTTTGCTATGAATTGAACCCCTTGACTATGAACAAGTCGCTAGTTATCTTGATTATTTCCTCAACTATAAAATCAAAGAACTGAAAGTATTCTGACTTTTATTATTTACTATGTCCCTACTATATGCAAGATATGTTAGACACTGAGAAAAATACACAGGTACTGTAAAGATTAAAATTTAGGGGAGATGGGGAGACTGAGGCAGGTAGAAATTAGTTTCTCTCTGCAAGGAATATATATTTTTTAGAGGTTTATTAAAGTTAAAGATTAAGAATATACAAGTAAGAAACATGTGCCTAGGCCAGAGGCCTAGACAAAATAACCTCACATCATGGAAGAGACGCCTCTGCTCCAAAAACGGAAGTCCAAAAGGGGCCCGAGCCCTTCAAAAGCCTTTGCTTAAATATCTTCTCGATCTCGGCCCAGGTGAGATTACAAGGCATTCTGGGGAAGTGGAGCAAAGGCTCATGGGGATTGTAGTCCTGTATTCGAGTCTATTTTTTACATTCCCCCGTGTGATCATTTGTGGAAAAATTAATTTTTTCCCAAAAGGATCATAAAAACATAATAAACTTAAAAGATTACAATAGTGTGAGGATAAGAGAAAAAAGAATAAAACCAATAATTTCTGAACACATTGACAAAAAGCCGTTAGGGGGCAGTCCCCTTTGGCATAAAAGTATACATACAAATAAATGTTCAATCAACCACACCCAAAGTTCAATTTTGTGCAACTTGTGGTCTGGAGGCTTCTTCATGGTGGCTTCTCCAACAGTTCAGTTCTGGATTCAGAGAGGTAGCATCTTCTTCACCTAAAATTCTTCTCAAAAGGAATTTAAACTTTGCAATTTAAATAATGATATTTTTTACATTCCCCCGTGTTGTGGGTGATTGATCAAAATCCCCAAAATTCTCAATAGCCCAATTAATTACAATAGCAAACACACTTTCATATTTCACATAAGTTGCTGTGTGACATTTTTAAAACCTATGAATTGATGGACATTTGTCACAATTTTTACAAACGTAGCAATCCTTCAACCTTGGTATTTAAACATATTTTAAAACAAAGTAAAACTCATCTTGGGTTTAGAACATAATCAAGAAATCTATATATCATCCTGGTAGAAGTAAAATAGTGAGCTGAAGAGCATAAATAAAGGGGTGCTCCTTGTTCTTTGAGGCTTTTCCCAAGGGTACAAATGCCCTGAAATTAACTGCCCAACTTCCATTCACATGTGGGAAGGTTTGGGGTTATAAAATACATTTCACTTCAGCTACTAGAATGGGCCTTACCTCGTGGTAGGGGCAGGCAAAAATAACCAGATTGTTAAAATTCCAAAAATCATATTTAAAAAACCCTTAAAATCAAATCATTTGAGGTATTTAGCACATTAAAATTCCAAAGGTTGTTAATACAATTATAACCAGTTCTGAAGTCCATCTATCCTCAGCAAAATAGAAAAAAGCTGTTTTTTCATATATGGGCTTATTCACAATAATATTTTTTCAACACAGTTATAGGGGGAAAACAACAGAATTTTAAAACTCAGTACATTCAAAATAAATTCAATCAACCTTCAGTTCACAGAATAATATTCAATCCAGTAATATATGAACTTAAAATCACAAAGTTAAACCTTAAACAAAAAATGCAATAGAATACAGAGATTTTTTAATAAACCATTGGAGTCTGAAATGCCTTAGAGCCTTTAGTCTCTTCAAAGTTCCTTGGGTTGTTTTTTCTTGTTTGTTTGTTTTTAATTATCCATTTAAATGTCTATTGTCCGAAGGTAGAGTAGTAAAGGCTAGGCTATGGGGTTCAAGGGATCTGTCCAGGGCCCCATAGCTGGGAAGCATCGGAGGCCAGATTTTAACTAGAGACCTCCCGTCTCTGGGCCTGGCTTCCAGTTCGCTGGGCCACCCATTTTCCTCCCCAAAGTTAAAGTTGAATCTTTGGGCTGAGTCTGCTCCCAGACAGGCAGGTAAAATCAATGAAATTGCCAGAAGAGTCAAAAATTCTTTTAAACAGCCCATTGCTATTAAGTTTCTGTTTGAAAAGATCTGTTTCTTCTCTTTAGTCTTTTCTGTCTTTCCCCTCTCTGATACCCCTGTGGCCAATACCCCCAGCCACGTGGAGGCTTAGCCTAAGGGAAAATTGCCAGGTCTCCTTTCCCTCTAGTCTCTCCCCTCCGCCCACGTGGTCAATACTGTTACCAGCTGGTTGCAATGAGTCCTGAGCAATCTGCTCCAAGGATCTGGGTGATGAGCCGGCTGGGGTCACGCTCGCTCGTGGGTCTGGGGCTGGGGTGATGAGCCGTCTGGGTTGGAGGCCAGATGGGTGAGAGACAGACCCCCGGGGTGGGTCGGGCCGGGAGCCGGAGCGCAGCTCGGGCACCAGGTGAGAGGCCAGGAGCAGAAGCAGGAGCCAATCGAGATGGGCTTTTAAAAAAATTCTCTAGGCTAAAAATTTTTTTGAGAAGTTCTCATCCAATCTAGTGGTTGCCAAAAACTGTAAAGATTAAAATTTAGGGGAGATGGGGAGACTGAGGCAGGTAGAAATTAGTTTCTCTCTGCAAGGAATATATATTTTTTAGAGGTTTATTAAAGTTAAAGATTAAGAATATACAAGTAAGAAACATGTGCCTAGGCCAGAGGCCTAGACAAAATAACCTCACATCATGGAAGAGACGCCTCTGCTCCAAAAACGGAAGTCCAAAAGGGGCCCGAGCCCTTCAAAAGCCTTTGCTTAAATATCTTCTCGATCTTGGCCCAGGTGAGATTACAAGGCATTCTGGGGAAGTGGAGCAAAGGCTCATGGGGATTGTAGTCCTGTATTCGAGTCTATTTTTTACAGTACAGAAGACATGGAATTTGCCCTCAGAAAATTTATAGTCTAATAAGAAGGAACAAAAGCAGTCAGAAATATCTATAATACCATTTAACATGTGATAAGTACAATACAGTGAAATGCTATGAAGATTTTTGTGAAGGAGAGATTTCTATTAAAGGAGAGGAAAGAAAGTAGATCAGGAAAGACTATAAAGCGGTTTGGTATTACTATGACAGTTGGGAAAGTTTTCAAAAAGGACACTAGGGTCAGAAAAAATATTTCCAAAAGGAATAGTATGAGAAAAGTGAAGAGGTAGGGAGGAATAGGACTTATACAAGGAATAATAATTTGTTTTTTGCTGTTGTTCGGTCATTTAAGTTGTGTCTGATTTTTTCAACTAATTTGGGTTTGTTTTTTTTTAGCAAAGATATTGGAGTAGTTTGCCATTTTTTTTCTCCAGTTCTTTTTACAGATGAGGAAACTGAGGCAAACAGGGTTAATGACTTTCTCAGACTTGCCCACACTACTACTAAGTATCTGAGGCTGGGTTTCAATTCAGGTCTCCAAGAAACCAAGCCCTGTGCTCTATACACTGTGCCACCTAGGTAACCCCAAGTAGTTCTTAGCAAGGTAGAAATACAGATTTAGTAGCAATGGGCAATCTACCAAACATACTAATGGCATAAATACTGGGTTGTGAAATGAGATTAGGTGGATTTAAACTGCACAATATAAGACTAAATAAAGCTGAACAGTTATTTCCATCATTAGACTGACTAATTAAGAGAGCAAATCTTTAAACTTCGGGCCAGGAAACCTCTATTTTCCACAGTAGCAGGGTTTTGACAACCGACAAGATCAGTATCACTACTTCCATTCTCCTTTTGGCACAGGGCAGCTCAGTCCTGAGGATGCATTCTGAGCAAAACTACCTCCACTGCTATTACCTTACTCCTATTGCATGAAGATAGTAATAAAGTGGCACAATGGGAAGAGTCTGGGTCTGGGAATAAAGGAACGAAGAGAATGTGTCAACCTTGCTACCGATCAGCCCCATGACTTTGACCAAGTCATTTCCCTCTCTGACTGCAGTTTCTTCATCTGTCAAATGTGGAAAATGAATTACACAGTCTCTAATGATCCTTCCATCTCTGCCATCCTCTTTGACTCTATGATTCCTTCAAACTCTTGAATTCTATACTTTTATGTTCTAAGGTCACTTCTGACCCTAACACTGTTTCTGTGACATTAAGATTTCTTTTAGCTCTAATATATCATGTTTTATTAACTTTTCTGGGGCTGCTACAGATCCATGTGGACTATTTGAGGTACCCTAGCTGAAATATCAGGAAAGGGCTTTGGCCAGTTTATTGTTTCTCTGCTGATTTTAAAGAATTTTAAATTCTTCCTTGTTTCCATGAATGAGAAATATGATTGAGCCAACTCTTATTTTTAACATGTAATCTTGAAAGAGTTGCAGCCAATAGTTACCACATTCAATTAAAAAAGTAGAATCACATGAGATATTTACTGTGAATTTTTTTTATTTTGACATAATGAATTAAGAAAATTCAGAACAACAGAAAAACCACAGCAGCTCTTTGACGACTATAAATCTATTTTAGAGATATCAAAGTCCAAGCTATACAATTTAAGCTTAAGTGCTTTTTCATTAATGAAATGAAGCACACTAAAATATTCATGTATATTCAGCTCAATATAATTAAAATACTGATATATTTAAAATCATAACAGTCAAATGAAGTAAATGTATGTGCAACAAATTTGTATCACTTCGCTAGGATTTCAAATTCAAGGCTTGGATCTTGGTTAAAATGTCCATTCTTTAAAGCATTTAATTTGAAGATTTCATAAGCACAGATCTACCTCCAATCAAGCACTCTCTGAAAATACTTTATTAGGACTGCAATTCAAAATAGTGAAGTAATGTGGGAAAAGTGGAAAAAGCAATGGATTTGGGGTGCTAGTCTAGAGCCTCACAGAACTCCTTATGTGATAAGTTAAGCTACTTACTTTTTCTTGATTTATAAAATGAGGATAATAATGTGTACTATAATACCTGTCTCAGAAGTCTAATGCATGGCCAAGGGACTTAAAACATTTCAATAGATCACTATCCTCAGATTGCATCTTCTCTCCAGAAGTACAGATTACAACCCTATCCTGTCTTTGCTTCATGTCCTCACCTTTGAGGATCTGTCATATTAGGTTACCCAGTGTTTTAGAGTACTTCTTGTGGCATAGATAGATAGAGAGATAGATGGACAGAAGTGTTTGTTTAGTATTAGACACAGTACAAAGTGCTGGAAATATAAATACAAGCAAAAAAGAAGAGTCCTTAGCCTCAAGGTTCTTAGGTTTTAAACTGGAGAAGACAACTTTTAAGAGGGAGCTCAAATGGGAGACGGGCACTTCCAGGCAGAAACCCACCAAAAGGAGGAAGGGGCAGAAGCACCTTCAGGTTGAGAAGGCCACTGGGACTAAAGTGGGAAAGTATAGAAAGTCATGATTGGAGCTAAAAGAGTAAGCATAGGAAATTATTTAGAGCATTTTGTATTCATAAAGTACTGTATATCCTAAAGACCAAATTCTTAGCATCATGACCCTAAACAGAGTCCACCAAAAAAAAAAAAAATCATGAGAATGTCCCCAAGAGAACAAACTCCAAATTGAGGACTTTTTTGATCTTCAAGCAGATGCCACAAACTGAGAGAACTTTAGACTCCACCTAGTTGAATTTTTGGCAAGGCAGAGAGCCTTCTAATCAGAGTGCAAATTGGCATCAGTGAAAGTGGACCACAGGAAATTGAGCACCTTTATATTAATTGCTTGAACAATAAAGACTGACAGGGAGGTGACACCTCTTCCATATATGTCAGCAAATAGGGAGGTAGTAAGAGAGGACTTGTCAGTGAAGAATTTAAGCCCTCCAACCAAGATGAATTAACATATTTATATAGAACTTAAAGGTTTTTAAAGCAGCATGCAGTTATCTCATTTGATCCTCACAATGACACAGTGATAAAGATGCTATTTTTATGCTCATTCTATACATGAGGAAATTGAGGCAGAGAGAGTTTAAGTGATTTTCCCAGAGTCAAATTTAAAACAGAATTGGAACTTGTGTTTCTATAGGCAAATAAATCATTATTCCCAACATTTGGTATAGATACCATATCCTTGATTATAATTTATCTAATTGATGCCAGCACTTAGGATTGTGCCTGGTATATAGTAGGCCTTTAATAAATGTTCATTGACTGACTCCAAGACTGATACTCTTTCCATTAGCTGCCAGGAAAACTTCCATTGTAGTGAAAGAATTGTTAGATGTGATTACTGATAGTGAAAGAGAATATAAGAGAAAACTAAGGGGTAGCAAAAGTGTTTCCAGTAGAAAATGGACTATAGGCTAATGAGCTTGACTTTGACTTAAGTACACTAAGAGACTTCACTATGTTAGGGAAATACAGATGTGAATCCATTCACAAGAAAGCACACTTGCAGAGATAGATAGAGAATGACCCATACTTATAAGAATATTAAATTAACATTTTAAATTTCATTTAATTTAATTAATTTTTGGAAGCAAAGGACTGGAAATAAAGTGTGTCAATTGGGAAATATCTAAACAAATTGGGGTATATGTATTAAATAAAATTTAATGGTATAAATCATAATAAATGATACTTTTGGAGAAATAGAAAAATATTTACATAAACTGATGTAGATTGGAGTCAACAGAATAAAGATAATATTTTAAATGACGTCTATGATAAAAACATGAAGAGGAGGGGAAAAATTAAAAGGGCTTAGAACTCTGAACTGTCGAGATTGGTCAAGTCTTTAAATGGCTAGTGTTAAAGCACATCACCAACCTTAAGGTAGAGTGATGCTAGTCTAATGGTACAAACTGTGACCTGAATTCATGGAGATCCAATGTGTTGATTTGTTCTGATGTACTTGAAATATTCCTTACCACAAAAATTTTTAGTGCAAATGAGGGGTAGTGGCAGATGGAAGCATGTTAGTGAGTAGTCATAATCATAAGCAATAAAACATTCTAATGTTTCTCCCCAAAATTTTAAGTGCAAAAGATGATATAAATTGAGCAATTTTATTATTACCTTGTTAGACTAATTATTTCTTTAAAAATGTGCAAAACAGAAATTTAATAGTGGTTTTTTTAGTTTGCCTTAATCTAAAAACCCTGTGACACATGATTTAGATAAATCATACACAATATTTAATTATATCATTGTCCTAAACCCAAATTTATTCATCAAATCCCAAATTATGAGTAGAATTTAAGTTAGTGAGAAATTTATTGTGACTAAGAAGTGTCCTGTCTTACCAAAGAGTCACAAATCATTGTCCTCAAGATTTGATGTTGGTGTCACATCCTTGTCTTATCATTGATCTAATTGATGCCATTGCTTAGCCTACTGCTTGGCATACAGTAGGGCTTACAAAATATTTATTGACTAAAGGGTATTATTGTTTTACTCTTTCTTCTATACAATGCTTTACATTGAATATATTACTCATTAGTTATGACTGCCATATGCCTGCTACTCCTTGCCTTTGGAAAGTCTGTAACAACTGTAGAAAGCAAAGACTTCTTGCTGCAAAAATGATTGACAGGGACATGTGACCCAAGCACATGAGAGCCTGGGCCAAGATTCTAAGATCCCAACTGAAATGAGACTTCTGGGTGAAGCTTTTGGAGTAGCTGTGATTTCCATCTTTCTACAAGTTTTCTGGCCCTTTTTGAAATACCAGCTTGACAGAAGAAAAACTGTTTGAACTGGCTGCTGGCAGCTAGAAATTCAAAGAACTAAAGAAGAACCATTACTTCTCTGCTGGACTTACTTTGTACTTTACCTTTGGGATATTGGCTCATTTACTGGACTCCGTTTTGTGAGGTTCTGTTTGGGGAAAATTTAACTTATTTATCCTAGATAAGATAGCCATTAGGATAGTATTAAGGGAATTTAGGTTTGGGGATAAGATTAAGAACTTTTCCTTCTCCTTTGTTACCCTCCTTCCTCTCCCATTCCCCATCAATAATCTTAAAATATTTAGATGTTTCCCTCTTGTCTCTTTCTCTTAAACAATCCGAACACATCATTATAGGATCATAAATCTATGGATTTTAAAAACCTTAGAATTAATCTGGTTCAACTTCATTATTTTACAAATAAAGAAACTGAGGCACTTGGACTTTGTCACTTGCCAAAAATTGACAAAGTAGTAAGTATATAACAAAGAATTTGAACTCATAATCCTCTATCTCCAGAGTCAATGTTCTTCCCACTGATATACCTGTTCCATTCATTAATATTCATTCATTAAGTACCTAACCTGTACCAGGTATTTTATTGATTAAAAAACAAAAATAAAGCAGTCTTTACTTTCAAGGAATTATATTCTATCAGAAAAGATACAAAAATATGTATGTATAAAATAAGATTGCTTGTGATGATATGAATATAAGTGTACGTATTTAATATATACCGCTATACAAACAAATATATTTGTATATATATATATATGCATATATATATATATATATATATATATATATATAAAGGTGAGGAAAGAACACATTCTGGGCATAGAGAAGAGACAGTTTTACCCATTTAAGGAGGAGATGAAATGCTGTATGTGAAAAGCAGCAAGAAGAATAATATACAATGATCTGTTAAGTTGGGTTAGAGCCAGGTTGAGAAGCATGGGCATTTCTGCAGATATAATGTATATAATATATAAGAGAAACAATATCCAAGTTCATCTCAGAGTTCTCATCTTCAGATCTTAAAGCAGAGGTTGGTTTAGAGATAACTGAGTTGCAATTAATTATCTTCTTCTGTCCCCTTCCCATCTTCCTTCTGGAATGTGACTGGAGTCTGTCTCTTGTCTTGAAGCCAGCTGCCACACACTTCTTTCTTCCTGCCAGCCACAAACCTCAGGGGTCCCCAATGAGTTGTTGCACCAGGCCTCCAAACCTGGCTCTGTTAGCTACCCTAGCAGCCCCACCCAGGCTCATTAGAGGCTCAGGTCTCTGGAGGAGATCCATTTTAAGTATTTATAATCTAAATTATGGCCACCCAGGAACATACCTTCCATTTAGTGTTGTTTTGTAACATACCGCCTTTGGCAACTTTGTTTCAATACATTTATATTATCTTGGAACTATCAAGTGATACTGGAGAATATACTTAGATATTTAGCTGTGCCCATGTTTTATCTAAATTGCTTGACTGTGAGTACCCCAAAAGTAAGGATGCCTGATTTATCTTTGAATCATCCCTAAATACACCCTACCCTAAACCCCTCCTAGCAATTCCCAGCTCAGTGCATCACACATCTAATATTAAGTGTGTATTGAATAAATTGATAGATTCTAGTTTAGAAGTTTATTTACATATTCTAAACTTTTAAAAAAATGAGATATACCTCTCTTTTCAAAACACCCTTTATTGTGGTGGTTCCACCCATTGCTGATGTTCAGTTGTCTACATAAAGAAACACTCTCACCCTTTATATTTACTGATCTTCCATTTTCTTTCTTTTTAGAATTTTTTTTAAAACCCTAACCTTCTGTCTTCAAATCAATACTGTGCATGTGTTCCAAAGCAGAAAAGAAATACAGGCAACGGGGATAAAGAGATAAAGTGACTTGTCCAGGGTCACACCAGTAGGAAGTATCTGAGGTCAAATTTGAATTCAGGACCTCTTAACTCTAGGTAGGGATCTGATCCATTAAGCCACCTAGCTGTACCCTCCCTGTCCCCCAATTTTCCTAAAATAACTGAAGACAAAAAGAATTAGGATAGTAAATGAATTTTTCTAGAAGCTTCCTATAATGAATAAATATATATATATGAATAAAAATATATGTATATCTATAAAGGTCAAAGTGACAAACACTATACCTAGCAGTTGGAATACAAAGACAAAAGCAAATAGTTCCTCATCCTTGAGGACTTTATATTCTAATAAGGCAAGGATTTTTAACCTTTAGTTATAGATGACCAGATACAGGAAGAATTGTTGCCTTGGCAGAGGTATCCAGGTAGAGGTTCTGGTGCCCTGCAGTTGATCCTGTTCATTATCTCCATCTCATATGAGAAGAAATCTGTGATTCTACTCGAATGTCACCTATCCCTGCAAAGGCTCTGATGTTTTTGGTGCTGCTATGGTTTACTATCATGACTTTGGATGAGGAGATCTGCCATGAATTTGAAAGATGTAGCATAGCATATCATGGGGTCCAGACTGTGAGACTTTGAGACTTAGACTTTATGAAGTAGGAAGGAAAGGCTTTTATATTTGTCTGCATTTATTTTTGGTTTGTTTCTATTGTTGTTTTTTCCTTAGAATTCCCCATGTTTAGGAGAACTGTCAAGTAAAAGACTTAATTAGACCTGAGACTTGTTCCTTTAAATGAGGAAGGAATGACATTGGCTTCAGTTTTTCAAATTTTTCCCTTCTTCCCTTCACCTCTTTCCTTCCCTTAGTATAATCCATTACAGGAGAATTTTCCAGTTATGCAAAAGGAGGAAGATTCTTCGGAATGCTATTAAGATCTTACCATAGAGCACTGATATGTAATAGGACCAGCACTTTCATGATCTATCTTTCCTGACTTCCATGACATAGCTTCCTTCCCCCGTGCAACCCGAGGGGCCGGAGTGTCTGACCTGGTTTTCTCACATGGGGTCCTATAAGATAACAGCCAAGGTTATAGTGATTAAGATCACAACATAGCCTGATGACCACTGACCAGATGGATCTCAACGATAACGAAGGAGGTCATATACAGAGAATCTAAGTATGATTGTACCCTTGTTGCATATTCTTACAATGTTAGGACAAAGTAAAATTCCTCTCTAAAATATTCTGTAACTTATGAGAGCTTCATTTTTCTTAATTTCAAACCTGAACTAATTGGGAATGGGCATTAGAGCTATATCTCCAATAACGGGGATGTTTCCATCTATATCCTTTTCAGAAGCAACAGCAACACTGACATTATTGTGGAATTATATTTCTAGAACTAGAGGGGGGGGGGCAAGGAAGAGAGTACTTACACAGGGGAAAAGGGTTGATTGATGAGAAAGTGTGGCTATGGCATGGGCTTTGTACCCCTAGAAATTCAAGCAAACTATTATCAGGGAAATTCCTTTGCTCCCTTACACCCTCTGACTCCCCACCCAAAATGTCTGACCCTGAGAGGATTATCCTCTGATGGTCCCATTGATTTGAGATGGTCAAAGAGACACACCTCATCCAACAGTCCTCTAAATCAGGAGAATCACCCCCATGCCTTTGGGCAAACCTCCTTCCTCTCCAACTCCTAGCTCCAGAGTCATGTCCTCACTGCTATAGAAGAATATAAAAACCCTAGAATGGAGGCTTCTCCACCTATGCTATTCCACCTAGAAGTCAGGCTTCCCGTCTATGCTGCCCTCCTGGTCAGATTCAACATTACTTTCCAAATTAATAAATTTCTCTTTATTTTTAAGCCAAGTATCAAAGTCTTGCATTCTTGCAAAAGGTATCCTTCCGGAACCCCAGGGGTTCATACTTCTGAACCCCATAACAGCTAGAACCTGCCTAAAATACTAGATTAAATAAGGCCATCACCATCAGAGAAGACCAAGGAGCCTCCAGGTGAAAGTTCTCAAAGTAAAATAGTTCCAAGGACTGGTTTCTGGTCCAAGGTCCAAGGTTACTAGTTAGGCTTTTGAGAAGGTGACAAGGAGAAAGAAGAAGGATTGCTGATGGTATTTTTTATCCACAGGAATGCAGAAAAAAGAGAGAGAGGTAGAGAGAAAGAGACCCCAGGAATAGCTATGATTTTCTCTAAACTTTTCTTCTAATAGTAGGGCATTTTTGCCATCAGTTTGGTGGTCAGTCAATTTCTAAATTTCAGTTTTTATTCTAGTAAATTACCCAGGTAGGAATTTGAGGGATCTGTTTCAGAACCTTGTGTTGCTGTGTAGGCTAAATAAGTTTTTACATAAAATGACTAAGAAAGAGACAGATAATAATATCACCAGTCCATGGAAATTTTGATTGATATTCATGTCATTATGTATCTTTCAAGATGCAGTGTGATGTAGTGAAGAGAGCACTGGGACTGAAGTCCGAAAGACCTGGAGTTTGAGCGTGGGCTCTAGCACTTACTAGCTGTGTGACAGTAGTAAATCACTTAATCTCTCTGGATTTCAATTTCCTTATGTATGAAGTGAAGATAAAAATAGTTACACTAAATATCTTGGAGAGTGGTGAGAAAACCACCTTGTAAAACCTAAGGAAATGGGAGGTTTAGTAATTAATTCAATGTTTTGCAAAATGCTTACCACATCTCCACCCCCACCCCCACCCCTGCCCCCCACCCCACCCCGCCTTTTCATTTCATTACTAAAGAGAATTCCTGGTGACAAAACCATTTCATCAAAATAGATCCTAATGACTACTCTTTTGTTGTTGTTGACAAGAATTTCGAGTTTTAGAAAGTCATCAGAGATTAAACAAATTGCCAAGGGTTTCAGAACAAGAAAGTAGCAAAGATAGGACTTGAACCTAAATCTTCCTGACTCCAAGATCAGTTTTCTATTCAGAATATTAGAAGGTCTATTAAGCAAGGAGGCAGTTTAAATAAAGCACTGAATCTGGAGACTGGAAGGCTGGAGTTCAAATTCTGCTTCAGGAACTATTTATGTGACCTTGGGCAAGTCATTTAACTATGGTCTGACTCAATTTTCCTATCTGTAAAATAGAAATCATAGTAGCACCTATCTTCCAGGGTTGTGGTGAGACTCTAATGAGAAAGTATTTGTAAAGTGTTTTGTAAACTTTAAAGTGCTTTAAAATTCTAGTTATTATTAGTGATAATGGCATGGGCATTGTACCACCAGAAACTATTATCAGGGAAATTCCTTTGCTCCTTTACATCCTTGTGTCTCCTAACCTAAATCTGATAACTCCCATAAGACCCTGAGAGGATTATCCTCCTTGGATTGTCCTTTAGATTTAAGATGGACAGAGATGCACTCCAGGCTACACCTCAATACCATCAGGCTATATCTCAGACATTCATCTGTCCCCTAAACTATGTCTCCAGGCCGACCTGGTCAGATGACCAAAACCCCCCACTGAATGCTTGAGTGTTTAGCACTTTAGACTCACCATCAAGCAGTATCATGTCTACACTGTTGTAAAGAGTATAAAATCCCCAGAATTGATGTTGTCTGGGGAACAGCTTTTACATCCATGCTGTCTTCCCACGGAGAAGCCTTCCATCTTACTGTTCCACCTGTACTATCCTCCTGATCATTCTCAACATTCCTTTATAAATTAATAAATTGCTTTTTTTATTTTTAAGCTAAGTTTCAGTCTTGCATTCTTGCAAAAGGTATCCTTCTGTAAGAGAGCATTGTGGGGTGTACACCTGGGATTCGGGAAAGATACCTTTTGCAAGAATGCAAGATGCTGAAACTTAACTTAAAAGTAAAGAAAGATTTATTAGCAATGTTGAATTTTTGGCAAGCAAGACAGCATGAGTGGAGCAACCCAGGTTGCTCCCAGAATGCCTCAGTTCTGGGGGTTTTATATTCTTTTACAGCAATGAGGACTTGACTCTGGGGCAAGGGGTTGGGGAAGAGGTTTCCCCAAAGGCATGGGGGTGGTTCTCATGATTTGGAAGACAGATGGATGAGATGTATCTCTCTGTCCATCTCAAATCAATGGGACAATCAAAGGAGGATAATCCTTTCAGGGTCAAATGTTTTGGGTTGGGAGTCAGAGAGTGTAAGGGAGCAAAGGAATTTCCCTGATAATAGTTTGCCTGAGTTTCTAGGGGTAAAATGCCCATGACAAGAGGAAAATAGATCCAGCATGCAAAAAAGAGCAACTCAATTGGGAGAAGAGCAAGGAGGGCAGAGGATTCCATAAAAGGAACACAGAAGACCTGAGGGGAAACTGCCAGATCACCTCACTTCTCTTTGGGATCTCCTCTAGAGTGGTTGGTCTAAGAGAAACCTCTGAGACAGAAAACCTTCTGAGCAGTGACCATCTCTCAGTGAGCCCAAACCCCTTCAATCCAGCTGAAGATATCCACCCAAAGAGCACTTCTCTTATAATCAGAAAGATGCAAATCAAAACAACTCTGAGGTATCACCTCACATCTAGCAGATTGGCTAACATAACAGCAAAGGAAAGTAATGAATGCTGGAGGGGATGTGACAAAGTTGCAACATTAATTCATTGCTGGTGGAGTTGTGAATTGATCCAACCATTCTGGAAGGCAATCTGGAACTCTGCCCAAAGGGCAATAAAAGACTGTCTGCCCTTTGATTCAGCCATAACACTGCTGGGTTTGTACCCCAAAGAGATAATAAGGAAAAAGACTTGTAAAAGAATATTCATATGTGTAGCAGTCCAGCCCATAGGTATTGTGGAGAGACAAGGATTGTGAGTGAGCACATGGCCATTCTGCGCATGGCAATGAATTCTATTCCCAGCGTGGCTGAAGTTAGGGTGCGAAACCTTGCTTCCCTTTGTCTCACTCACCTGAGGATAATAACCCCACCTTCACCTTGTCATAATTTGCAATTATCCAATGGCAATACACTATGTAACTCATCTATATGTATTGAGGCATCATGTAACTTATCAATATGTATTGAGTTCATTTGCATATCAAAGAGAATAAAAGAAAGGGATGCAGCCAGCTCCTCCCACTTCGAGGACATTGACAGGTTTGCCTTACAAACCAACTTCTCCCCTTTCTCTCTCTCCTTTTTCTATCCTGAGGCCTGGCCCTTCGGTCAGATCTCTCTCTCTGTCTCTCTCTTTTCAAATGCTAATACCTAGCATTGTCTAATTCTTTCAATCTCTAATCTCTCTCTCTACTGAGCTAGTATTATCCTCTGACCAGGGCAGTGTTGAATTGGGATCACTGGATGGGAATAGCCTTAAAAGTAACGTCCAGTGGTCGGAGCATGGCTGTGGCTCCCGAATATTAATAATTGATTACTGACTCATTACTCATATCTCAAAGTTCGGCTCTTTCACGTCCTTCGCGGGATTCACAAACTTCTATCCCTTTTCTATTTTCCTATCATAAAGCTTCTCGCTGGCCAGGAGGCTTTAATATCTGCGCTCTTTGTGGTGGCAAAAAATTGGAAAATGAGCTTCAACTGGGGAATGGCTGAACAAATTGTGGCATATGTTGGTGATGGAATACTATTGTGCTCAAAGGAATAATGAACTGGAGGAATTCCATGGAGAGTGGAATGACCTCCAGGAGTTGATGCAGAGTGAGAGGAGCAGAACCAGGAGAACATTGTACACAGAGACTGATACACTGTGGTACAATTGAATGTAATGGACTTCTCCATTAGTGGCAATGCAGTGATCTTGAACAACTTGGAGGGATACAGGAGAAAAAAATCACTATCCACATTCAGAGGAAAAACTGTTCGAGTGAAAACACCAAAGAAAAACAGCTGCTCAATGACATGGGTCGAAGGGATGTGGTTGAGGATATAAGACTCTAAATGAACATGCTAGTGCAAATACCAACAACATGGAAATGGGTTCTGATCAAGGACACTTGCCCAGTGGAATTGCACAGCGGCTATGGGAGAGGTGATGGGAGGGGAGGGAGGAATAGAAAATGACTTTTGTAACCAAGGAATAATGTTTTAAATTGACCAAATAAAAATAATGTTATAAAATAAAATAAAATAAAAAAGAGAACATCAATAAAAACTTATTTAAAATAAGGCATAAGGGACTAAATATTAGTCAGTCTGAGGAAGGCACTGAAAACATAACAAGCAGCTTTCTCCTCTCAAGGAACAAAACTTAGCTTAAAAACAAAAAGAGAAATGTATTAATTTAGAAAGTAATGTTGAGAATGGCCAGGAGGATAGCAAGGTGGAACAGCAAGATGGGGAACAGTTCCTGGGAGGACAGCATGAATGGAAAGGCTGTTCCCCATGAGGATATCAGTTCTGGGGATTTTATACTCTTTACAATAGATGCTATGTCATGGTGTGGACGTGACTTAGAGTGCTAGTCACTCCAGCATCTGGTGGGATGAGGTGGTCATCTGACTGTGGTCTGCCTGGAGGCATAAAGATTCATCTCTTTGTCCATCTTAAATCTAGAGGACAATCAAAGAGGATAAACATCTCAGGACCCTAGGTGGGGTCATTGGGTGTTTCTAGGTTCAGAGTCATGAGGATGCAAGGGAGCAAGGGAATTTCCCTGATAATAGTTCACCTGAGTTTCTGGGGTACAGTGCCCATGTCAAAAGCATTTGTGGATAGATCAGGGATTCTGAGAACTTGGATAAGGAAAATAAACTATTTTTTGATTGCAATATGATCTATTTCCTTTATAATCCCAGGTCTCTTTTTAAAAATGTGTTTAAAATACTATTCTGAGAAAATATTCAAAGGCTTCATTAGATTATCAAAGGGAGTACATGACAAAATTAGTTTTAGCACCTCTGGCCTGGAGGGGTGCATGTTTTCTCTACTTTATGAAGTTTATAGAAGTTCTTCAAAAATTCTACATTTTCTGCTCTGTAAAAAATAGACTCGAATACAGGACTACAATCCCCATGAGCCTTTGCTCCACTTCCCCAGAATGCCTTGTAATCTCACCTGGGCCGAGATCGAGAAGATATTTAAGCAAAGGCTTTTGAAGGTCTTGGCCTTTTGGACTTCCGTTTTTGGAGCAGAGGCATCTCTTCCATGATGTGAGGTTATTTTGTCTAGGCCTCTGGCCTAGGCACATGTTTCTTACTTGTATATTCTTAATCTTTAACCTTTAATAAACCTCTAAAAAATATAGTACTCCTTGCAGAGAGTAACTAATTTCTACCTGCCTCAGTCTCTCCCTCTCCCCTAAATTTTAATCTTTACAGTTTTTGGCGACCACTAGATTGGATGAGAACTTCTCAAAAAAAATGTTTTTAGCCTAGAGAATTTTTTTAAAGCCACGATTCTCCAAGATACTCTTTAGAAAACCATCTTGATCGGCTCCTGTTTCTGCTCCTGGCCTCTCACCTGGTGCCCGAGCTGCGCTCCGGCTCCCGGCCCGACCCACCCCGGCGGTCTGTCTCTCACCCATCTGGCCTCCAACCCAGACGGCTCATCACCCCAGCCCCAGACCCACAAGCGCGACCCAGACGGCTCATCACCCAGATCCTCGGAGCAGATTGCTCAGGACTCATTGCAACCAGCTGGTAACAGTATTGACCACGTGGGCGGAGGGGAGAGACTAGAGGGAAAGGAGACCTGGCAATTTTCCCTTAGGCTAAGCCTCCACGTGGCTGGGGGTATTGGCCACAGGGGTATCAGAGAGGGGAAAGACAGAAAAGACTAAAGAGAAGAAACAGATCTTTTCAAACAGAAACTTAATAGCAATGGGCTGTTTAAAAGAATTTTTGACTCTTCTGGCAATTTCATTGATTTTGCCTGCCTATCTGGGAGCAGACTCAGCCCAAAGATTCAACTTTAACTTTGGGGAGGAAAATGGGTGGCCCAGCGAACTG
Organism: Monodelphis domestica; assembly: GCF_027887165.1. NCBI lineage: Eukaryota > Metazoa > Chordata > Mammalia > Didelphimorphia > Didelphidae > Monodelphis > Monodelphis domestica. Next base: position 328,506,478 of record NC_077227.1, read on the forward strand.
GAAGCCAGGCCCAGAGACGGGAGGTCTCTAGCTAAAATCTGGCCTCTGATGCTTCCCAGCTATGGGGCCCTGGACAGATCCCTTGAACCCCATAGCCTAGCCTTTACTACTCTACCTTCGGACAATAGACATTTAAATGGATAATTAAAAACAAACAAACAAAAAAGAAAACCCGAGGAACTTTGAAGAGACTAAAGGCTATATTCTAAGGCATTTCAAACTCCAATGGTTTATTAAAAAAAAAAAAATCTCTGTATTCTATTGCATTTTTTGTTTAAGGTTTAACTTTGTGATTTTAAGTTCATATATTACTGGATTGAATATTATTCTGTGAACTGAAGGTTGATTGAATTTATTTTGAATGTACTGAGTTTTGAAATTCTGTTGTTTTCCCCCTATAACTGTGTTGAACAAATATTGTTGTGAATAAGCCCATATATGAAAAAACAGCCTTTTTTCTATTTTGCTGAGGATAGATGGACTTCAGAACTGGTTATAATTGTATTAACAACCTTTGGAATTTTAATGTGCTAAATACCTCAAATGATTTGATTTTAAGGGTTTTTAAATATGATTTTAGAATTTTTTTTAACAGTCTGGTTATTTTTGCCTGCCCCTACCACGAGGTAAGGCCCATTCTAGTAGCTGAAGTGAAATGTATTTTATAACCCCCAACCTTCCCACATGTGAATGGAAGTTGGGCAGTTAATTTCAGGGCATTTGTACCCTTGGGAAAAGCCTCCAAGAACAAGGAGCACCCCTTTATTTATGCTCTTCAGCTCACTATTTTACTTCTACCAGGATGATATATAGATTTCTTGATTATGTTCTAAACCCAAGATGAGTTTTACTTTGTTTTAAAATATGTTTAAATACCAAGGTTGAAAGATTGCTATGTTTGTAAAAATTGTGACAAATGTCCATCAATTCATAGGTTTTTAAAATGTCATACAGCAACTTATGTGAAATATGAAAGTGTGTTTGTTTGCTATTGTAATTAATTGGGCTATTGAGAATTTTGGGGATTTTGATATCTACATATTTGTACTACTGTCTTTTTAAAGATGAAAAATTGTTAACCTTGTTCAATTCATTTGCCTTCTACTCACAGTGATCATGGCCAGATACAAAGAGGAAATGGATCTCATTTTTTGTGAGAAAGCCTTGTATTTTATATTTTCTTAACTGACACAGAGTGTCAATGGTTATAAGCTATATTTTTGAATTTTTAAAACTCTTTTATTATTATATTTTTCTTGCATGTACAATATACTTTTTCAGTTTTTTAATTATTTTTTCTTTCCTTTTTATATTTGAAGCACATGTCACCAGTATTAAGATTTTCTTTAACCTTTTGATTTTCAGGGCTACAAGTTTAAGATACATTTGCTAATGCATGCCCTAAAAGGCTTGTGACTATAAAACTGATGCCACTAATTATTTAAATAAATTATGGGACTTTGCTTAATGATTCTGTCTGATTCCAGGACAAGAGATACACACAAGAGCCATTTCATAGGGCCAAAGAAAGGCCAATCTAGGATGGATTGATGCACTTTTAGGCCAATACAAAGGTCTTGAACCTAGTGTGAAGACTCGAGGTTACTATGTTTAACATGTGTTAAGACATAGGATTTCCTTGTATCCACACTCACCCTGAAGATACTCACAGACGAGTATCCCTGAAACCTTGGCTCCTATAATCTGGTCCCTTTCTTTTCTGCCTCTCATAGTGTGGTACCTTTCTGTAGTCCTGGCACTGACTGGGTAAATGCATCATTACTTAGATCATTTTGATTGGGCCCTGATTGAAGGACCTGTTATAGATTTATTTTTCTTCTACTTGGAATTTTTACATATAAGACTTTGATAGTCTATATTTTCATCCAGAAATTTTTCTTTTCTTTTGGATTTTCTGATGTCTTTTAATATCTCTTGCCAATTGATTCATATACCTCATACCTCAGCCATGCATCCCTAACTGATTCTGAATCTTTCAATCACCCACAACACGGGGGAATGTAAAAAAAAATCATTATTTAAATTGCAAGTTTAAATTCCTTTTGAGAAGAATTTTAGGTAAAGAAGATGCTACCTCTCTGAATCCAGAACTGAACTGTTGGAGAAGCCACCATGAAGAAGCCTCCAGACCACAAGTTGCACAAAATTGAACTTTGGGTGTGGTTGATTGAACATTTATTTGTATGTATACTTTTATGCCAAAGGGGACTGCCCCCTAACGGCTTTTTGTCAATGTGTTCAGAAATTATTGGTTTTATTCTTTTTTCTCTTATCCTCACACTATTGTAATCTTTTAAGTTTATTATGTTTTTATGATCCTTTTGGGGAAAAATTAATTTTTCCACAAATGATCACACGGGGGAATGTAAAAAATAGACTCGAATACAGGACTACAATCCCCATGAGCCTTTGCTCCACTTCCCCAGAATGCCTTGTAATCTCACCTGGGCCGAGATCGAGAAGATATTTAAGCAAAGGCTTTTGAAGGGCTCGGGCCCCTTTTGGACTTCCGTTTTTGGAGCAGAGGCGTCTCTTCCATGATGTGAGGTTATTTTGTCTAGGCCTCTGGCCTAGGCACATGTTTCTTACTTGTATATTCTTAATCTTTAACCTTTAATAAACCTCTAAAAAATATAGTACTCCTTGCAGAGAGTAACTAATTTCTACCTGCCTCAGTCTCCCCCTCTCCCCTAAATTTTAATCTTTATAGCTCTAAGCTCCAGACCATTTACTCCAGTGGGGAAAAAAATACTACATTTTAAAATCCATCTGTCTCTTATTCCAAATGTTCCCTAATTGCCCTCTCTCCACTGAATTTGAGCAGTGACAAATGTAGATTAGTACTGGAATAGTTAACCCTGGATTCTCATAATTTCTGGATGAGTAATTTCTCTATCAAATATAATTTCTCTATCAAAGAGAAAGATAAGCAGTTCAGCTTCTCACCTCTCTTTCTCCTTTACTCCCCCCATGGAGACATTGAGAGGGGAAGTAGAAGGACCGAAAAAGAGAAGGGTGATGAGGAATCATACCTGTAAATGTGAGGTTTGGGAAGTGAGAGGGGGTGGATTTCAGTCATGTAGTATCTGTCCTAACATACCTCATCTATCAGTGAAGCTCTGGTTTGGAGGTCTGGCACTTGGGCTCCTGGAGTTTCTTCAGGCTCCCCTTTCTACATCTTCGTTTAGCCTCTGGGATGTCTTCACTTGGCTAATCTCTACTGTTTCCCCAACCTCACTTTTGTACCTTCTTGGCTTACCTTCCCCAGAATTCCTGGGAGATTGAGAATTAGAACTTTGGAGTGATTTCTGCCTGACCAGTGGTCATTCTTCCCCTAAATTACTTTGTTCTCCCCTGAAATATAATGACAACTGTCGACATTGGATCTAGAAACTCCCAAACTTGTAGCCTAGTAAGTTCTGATGAACCCCAAGTCATTTAACCTCTGTTTGCTTTGATCCACTGGAGAAAGAAATGACAAATGATCCCAGTGTCTTTGACAAGAAAACCCCAGGGACAGTATGGTTCACAAGGTCACAAAAAAAGCCAGAAAAGACTGAACCACAACAATTATCTACTACTATTGTTGTGGGGTACTAACATTGAACCCTCAGGGTTTGGGAAGTGTAATGGATGGGAAAATGGAAACCCACCACATTTACTTTGAGATTAGAGTGTGAGAGAAGTGGGATGGAGACAGAAGATGGAAAGGGGGGATAGATTGATCCTCCCCTCTCTTCCCCTAGTGAAGACAGCACCAATTGTCTTCTAGAGGGACAGGATATGTCCCTTCAGAGACTAAGTTAAATATAAAGTCAGTGACTGAAGTTGACTATCCCTCCTTGAGGGAGCTTCAATTCTCTTCCTGGATGTTATGAAGCAGGCAACTTAATCTAAAAGGAATAATTCTTTTATTCTAAAAGGACCCACAAAACAGGGAGAGTAGGGTTGTTGAATAAGGGAAATGGGAAGTGGGAGATCCCTAAAAACTAACAACTGAACCCCTCCCCAAATCCTGAGGGTTCAGGCTGTCTGCCTGACCCTGCTTAGTCAGTTGTGATCTTTGTCCTGACTTCTATCTACCCTAGTTGTAGCATGAAGTTCACAGGACAACTTTAGGGGATAGAGAAGTCTTCTTTCTTTCTTTTTTTAAATTTGGTCAATTTCAAACATTATTCCTTGGTTACAAAAATCATTTTCTATTCCTCCCTCCCCTCCCATCACCTCTCCCATAGCCGATGCGCAATTCCACTGGGTATTGCATGTGTCCTTGATCAGAACCCATTTCCATGTTGTTGGTATTTGCACTAGGGTGTTCATTTAGAGTCTATACTTATTTCTCCTCATTTTAGAAATGAGGAGAAATAAGTATAGGATCTCTCTTTTAATCACAGAGCTAAAAAATAAAGGACTGGATGTATGACAAGCACTCAGTTTATCTTGTTGAACAACAGTGGTTGCAAAAGGTATCTATCCTTCCCAAACCCCAAGGGTACACATCTGAACCCCATAACACTTTCATTGTTTATAAAAAGTAGGGAAGTGGGTTGGTAGTAAAGGTAGACCCTTCACCATTTGCTTTATATTTTTCCCAGTGCTTGGTTCAAGAGAAAAATCCCTTTCTGAGAGGAGTTAAGGAAACATCTGTAGAGAAAACACATCTAAGGGGAGGTTTAAGTTGGCAATATTATGGAACAGTCTTGCTCATCTACACATCATAAGAGTCCACCACTCCTCAACAAACTATATTGAGTGTCTATCATACATCCAGTCCTGTATTTGTTAACCACTATGATTAAAAGAGAAGATTGCATTGTTGAAAGGAAAAAAACATTTTTTTTCCTTTTGGCCTTTTATCCTAAACAACTAGACAAAATTCAGGACAAAAAAAATTAAGAGGGACTTATGCATTTTTAATAATTTAAAACTAAACTTATTGTTAATTTTATTATTGTTATTTTATATTTATTTTATATCATGATGATTATTATTAACTTATTTAGTAATTTAAAAATACATCATGGTAGCAATACAACCTAGATTTCAGGGTGGTCCAGCTTTCTATAATTAAACTTTCCTAATGAGATAGACAATTCTGATAGATTCATATCAGTAAAAGAGGTTGGGCTTTTGTAGCTTGGTTTCTCTCCTGGTACATGACTTTTTGCACAGGTAGAGTTATATGACAATTCCCACACATGTGGGACATGGGACTTGCCTACATGCCAGTCTGAGGGACATCTTCCCCAAGTATTGATTGGCCAGCAGTATTAGGAGCACAATTGAGTCAGGATAACTTTCAACAATTATCATACCACTGTTGTTCAACAAGATAAACTGAGTGCTTGTCATACATCCAGTCCTTTATTTTTTAGCTCTGTGATTAAAAGAGAGATCCTATACTTATGTCTCCTCATTTGTAAAATGGGGAAAATAATTTCACTTTTCTCATTGGATTGTTGTGAGAACTGAGAAAATAACATGCATAAAATGACTAGCACAGTAACTGGCACATAGTAGATACTATATGCCATATTTATCATTTATTATATTATTGCTTGCCCTAGAGTTGATAATAGGAAACTCTTCCATTCATATAAGATTAGGAGCTAGTGGAATGACAAAAAGCAAATGTTTTCTTGTTATAGATTCATTTTGTGGTACCCTAGTTATGGAGTTAATGAAGCAAAAATATAGAGAGAAAGGCCATGTAAATAGCACTTTACATGTACTGTTTCATTTGAGTCTCAGAACAAACTCATGATTTAAGTCCTTTTTGTGTTTTTTTATTTTCTTGTCAGGACCAGTGATATCATTGGTGTGAGGGATTCCCCATAAGGAAATACCTTTCACCAATGAAAATAATAAATATTTTGAAAATCCCCCCCTTCCCCTTCTTTCCTAGGGTCACTGAGATGCTTAGTGACTGCTTATGTGACTACCTTTCACACAGTATCAGAACTGGGAAGGGTTCTAAAATCATTGAACACAGCATGCCATGTTTGGAAGGGACTTTATAACCATAGACTTCATAAAATATCTAGCTTTAAAAGAGCAAGAAAGGACCTTCAAATCACAGAACATAAATTACTTGAGCTGAGAGGCATCAGAAATCATCTAATTTATATCTTCATTTTAATATGACATACTGCATTATTTATCAGCTATAACCTTTATGGACTCTGAAATTCCTTATCCCAACTCCCATCCATGTATTAACAGGTTAGATCTCAAGAACTCATGCTGCTACATCCTTTTCTCAGAACTCTTGGGTTAATCCCAGGACCCTAGGGTTTTTTGTTTTTGTTTTTGTTTTTGTTTTGTAGTTCTTTGAGCTTAAGGCCCTATTGCAGTGAGGTCACTTTTTTATATAATCACCAGTGATTAATGCCTTAGTATCATTTACCTAGATATATATCTTTTGAAAAACGATTAATATATTTGTTAAATTATGTTTAGTTATATAGCAAGAACAAAAAGTTATAGAAAGAATAAAAGTGTAAGAACATTTCACTAAAGTTGGTGTACTCTTCTATGATTTCCTTACCTGGGGAGAGTGGGCTCAAACTTAAAGTAATTGCTATTAATATTCATTTCAGTAAATTCACTTCCAAATGGAGTTTAGCTGATATAAGGAGTCTCCTTTCCTTGTAGAATACATATTCTTGGCTGTCTTAATGATCCAATACTGGGCTGGGTCAAGCTGATTGCTCCTGAGGAATGTACAGATACATTTGACTAGGATAACGAAAAGTCCATCCCTCAATGAAACAAGGTAAAATGATTTTCTGGGTGGTGGAAGTAAAATGATTTGCTATGATATGTATGAAACTGAAATACTCTTCTGGAAAACAGATAGAAAATATAAGAATGGGAAATAGAAGGGACACCAATTTCTTGCCTCATTGCATATTTGAAGTGCATAGATTCTTTATTTTTTTTAAAAACCTATCTTAACCCCCATGCCCCTGTTTTTAAAAACCTTTTTTTAAACCCTTACTTTCCATCTTAGAATCAATATTGTATATTTATTACAAGATAAAAGAGTGGTAAAGGTGGGGATTAAGTGATTTGCCCAGAGTCACATAGCTAGGAAGTGTCTAAGGCCAGACAGATTTGAACCCAAGATCTCATATCTTTAGTCCTGGCTCCTAATCCACTGAGCTACTTTAGCTACCCCTAAGCACATAGATTCTTAACCTAGTCCATTCTATCTTTAATACTCCTTTGTCTAAGGATAGGAAAAAATAAGACTCTAGAAAGATGGAAAAAACTGTAAGGCAAGGCATTTGGGGGTCTCTTGTCAATCTAGGTAGGGAAAGTAGACCAATGCTGCTACCTCTCTCCTTACCCGGAGGTGTATAATTGAAAATTTGTTACCCTAAAAAAAGAACTACATTTCCCAGGAGCCCACTGACTTCCTGTTGTTGCATACTTTCTGTAGGCAGAGAATATTAGATAGTGGGTGGTCCTCTTGGATCTCTTTCTTGGGCTTGCAGCCAGCATGGTGACGGTAGTAAGGTAAGCACAGGGATTTTGAAATGGCTAATCAGCCATGAGCATGTGGCCTTTATTTTGGATCCTCTTTATTCCTTGATTTCTAATGATCATTAATAAATCCCTTAAAATATAACATTTTAATATTTGAGATCAAATTTAAATTTTACAGAGGTTCTGAAGTAACTATCTCATTTACTTCTAGGAAAAAATAAATTCAATTTGTTTCACTAGTTCCTTTTGTGTGCATACTTAGTTCTGCCTCAGCATCCAATTAAAGGATTTCATGTCATTGCATCATGGAGTAAGATGACAGGAGAGAGTTATAGAATACTTGTGTGTACTCTGAAGAAGAGGAAAGGGCCCACCATTCCATTTTTATGAAAGTAATACTACTTCTACAATGAGAATATTACTATATTGCTGCCATTGCTGTCACTAAGCTAGCATTTATATAGCACCTAATATGTAATAGGAATTGTGCTAAGCATTTTATAGATATTATCTCATTTGATATTCTAAACACCTTGGAAGTTGAGTATTTATTATCCCTATTTTATAGTTGAGAAATTTGAGGCAAACAGAACTTAAGCAACTTGCTTAAGTCATATAGCTAGTAAGTGCTGAAGGCTGGATTTGAACTCACATCTCACTGACTTCAATTCTAGTACTCTATGTGCTACCCCCACCTTACTTTTCCAGCAAAGGAAAAAGTTCTTCCTCAAGAATCCAGATGAGTTGCCACAAGGAAGAGCTTTCTATGCATGTTTCTAGGATTAATCCCTCATTAGACAGCCCTCTATTACAATGGCAGATTCATATAAGAATGTATCTTTAGCTTAATTATATCATTATATCATATATATATATATATATATATCTCAAATATCATAACTGGTCATTATGGTCTTGTAAAAAATATACTCGAATACAGGACTACAATCCCCACGAGCCTTTGCTCCACTTCCCCAGAATGCCTTGTAATCTCACCTGGGCCTAGATCCAGAAGGTATTTAAGCTGATTCAAAGGCTTTTGAGGCTCTCTCTTGGCTCTTGGACTTCCGTTTTGGGCAGGCGTGGCCTTTTTTCATAATGTAGGTGAGGTTGTGTCTAGGCCTCTCTACGGCCTAGACACGTGTTTCTTATCCTGTATTTTCTTTAATCCTTAATCTTCAATAAACCTCTAAAAAAATATAATACTCCTTGCAGAGAGAAACTAATTTCCACCTGCCTCAGATGCCTCAGTCTCCCTGCCTCCCCTAAATTTTAATCTTTACAGTTTTCTTTCAATTCTTGTTGCCTTGAATACAGTTCCCTGATATTTTGTTGTATGTGTGTATGAGGCTATTTTGTTGGGGAAAATTCCCTCAATGTCTTGATACCAAGTGCGGAAAGAATATGGAGCCTGGAGTCAAGGAGTATGATGTTTGTGTCCCAGTTAGTTCAAGCTGTGTGATCTTGAGTAAGAAACCCATTTTCTAAGATTCAGTCTCTTCACTTATAATGCTGTGGTTAGTCTATGATGATATGTGCATTCTAACTAACAAATTAATGATGAAAAAAAATGAAAGAGCTGATAGGCAAGGACAGTAAAGGAAAAGTTTTGAGTGGATTATAATTAAATACCCTTATACAAATATCTGTTTATCAGTCCTCTGATAAGCCTTGTACTTATTGTAGTTTCTGCTCTGCAAATTCACAGATGACTTATGCATTTTACTGTGGATAAAGAGATATATGTGTGAAGGGGGGGAATAGAAACACCCTCTCCATATTATAGGCTTCATAGTCAATCAGTCTAGAGCTCAATGTATTTCTCTATTCTTAATAGAGATCAAAAGTGACTCATTACCTTGAATCACTTTAATATTTAAGACATATGAAAAGATAGAAGCAGCTATGAGAGTCAGTGAAATAAGAATATGAATTTTGTGGAGGGAAAATGATTTGCTGTTATATGTATGAAGCTGAAACACTCCTCTGGAAAATAGGTAGATAATGTTTTGATGGAGAAGGGAAGGGACAAGTGCATTTCTATTTACTTAATTAACAAGCAGGATACTTTGAAATAAGTTATAGGCATTTCGATTCTTTATGAGTTATTATAATAGCTTGCCAACAAAAACAACAACAACAACCCAGGGGAAAAAAAAAACATTTGGAAATGTCAAACAGCATAGTGAATCTTTAAGAGAGTCTGCTTGCAATCAATGGCTGTTTTATGTTCTTATTAGAGAATATGATGATGCACAGTCCTTGCTCCATGATGTATTGTCTCTGTGTTTAGACAATTTATCAGACAAACAAAAAAGATCATAATGACTTACAAGAATTGAAAGATGGAGAACTCATCTTGCCTTCCCCATGGGTCAGTTCATCTGTCATACAGTAAAATAACTCAACACAATTTTATCTTTTTTTTGTTTGTTTATTTACAATTGCCATGTTTACATCTATTCAACTTGATTCAATTCTTTGTCAACTTGAACTTCAAAGGATGAGTAATTGTGATATGGACTGCAATGTTTAATCCTCGAAAATGTGCATGATGACACTATACTCCCTATATGAGGAAAGTACTTTGTAAGACTCATAAACACTCTAAAAAAGTGAGATGTTGCTAAAAATAGAACTACTGTTATTAGTGAACTATAAGCTCAATATTTATTAGTAGAAAGACATGACAGCCCAAAGAAGATAATATTGTATGGTACTTAAATAAATCTAAGAACCATTAATTTAATATTGAATGATCCTCCATTTTATTATTTTGAAATATCTACTTAGAAGGCATACCTATTGAACTCTGATTTAACAGGTGTGGATAAGCTCTTCAGTGATGCAGAACATGATCTCTTAGTGCCTTAATATGTAATTTTTAAGAGTAGATGTGGCCAAAACAATTTATCATATCACTAATGTTCTGATTATGAACCACTATGATAGAAGCTAGACTGGAACTCAGACAATAGAAAATGAAAATTACTATTTAACCTCTCTTTTGTGCAATACAGTGCTAAGCTGTGGGGAAATATACAATTTATAAGACATAGTGTATAACCTCACAGAAGTAGTCTTTGGAGTTAGATGACTGAGTTAGGATCCTAACTCTTTTGTCCTTAGATAATCACCTAATGTTTTGGGGTCTCAGTTTGCTTATCTACAAAACAAAAGGGTTCAACTAGATTACCTCTGAGATCCCTCCCAGTGTCAGATCTTATGTCTAATGAGGTATCAGAGTAGGATTTTAGTGGAGGTCAACTTGATTCATCAAATATTTCTTAGGTGGCAACTCTGACCAGAGCACAGTGCCAGGCCCTGGGGATGATACAAAATTTAAAGATCCATTCAACCAGTGTTATTAAAAATCTCCTCTTATATTCTTTCACTTAAGTGAATTTGTTTAAATTGTAATGCTAGAAAATAAGATGTGTTGTTCTTATATCAAGAAGGTCTTATAATGGCCTCAGCATGGCAGCTTAATTATGTGCAAAATGTGCTTTGTCCTGCCTGGAAAAACAATCTAGGCAGAGATGAACTTAGAACGAAGAGCATTTAGAACTCAGTAAAATTACTGAGCAAAATGACTTTGCCCTGTAACTTTAGATTCATTGTCAAGAGATGTTTAGTCTGCTCAGAATGTTTGATCTATGAGAGCCCTCACTATTTAGAGAAAAATTCATTTTCCATGGTTTGGTTCTAAAAATCTCTGTGGGGTTTCCATGACTTGGCTCTGGAGGAATCAGATCTTGAACAGGGAGCCAAACATTTCTGGGTGCCCTTGCTGGGGAAGTTTGGTTCTGTCTTTGGCTAAAACCAGGCAACTTGCATGAGGGGAGGTTCTTGCCACACATATGCCTTAAAATGAATGGGGCTTCTGGTAATAATGCTGGATTGACTCATTACATCTCTTTTTTGGAGAGCCCTGAAGGACCTTGACACCTGTGGAAAGGTGTCAAGGTCCACCAAAGAGATGAGTGTGCAAAGATCTTCATTGTGCTAGCCTCTGGTCATAGCTTTAGAATTGGCTTCTGAAATGATCCAATTGGAAAGGAAATCATAGGAAGGAACCTTAGTAAATATTTAGTGAAGCCTCTTCATTTTATGGCAGAAGAAAAGAAGGACCAACATGATCACATAGTCAAGATCTCTCTCTACACACACACACACACACACACACACACACACACACATATTTATATGTATATATCAACATATCAAGACAGTTGACATTTCCTACTATACTTTCTCATAATCTTGTCCTTTGGCCAATTAATCTAAAAAATGTATTAACATACTTTAATTCAGAAATTAAGTGGCAAAAAGATAAGTATTTTATCTTTAAGACAATTGCTACCTAAATAATTTTATGTCATTCATGTGGAACATAGAATCAAAGAATTGTATAAAATCAATCCCAATCAAAACAAACTCAAAAAACCTCACAAAATAAAAATAATTTAAAAAAACACAGGAAGAAAACCTAATAGGTGTGGTTTTAAAGGCCATCAAGTCTAAACACTTCATTGTATAAGTGATAAAACTGAAGAACAAAGGTTCTATGATTGAATAAAAGTCAATGACAGAGGTTGTAAAAACTGTCGCCATTTGAGGTGTCCTTTGCCCAACTAGTCTCAGAATAAATCCAGTATGACTTGGCAGCAAGAAGACCAATCCCCAAAAGAAGCTTCCTTTTCTGTTCCTTTCTTTTCCTTTCATCCAGCTTTCTTGAATGCACACTAGACCCTGGATAATATGATAGTTAACAACTTCATTCCTTCTAATGAGGACTTTATCAGGTCTTAACATATTTCTTGCAATTCCATACTAATCTTATCTGGGCTTTGTCCTCTATCTTGCCTCTATGTTCTATAGTCATCTGACACTGTCATCTGACCTACTGAAGTTCCATAAGGACTCCTGTTTCATCCATCTGCTCCAAGGCAGCACCCTTAGCATTTTGAGCATTTCCATCTGCCCTACAGATTAACTTTCATTTTTATGTTGGCTCTACAAATTAAAGTTCTGAAAGCTTCTGGAGAGCAAAGACTAATTCTTTTTTTTCCTCCATTTTTATCCCAAACATTTCATATAGTATTTGGTAATGTAGTTGACTATACTGTATGATCTTTTATGGTGTCTTCCAAGTTTATGAACTACTCACTTCTTATTCCCAGAATAAATTGAACTTAATAACTCCTTGGGAAAACAGGTGCCAATAACATGTAAGGATGTTCTATTATAGAAGAATAGTTAACAACAGAGAAAACAGATTGTGCTTAGTCACAAGCCAAGATGATCACATTTGTTTTAGTATGTTGGGGTCCAATACACTTTATTTATTTATTTATTTTGATAATTACATGTAATAAAATTCTACACAAGTTTTCTAAAGTTATAGATTCACATTTTCTCCCTCCTTACTTCTCTCTCCACTCCCAGAGCTGGCAAGCAATTCAGTCTGGGTTATAACTGTATTGTCATCCAAAACATTTTCATATTGTTAAATTTTATAAATGAATAATCTTATAAAACCAAAACCCCAAAACATGTACCCAAATAAACAAATGAAAAACTGTATGCTTTCATCTGTATTCAGGCTCCAACAGTTCTTTCTCTGGAGGTAGATAGCATTCTTTTTCAAAAGTCCCTCAGAATTATCCTGGATTACTGTCTTGCTAATAGTAGTTAAGTTCTATCACGTTTGATCATTCTACGATATTTCTTTTACTATGTACAATGTATTCTGGTTCTGCTTGTTTCACTCTGCATTAGTTTATGTAGGTCTTTCCATCTCTTTCTAAAATCATTCTGTTCATCATTCCTTAAAGCACAATAGTATTCCATCACCATCACATACCACAGTTTGTTTAGCCATTCCCCAATTGATGGACATCCCTTCAATTTCCAATTCTTTGTCACTTCAAAAAGAGAAGCTATAAATATATTTGTACAATCAGGTCCTTTCCCATTAAAAAAAAAAAACTCTTTGGGATACAGAACTAGTGTTGCTATTACTGGATCAAAGGCTACTCATTATTTTATAGCCCTTTGGGCATAATCCCAAGTAACTCTCCACAGTAGTTGGATCAGTTCATAACTTCACAGCAATGCATTAATGTCCAAATTTTGCCACATCCCCTCCAACATTTATCATTTTTCTTTACTTACATATTGGCTGAGATGATATTTCAGACCAACAAATTTTAGAAAATTATTCAAAGGTCAAGGAGAATATTATCACCATAATAATACCTCTACATGAACCCCACCAAAAGTAAGTCAAAGGAGAACATTTGAATGAGTAGCAGGCCATATGTATTACTTTATTGACATGGAAGGGTTTATAATAGCAATTCTAAGCCTTGTTGTAGCCATCAGAAATCATGAAGAGTTATCATTAAGGAAATTAAATCAGTTATTAATCAGTGAGGGTTATGTAGCTGTTTTAAAAGTTGGGGTACAAACTCCCATTAGGGATCTCTGATATTGGGCTCATATGGACTCACAATTTTTTTTCTAGTTTTCTGATTTTTTGTCTATACATAGAATAGAACTATGAAAGCAATCACAATCAAAATTGTTTTTTGTTCTTTTTTCTTTATCTATTTTTAAATCTATTACTGTCCACAAAGAAATCCACAAGATTTCTTCTAAAAAAGTACTTCACGTACAAGGTAGAAATTCATATAGGACAATTATTTCCTCTACCAAAGAAGAAACAGAAAAGACTCATAAGTATAAATTAACAAAAACTTTAAATAAGAAGCAGTAACCTATAACCTCAGTTATGTTCTTTCCAAAGATTAATATTTAATACATGAAACACCTTTTGGGACTGTTAAAAAGTAACTTCACCTTCACCTAAGCTCTTCTCTTTCCAAATAATTTATTCAAAATACATATTTTCTGGCAAAGTAGGGGTCATTGTTCATCCTCCAAGAAGTGGATCTCTTCTCTAAAAAAGGCCAAAAAAAATTACTGTGGGCTTGTTGTTTGTTGAGTTTATCAGCAGCTCAATTCTCTATTCCTAAAATTATGCTGTTTGAAATGCTTCTTTTGAGATTCTCTGAATCTGAGTCACTCTAGAGAATTTATTTTTTATCTTGGATAAAGAAGATATGTCCTACTAGGTGAGTGCTCTACTAAAAGACACCATGACTGAGGGAGAGTGGAGGAAGAAGAGATAGAAATGTCTGGTATTATAATGATGCCTTAAAAACATTAATCACAGGGAGGTGGAGTCAAGATTGTGTCTTAGAAGCAACAAAAGTCAATTCCTCTGTGAAAACCCTTCCACACCTATCAAAAACAAAGTGCTTCAAAGGGAACAGAAAACCAACACCAGGACAGAGAAGGGGGATTCTCTTGCTGGATTAAACTTAATAGGTAAGCAGAGAAGGTTGAATTCTGTGTAAGGAAAATAAAGAAGGAAGGTCCCAGGACCCCTCCAGCCACCTACTGTGCTTAGACTCTAGGAGTTGGGACCTTGGGGTGAGGACTCTTGTCCAGAGGGAGTGCCTTGCTACCATATCTATGTGAGGTTAAGGGCTCTAACCACAGCTGGCAGGGAGGTAGCTGAATGATAGGGTCAGAGAGGAGGGCAGCCTGGTCACAGTCTTCAGTCACCACTCCTCCATCTTGTGTCTCTGCCTTTGGAAGTTTTGGCCAGAGGGAACACTCAGCTCTGTAGATCAGATCAAGTGACTTAATCCAGACTACCAA
Source organism: Monodelphis domestica (assembly GCF_027887165.1). Classification (NCBI taxonomy): domain Eukaryota; kingdom Metazoa; phylum Chordata; class Mammalia; order Didelphimorphia; family Didelphidae; genus Monodelphis; species Monodelphis domestica. The sequence continues at coordinate 328,521,721 of NC_077227.1, forward strand.
TAGTACAGAGAAGAAGTTCCCAGATGGCAGAAAAGCTCAATTTCCAAAACTCCTATTTCACCTACTGAGCTGATACTCAGTGTAAGAATACAGCGAACTGGGATCCCAGGGCAAAGACTACAACCACAACAGAGTACCTTGGTACCACCATAGGATCAGGGCTTTGATCTGGCAGCTGGTAGGGAGGTGGCTGGCAGAAAGAAAAAGAGGAGGACAAGGATAACTACCTTCATCCTCCACACCTTCACTTTCACCTTTAGCTTCTACTGGAAGCTAGGGAAGATCTGGCCTCAGGCCACATTAATACAATAGGTTAGTTCAATAAGCCTAATCCAGTTAATCAGCAGAGCAGAGAAGAAGCTCCTTCAGAAGCCCCAACTCATGGATCCAGTAAATAAACAGAGGAGTAAGAATACAGCCAATAAGGAGAGGGAAAGAAGGAATAATATGAGTAAACAACAAAAGAAGAAAAAAAATTACAATTGACAGCTTTTATTCAGGTAATAAGCAAAAACAAATGGAACAGAGGAAGACCAAGGAACACCAAGCAAAAACTCAGGAACTCCAGCAAATTGGACTCAGTCTTCAGAAGAACTCAAAACACAATTCAAAAATCAATTAAGAGAGGCAGAAGAAAATTGGTAAAAAAAAATTAAAAAGAAAGATAGGTCAGCTGGAAACAGAGGCACATGAACTAAAACAAGAAAATAGTGTCTTAAAAGCCAGAATTGATGAGCTTGAAAATGAGGCAAAGAAAGTGAAAGATGAACCTACAAAGAAAAATAGATCAAAAGGAAAAAGAGGATCAAAAAGTCAGGTTGGGATTCAATCTTTAAAAATTAGAATCAAACAAATAGAAGCAAACGACTTCAAAAGGCAGCAATACTCTATAAAACAAAATCAAAAGAATAAAATAATTGAGGAAAATATGAAACATCCCATTGATAAAATAACAGACTTGGAAGATAGATCCAAGAGAGGCAATTTAAGAATTATTGGACTATCTAAAAATCAGGACAAAAGAAAAATCTTGGATATAATTCTATAGGAAATTATCCAAGAACAATATTCTTGATATCCTGATATTCTAGAACAAGAGGATAAAGTAGAGATTGAAAGAATCCACAATAAATCTGCAATAAATATCAATTGACAACTCCCAGGAATATCATAGCCAAGTTCAAGAACTTCTAGACCAAGGAAAAGATACTACAGGCTGCTAAAAAGAAACAATTCAGATATCATGGAGCCAGTCAGGATTACATAGGACCTGGCTGCATCCACACTGAAAGACCAGAATGCATGGAATATGATAATCTGGAAATCAAGGGAACTGGGTTTGCAACCAAGAATCAACTACCGAACAAAATTGACTATATTCTTTTTTTCTCCTTATCCATTATTTAATTTAAAAATTTTTAATTAATTAATTTAGAATATTTTTCATGGTTACTTGATTCATGTTCTTTTCATGCTCTCCCCCTTTAGCCAATGAGTAATTCCAATGGATTTTACATGTGTCATTGATCAAGACCTATTTCCATATTTTTAATATTTGCATTAGAGTGGTCACTTAGCATCTACATCCCCAATTATGTCCCCATCAACCCATGTGATCATGCAGTTGTTTTTCTTTTGTGTTTCTACTTCCACATAGCTTTCTCTGGATATGAATAATGTTCTCATAAATTCCTCAGAATTGTCCTAGATCATTGCATTTCAGAATTGTTTCACTTTGTATTTCTCTAATAAATAGTGATTTGGAGCATTTTTTTATGTGACTATAGATAACTTTAAATTTCTTTCTCTGAGAACTGCCTGTTCATATTCTTCAAACATTTATCAGCTAGAGGATGCTTTTTATTCTTATGAACTTGAGTTGGTTCTCCATATATTTTAGAAATGAGAGCTTTGTCAGAAACACTTGTTATACATTCCCCCTCCCCAATTTGTTGTTTATCCTTTAATTTTGGTTGTGTTGGTTTTGTTTGTACAGAAACTTTTTAATTTAATGTAATCAAAATGATCCTTTTTATTATTCATAATGATCTCTATAAGAAATGGACTGATTCTTGATGGACCCCTTTCTGAATATGTCTTGAAATGTAATTCTGATCTTTATTTGATTTTTCCCATTGTTTTCTTTTCTAATTAAATTACAAGCTCTAGATGACAAGTTTTACTTGTATTTTCATGTGTTTGTTTTTCTTATTCAGATTTTTCAGTTGTGTCTAACTTCTCTAATATGTGTATGAATATTACTTGCTCCTCTAGTTACTTTGGCTTAACTCAGCTAGTAGGCTGTGAGCTGCACAAGAGCAATTTCAATTTTATTGAAATTTTGTATTTTTCCTCAGTTTCAGGGCTGTACACCACTGCTTAATATACTATCATTGAATTGGAGAAATAGACTGAAATAGAAACAGAGACAGAGAGAGACAATAAAGAGAGAAATAGCCAAAGAAAGAGCCAGAACAAGAGAGAGAGAGAGAGAGAGAGAGAGAGAGAGAGAGAGAGAGAGAGAGAGAGAGAGAGAGAGAGAGAGAGAAAGTTATTCTATTTAACAGAAATGCTATTTCAAACATGATCCACCAACCTCTGTGGAATTTATACTATGTAATCACCAGGAAATTCTTTGTAAATCCCAAAATGGATGGGTGTTTTCCCAAGAGTAAACTGCAATAAATAAATTCATTGTGCAATAGTACATTGGGGGAAAATCTCCATGAATAAGTTGGTTAGTGGCCATTTTCTTGGGTGGAACTCTGGAAGGAATCTGAAGAACTGACATCTTTCTGTACCCTTCAAGGCCATGGGTGCCATCCAGCTGAAATGAACTCAGGCATGTCAAAAATCTATTCTGGAGCCTGCTTTGGAAACATAAATGTTTAATTTGTTTTTCCTAATGAAGGGGAATTATAAGGTAAGCCAGACAGAAGGTCATCAAGAAAACTCTAGCTTTACCAATATTGAAAAGAAAATTTAGACTTTCAATAAAAATTTCTTTTATTTTCTACTTGGATGACATCTTTATATTAAGATAATTTAATTCCAAATACAACTACTTCCTTGTTAATCTTTTTTGTCTTTCTGTGTATCAAAGAACATTTTTCACTGTTCAATTTGATGAGAGAGAAAATAAGGAAGTATTTCTATGAGGATTTAAGAGAAAAATAAAATAAAACTCCCCTAACAATGAACATTCAACTAATCTTAAAAATCCAGTTAGAATGCCTTTCCTCTTGAAATGCTTTGGATACAAATTTAGTGTAGGATGTTGAGGGGTAAAAAAAGATAAAAAGAAAAAAGAAACCAGGAGACCTGAGTTTAATTCCAACATTGCCACTCTCTTTGAACAAGTAATTTTACTTTTCTGAAACTTAATTTTCTCACCTATAAAATAGGTAATTTAAGAAACTAGGTGTTCTTTAAGGGTCCTTCTAAGACTAAAATTCTATGTTCCAGATTATATGAATCCCTCCAAATCTAATTCTTTATGTCCTACATTCTAAGATGCCTTCTACCTCTGATATTCTCTGTTCTATGATTCTAATGCCTCTTCCAATTATGAGAGCATATATATTTGCTTATTCTGAAGTCTCTAATTCTAAAACTTTATGATTCTAAGAATGACAATACTTCATATTCTTGAGCAGAAGCACAAGAAAAGACATGTTTCTTTTGCTTGGAGGATATGTTGCCTTTTGTAGATGAAATTATGGGTTGATTAATGGCTTTGACTTTTCATTTTTCAGAATCTTAAAAAAAAGCCACACAAATCCGCTTAGTTGGTGGCTGTTCATTGATTCTCTCCCAAGTAGACATAAGTAATTATCAACACTTAGCACATCTGTCAGTCTTTATTTCAACTCTCAAGCACCATGTCTCTGGAATTTTGACCCTTACCTTCATGAGTTTCCAGTGAGACAGAGCCAGCTGCAAGTCGCAGGGAGGTTGGCACTGCACAGACTCCTGGCTGAGAGCTTCATGCCAGTTCTCCACATTCCAAAGGTATTAAATAATTATGGGGGTGGAGGTAACACTGTCAGAAACAATTTTGAGTGTATTCAATATTAAAAAGCAGGGCTCTTCAATGCTGCTGAATTCTGATGCCAGGGACTTTACATAATCCAACCTGTTGACCAAAGGCATTCTGGGAGTAAGAGACATCAGATGTAAATGCCATACTTGATCCTTTCATTATAAGTGACTAAGCCCACCATGGAGGTCCAAAGAGAAACCTGTCTGAAAAACAAGAGCATTCAGGTAATCTTCAAATAGCTGCATTAAAAAAAAAATATTTGCCATTGTTACGAACTCTTTTCTAGATTTTCTTCTATTGGCTAAAGAAACAACTGAGCCCTAACCCAGGATTATTCTCACTCATATCTGAAACTGGCATGGGATAATCACAGATTTGCCTCAGGCTGCCAGCATGGTAGAGTAGAGGAGGGGTAGGGGAAGAGAAATATAGTTTCATATGTATGTATATATATATATATATTTTTTTTTTAAACCAAAGATGTCCTGTGGCTCACCACCTCCCCTCCTTTCTGCAACCCCAAACTCTATCCCCAGGGTCTCATCACTATAACACCCCTTTCTCAAGAATCATCATTGGATGTTTACATATTTTCCTTACTTAAAACCTTTTACACCCTTTGCTTCTTCTGGGCAATTATGTGTTTGTGGACCATTGAACATGTTGTGAGGGCCAGCTACCTCTCCTAACAAGTCAATTTCCAAAACAAGTTAATTTTATCTACACAATAAATACTGCACTCTGATCACCATTTATAATGTTGTTACTCTGGCTTAAATCCTCATCTTGTCTTCTTCAGACCAAAGTAATAACTTCCTAATTGAACTTTCAGTTTCTAGTAACCCTGATCTCCAGACTTTCCTTCATATAGCTACCAAAATAGTCAACCTTTTAATGCACAGATCTAACCATTGACTGTCTATTGACCAGTAATTTGCAAATATAACAGGAAACAATATAAATAGAATTTTGCTATTAATATAGAATGTGGTGATTTAAATGCAGCTGACATTGAGTTTGAAATAAAATTATGCTACCAGATTATGACTTTTTAAAATCCCAAGGTGGTTCACAGTGGAACCTGGCATTCACAGTGTCTGAGTAAAATGCTGGATGGGACCTAAGGGGAACTTAAAAATTGATTAAGTCCAAATTATAAAAATAGAAAATAAACAAGGTGAGCTCAGCACATAAAGAAGAAATAAAAGGAGTATTAGAATTTAATGTACATAATTATTTCCAAAAAAACTAAGAATTTAAAAAGACTCAAAAGAATAGAAAGTCCCAAATAATTCTGTATCAGAAAATAAAATTGAACAAATCATAAACTACCAAAAGAGAAAGCAATAATAATAGCAATCTTATTTAGAATGATTTAAAGCAAACTCTATCAAACATTTAAAAAATAATACATATGTACACAAATTATTTTCAGCCATTAAAACTAAATCAAATGTTTATTAAATGCCTCACATTTTTTGCTCCATGTATTAGGAACTGAGAATAGAAAGAAAAAAAAAATAAAAGCAGTCCCTCTCCTGAGGGAGTTTATATTCTAATTCGATTAAAAACAGAGATTTATGCAAAATACATACAAAGCAGATATAAGATAAGGTGAGGCAGAAGGGAGGCAGCAGCATCAAGAGGGATTCAGAAAGGTCTTATGCAGAAGATGAAATTTGATCTGAATTTTGAAAGACATCAGAGATTCTAGGAAGTGGAACTGAATAATTAGAACATCCCAGTAAGTTAGGACAGCCAGAGCAAAGTACAAAGATTTAAGGTGCAGTGGCAAGATTATCAGGTTAAAGATTATGACTAGACTTTTGAATGCAGAGTTAGTAGGGCAGGGGCTGGGGAAGTCAGGGGAGGAAGAACATGTAAGAAACTTGAGAAGATAGGACTGTACCAGTTTATGAAGAGTTTTAAAAGCCAAAATGAGTTCCTTAAACTTAATCCAACAGATGATAGGAATCTACTGGAGTTTTTAAGTAGCGAAGTGAAATAGATCTGCAGTTGAGAAAAATGACTGGCTACTGTGTAAAGGATGGATTCAAGAGGAGAAAGATTTGAGTCAAGGAGATCAGTTTGGGGGCTATTGCAACAATTTAGATAAGAGATAAAAAGTGACTGAAAATGGGTGGGGATAAGATGAGCTAAAATAAGGATATAGACATAGTTGTGAGAGTTATTGTGGATACAAAAATGACGAGAATTGGCAAGATGTGTATGTGATGAGCAAGAGTAAGGAGTTGAGGATAAAACCTAGGCTGTGTCTAAGTAATTAGAAGTCTGTTGGTTCCCTTGACATTGATAGGAAAGTTTGAAAGGCACATTGATTTGGAGAAAAATTAAAGAATTCTGTTTTTGATTTGAGATATTTATGAAATATTCAATCTGATTTGTCCATTAACAGGTTGGTGATTCACAAGTAGAGCTCATAGAGACTACAACTAGAACTGTGGATGCTGATGTGATCCTCAACAGAAAGAGTAAATTCAAAGGAAGGCAATATACCAAAAAAAAAGTTTTATGACAGAAATATGTATCTAATACCTCATCCACAGAGGGATAAAACAGAGCAAGGTAAGTATAGAGAAATATCAATAATGAATATGGAAGCAAATATTTTAAATAAAATACTGTAAAAAAACAAATTATAGCAATATAAACAAAATTTTATACATGATAACCAAATTAGATATGTCAGGGACATAAGACAAATAGTATGATATATTAGATAGAGAACTGGTTTTGGAAATTGAAAGACTCAGCTTCAGATTTTGTCTCTATTACTTGACTGTGTGACACCAGTGCCTTAATTCCCTTACTTATTAGATGAAGGAATTGAATTTGATAAACTCTAAAGTCACTTCCAGTCCTAAATCTATGTTCCTATTATTTGTCATTAGTCTAACATTGAAAAATTAATCAGAAGACAAAACAAAAATCTTCAAACCAGTTGACTTTTCTCAATAAATTAAAAAAAAAAACAACTGAAAAAAACATTGACAATGCAAGTCATTTATTCTAAAATCAAACAAACCTTAAAATTTAGATGCATAGACCATCCCCCCATGATAAAAATTATAATGCAAAATCAAAAGCTAGTGTTATTTGTGGCAAAGAAAGACAGGGTTCTTTTCTAGTAAACATAGGCAAAAAGCAAGGATGATTCCTTTTACTGCTGTACATACTTATGGAAATTCTACTTGTATCTATTCAATAAAAACTGCTAGGAAGAGTGGAAAACAGTATAGCAGAGACAAGGCACAAACCAAAACCTCATACCATATACCAAGGCAAAATGAAAATGGACACATGATTTAGCAATAAAGGGTAAAACCATAAATATTAAAGGATCATAGAACAGTTTCCTTGTCAGATCTATTGATGAGGGAAGAATTCATGTTCAAAAAATATAGAAAATAATATAGAATATAAAAAGATAACCTTGACTATATTAAATTTTAAAAGCTTTATATAAACAAAAACAGCAACCAACATTAGAAAGGAAACAATAAACTGGGGAGAAATTTTATAATGAGTATGTCTGACAAATGATTCATTTCACAACTCTAAAGAGAAATGAGTAAAATTTATAAGAATACAAAGCATTCTTCAATTGACAAATGATTGAAGGATATAAATGGGTAATTCTCAGATGAAGAAATTGAAACTATCTATAGTAATAGGGAAAAAAAGGCTCCAAATCACTATTAATTAAAAAAAAACACAAATTAAAATAACTCTGAGTTACCAACTCACCCCTTTCTGACAAAAAAAAAGGTGAAAATGATAAATGTTGAAGGGGAAATGGAAAAAAAATGAAGACACTAAGATACTGTTAGTAGAACTCTGAATTTATACAGCCATTCTGGAGAGCAGTTTGGAATCAAGGGTCATCAAACTGTGTATGCCCTTTGATCCAACAATACCACTACTAGATTTGTATTCCAACAAGTTGTGGGAGGGAGGGAGAGAACATGGATCACAAAATGTCAGATTATGGAAAATTGACATGTAATCTGGAAAAAAAATTTAAAAAGAAATGGTAATTATAATATAAGAGAAGAAAATAAAAAAATATAAACAATGGGAAAAGTAAGACAAAACTGTCCCTAATTTTTCCTGGAAAATTCAAGAGAATAAGAAAAGAAATCACTTTAGACAATAGCCTTAACAAAATAAAAGAATCCCAAATAAAACTACAAAAATCGTGAGTATTTCCGTAGTATTAACCAAGAAAGAGATAGATTAAGAAACCGCTATCAAAGCAAACTAAGAGAGAGGGTCAGATCAGGCCATGCTTAATTAATTGTTTATTAAACACCTATGTGTCAGAAACTTTCTTAAACTGGATATACAAAAAGAGTCAAACAACAATCCTTGCCCTCAAGGAGATTACAGTCTAATGGAGGATACAACATGCAAAAAAATATATACAAAATCAACTTTATACAGGATAAATAGGAAATCATTAAAGAGTCAAGGCACTAGAATTAAGAGGGATGGAGGAAAGGTTTAAAAAAAAGGATCAAATTCTGTTGGGATTTAAAGGAAACCAGGAAAGGCAGGAGGAGGTTCCCAGGAGGAGGAGCGTTCCAGGCATGGGGGAGAGCCAAAGAAAATGACCAAAGAAGAGAGATGGAGAGACTTTTCCACCTCTGTCATACTTATGACCCTCCCATGGAAAGGAAGAACTTGTATGAGAATATCATCATTATATAAGGAGAAGATAGATTTGATTTAAACCTAGATAGAAAGCTGAAAACTCCTATTGCCAATTTCTTGCTGTTCTATTGAAGGACAGGCTGTTGCTGTGGCTACCAGAAGGATACTACTAAAAGTACAATGCATATTCTAGAGGGCAATAGGAGCCATACACATTAGTGAAACTTTTTTTTAACATTATTTTATTTGGTCATTTCCAAACATTATTCATTGGAGACAGAGATCATTTTCTTTTCCTCCCCCCACTTCTCCCATAGCCAACACGCAAATCCACTGGGTATCACATGTGTTCTTGATTTGAACCCATTTTCATGTTGTTGGTATTTACATTAGAGTGTTCATTTAGAGTCTCTCCACAGTCATATCCCCTCATCCCCTGTAGTTAAGCAGTTGCTTTTCCTCAGTGTTTTTATTCCCACAGTTTGTCCTCTGCTTGTGGATAGTATTTTTTCTCCTAGATTCCTGCAGATTGTTCAGGGACATTGCATTGACACTAATGGAGAACTCCATTACATTTGATTGTACCACAGTGTATCAATCTCTGTGTACAATGTTTTCCTGGTTCTGCTCCTTTCGCTCTGCATCAATTCCTGGAGGTTGTTCCAGTCTCCATGGAATTCCTCCACTTTATTGTTCCTTTTAGCACAATAGTATTCCATCACCAACATATATGACAATTTTTTCAGCCATTCTCCAATTGAAGGGCATCCCCTCATTTTCCAATTTTTGGCCACCACAAAGAGCACAGCTATGAATATTCTTTTACAAGTCTTTTTCCTTATTATCTCTTTGGGGTACAACCCAGCAGTGCTATGGCTGGATCAAAGGGCAGACATTCTTTTATCACCCTTTGGGCATAGTTCCAAATTGCTCTACAGAATGGTTGGATCAATTCACAACCCCACCAGCAATGAATTAATGTCCCTACTTTGCCACATCCCCTCCAGCATTCACTACATTCCTTTGCTATCATGTTAGCCAATCTGCTAGGTGTGAGGTGATACCTCAGAGTTTTGATTTTCATCTCTCTGATTATAAGAGAATTAGAACACTTTTTCATGTGCTTCTTAATAGTTTTGATTTCTTTATCTGAAAACTGCCTATTCATATCCCTTGCCCATTTATCAATTGGAGAATGGCTTGATTTTTTGTACGATTGATTTAGCTCATTGTAAATTTGAGTAATTAAACTTTTGTCAGAGGTTTTTATGAAGATTGTTTCCCAACTTGTTGCTTCCCTTCTGATTTAGCTACATTGGTTTTGTTTGTACAAAACCTTTTTAATTTGATGTATTCCAAATTATTTATTTTGCATTTTGTGACTCTTTCTGTCTTGCTTGGTTTTAAAATCTTTCCCTTCCCAAAGGTCTGACATGTATATTATTCTGTGTTCTCCTAATTTACTAATAGTTTCCTTCTTTAGGTTCAAGTCATTAGCCCATTTTGAATTTATCTTGGTGTAGGGTATGAGGAGTTGATCCAAACCTAATCTCTCCCACACTGTCTTCCAATTTTCCCAGCAGTTTTTTATCGAATAGTGGATTTTTGTCCCAAGACCTGGGATCTTTGGTTTTATCATGTACTGTCTTGTTGAGTTCACTTACCCCAAATCTATTCCACTGATCCTTCTTTCTGTCTTTTAGCAAGTACCAAATTGTTTTGATGACTGCTGCTTTTTAATATAGTTTGAGATTTGGGACTGCAAGGCCCCCTTCCTTTGTATTTTTTTTTCATCATTTCCCTGGATATCCTTGATCCTTTGTTCTTCCAAATGAACTTTGTTATGGTTTTTTCTAAATCAGTAAAAAAAAAAAGTTTGGAAGTTCAATGGGTATGGCACTAAATAGATGAATAAGTTTGGGTAGGATGGTCATTTTTATTATATTGGCTTGTTGTACCTATAAACAGTTAATGTTTTTCCAATTGCTCAAGTCTAGTTTTAATTGTGTGGAGAGTGTTTTGTAGTTGTGTTCATATAGTTCCTGTATTTGTATCGGGAGATAGATTCCTAAGTATTTTATTTTGTCTAAGGTGATTTTGAATGGGATTTCTCTTTCTAATTCTTGCTGCTGAGATGTGTTGGAGATGAATAGAAATGCTGATGACTTATGCGGGTTTATTTTGTATCCTGCAACTTTGTTGTTGATTATTTCGACTAGCTTTTTGGTTGAATCTCTAGGATTCTTTAAGTAGACCATCATGTCATCCACAGAGTGATAACTTGGTCTCTTTCTTGCCTATTTTAATGCCTTCAATTTCTTTTTCTTCTCTAATTGCTACTGCTAGTGTTTCTAGTACAATGTCAAATAGTAGAGGTGATAATGGGCATCCTTGTTTTACTCCTGATCTTATTGGGAATGCATCTAGTTTATCCCCATTGCAGATGATGTTAGCTGATGGTTTTGGATATATACTGTTTATTATTTTTAGGAACGACTCTTCTATTCCTATGCTTTCTAGTGTTTTTTAATAGGAATGGGTGTTGTATTTTATCAAAGGCTTTTTCTGTGTCTATTGAGATAATCATGTGGTTCTTGTTGATTTGCTTTTTGATATGGTCAATTATGTGGATGGTTTTCCTAATATTGAACCAGCCCTGCATTCCTGCTATAAATCCTACTTGATCATGGTGAATGACCCTTCTGATCACTTGCTGTAGTCTTTTTGCTAGTATCCTACTTAAGATTTTTTTCATCTATATTCATTAGGGAGATTGGTCTATAATTTTCTTTCTCTGTTTTTGCCTGGCTTTGGAATCAGTACCATGTTTGTGTCATAAAAGGAATTTGGTAGAACTCCCTTTTTGCTTATTATGTCAAATAGTTTGAATAGTATTGGGATTAGCTGTTGTTTGAATGTTTGATTGAATTCATTTATGAATCCATCAGGCCCTGGGGATTTTTTCTTAGGGAGTTCTTTGATGGCATGTTGGATTTCATTTTCTGATATGGGATTTAAGAATTCTATTTCTTCTTCTGTTAGTCTAGGAAGTATAAATTTGTGTAAATATTCATCCTTTTTGCATAGATTGGTATATTTATTGCCATATAATTGGGCAAAGTAGTTTTTAATGATTGCCTTAATTTCCTCTTCATTGGAGGTGATGTCCCCTTTTTCATCTTTGATGTTGTTAATTTGCTTTTATTCTTTCCTTTTTTTAATTAGACTGACCAGTACTTTGTCTATTTTGTTGTTTTTTTTTCAAAGTACCAGCTTCTAGTCTTATTTATTAGTTCAAAAGTTCTATTACTTTCGATTTTTTAAATTTCTCCCTTAATTTTTAGGATCTCTAATTTGGTTTTCTTCTGGGGGTTTTTAATTTGTTCACTTTCAACTTTTTTTTTAATTTGCATTTCTAATTCATTGATCTCTGCCCTCCCTACTTTATTAATATATGCATTCAGGGATATGAATTTTCCTCTGAGTACTGCATTGGCTGCATCCCATAAGGTTTGAAAGGATGTCTCACCATTGTCATTTTCCTCAATGAAATTATTGATTGTTTCTATGATTTGTTATCTAACTAACCAATTTTGGAGTATCATATTATTTAATTTCCAATTAATTTTTTATTTGGCTCTCTATGTACCCTTACTGATCATTATTTTTATTGTCTTATTCTATGAAAAGGCTGCATTTATTATTTCTGATTTTTGGCATTTATGTGCCATGTTTCTGTTACCTAGTGTATGGTCAATCTTTGTGAATGTGCCATGTGGTGTAGCAGCTGCAGCTGTGTTAGTCCAGAAGTCAGCAGATATATTTTTTTGGATATCCATTGACTGTATATTGTTTACATCAAATAGAAGCACTAATGAGGAAATTTTGTACTCAAGCATATTCAACCAGTGAATATCTAAGTATGAAATAATACTCCTAGGTAGTGAGAACATCCAATTGAGGGGGAGTAGTTTATTAAATCTACCTACAGTTCTTCCTGATTTGCTAAAAAACAAAATCACCTAGTGCTCAAGGGGCAGAGTTGGTCACTTTAAACTAAGTATGTCTTCTAGTTGATGGAAAAGTGCAAATATTTATATAGACTCTCATTATGCATTTTCTGTATGTCATGGTACAGGGCAGATCTGGAAACAATGAGATTTTATTACTGCATCGAGAAAACCAATTTCTCATACAGAAATAATAATTGAATTTTTGGATGCTATCCAAAAACCTAAACAGCTAGTGGTGATCCATTGTAGAAGTCATACTTTTAGCAGAGATTCAGTCTCTAAAGGAAATCATAGAGCTGATATAACTGCTAAATTTGCTGCCAGGAATGCACCAGGGTATGTAATGAATTTGTCAACTTTTGCATCTGATGATCTAGAAAAAAAACTTTTGTAGACTCAGAAATTCAAAAGTGGAAGGAGAAGTTTGGAGCAAGGAAAGAACATGGACTATGGGTTGCAGACACTGGAAAAACCACTGTTACCAAAAGATTTGTATACCTATTTGTGTCAAGCCATCCACACAAAAGGACATTTTGGTACTCAAGCTATTGTAGACTCTGTAAAGAGGGAATGGGTAGCTCCTAGAATAAGTACTGTAGTTAATAAATCTATACAAGCTGTTTTGTTTGCCAAAAAATCAGTCATAGAGCATTCAGACAGAAAGATTTAGGTGGTAGACCTTAAACATATTGTCCATTTGAGAGTCTGCAAAATGATTACATCAGCATGCCAAAAGCTAGAAGATATTAGTTTTGTCTGATAATTGTAGACAGATTACTAAGTGGCCTGAAGCATTTCCATCTAATACAAATATAGCTAGCTTTGTGGCAAAAATGTTGATTAAGGAAATTATTCCTAGATTTGGAGTACCACTTCTCATAGACTCAAATAAGGGATCTCATTTCACCCAGGATATCCTGAAAAGAGTCTCTGAGAATCTAGGAATAGCACTCAAATATCATGTTCCTTATCACCCACAAAGTTCAGGTCAAGTGGAACATGTAAATAGGGAACTCAAGCCTATGGTGGGGAACATCTGTGCTGAAACTCATCTAAAATGACCAGATATTCTTCCCATAGCTTTGCTTTATCTACATATGAGACCAAAAGAAGATTTACATGTATCATCCTATGAAATGCTCTTTGGACATGCTCCACTATAGGTAAAGACTTGAAAAACAGTCTATACATCTCTCTTAGGAGGAACTTGTCAACTTGTTTCTTACCTAAGTGCTTTACAACAATGACTCAAGAATTACACGATATGGGAGTATTAATCCAAGCTGGTCCATTGGATTATTCTCTCCATAATTTCAAACCAGGTGATATGGTATATGTTAAAAATTTTGCTAAAGTATCAGCAACTCAAGAGAGTTGAGTACGTCCTTTCACCATTGTGTTAGTATCTCCATCTTCAGTAAAAGTTTTGAGTAGAGATTCATGGTATTATTGTTCACATATAAAATTAGCACATGGTATAAGTAATGAAAATGTACAAATTATTGAACAAGAAGAAATTGAAGAAGAAGAAGTAGTAGAAAGTGAGAATCATTAGTCAAATTGAGTCTGTAGTCAGAAAGATCAGTAAGGAAAGGACCATTCCAGTGGAACAGGACATTTGAAAGAGAACAATGCAGATGAAGAGGAGAATACAGGCAATTGATGAACATTGTTAAAAAACTGAAAACTTATAAATTTAAAGACTTTGAGGAACTTGCAATGAAAAGGCTCACAGGATTAATGGTCTAATGAATTAAAATTTTGGGTAATGTATTATAACATAAAACAACATAACATATATTCACAAACATTCATAAATATATTTAATACTATGAAGTTGGAGAAGAAGAATTATTCAAGCAAGATGTGATGAAAAGATGAGGAAATGTCTGAAGTAGTGGTAAGTATATTACATGCAACAGTAGCATAATATTAACAAAACAGTAACAATAACATAACACTAGCAAAACAACATAACATAGTGGGCAACTGGGTATCTCAGTGGATTGAGAGCCAGGCCTAGAGATGGGAGGTCATAGGTTCAAATCTGGCCTCAGACACTTCCCAGCTATGTGACCCTGGGCAAGTCACTTGACCCCCATTGTCTAGCCCTTACCACTCTTCTGCTTTGGAGCCAATGGTATTGACTCCGAGACAGAAGGTAAGGGTTGGAAAAAAAAAAACCCATAACATAGCAAAAATGACAACATAAAACATAAACACAAATACATAAACATGGTTAGGTTACATTGAATTGCTATGTGAATGGGTGAAATAATGTATAGTTAGGGTACTAATAATGTTATAAGGAGTCATAAATTATTTACTAGCAAAAATTAGATAGATGATTAGTTTAGTATAGAAATATAAGTAGACAGGAGAATTTTTTTAAGATAGGGTTTTAGTTAGATAAAGACTAAAATTTAAGATACTGACACATTACAACATACATAAAAATATACATTACATAACACAAATAATATAACATCATATGTAATTGTAAATACATATGTAAATATATGTAAATTATGTGTATAATAGTTAGGATTATAAAATTTAATTGTATTATAGTATATGTGCATAGGTAACAAATATATCATATGTGTAAATATGAAGTATATATGTATAGGTATAGCATGTATGTATATATTGTATGCATGTGCTATGTGTATATATTTATATATGTAAAATTTATATAAATAGATCACTTCTGTACCTATTGTTAAATGTAGTTTGCATATGTGAGTTTAATGTTTTGGTTTAATTTCTGTGTAAAACTTATGCAATGTGTTTATTGCAATTCAAAAAATTTTCTCTAAGTTTGCGGTTATGCATTACAATAATAGTAGTATGCTTTGTATTAGTTGATAAGAGTATTATTTATGAGTTAAATGTTTGCATGGATGCTGTGTTTATCTTTTGCTTTTTTTTTTTTTGCTTGTGCTTTTGCATATGTTTGATCTGTATTTTGAAATTTGAACTTGTTCATTATTTAACTCCTTTTTTTTTCCCCTTTCCTAGATAAAGTCCCTAGAATAGGATAGTATTAGATGAGTTAAGATAGTTGAGTATAGGTGGTTTGTTATTTTGGGTAGATATTTTAGTTTAGGTAATCTGAAAGTAAATTAGTTTGTTCACAAATGCCAAAATAGTGTTTTCAACACGATTTAGGCTTTGTGCAAAGGGGGGACTGTAGAAATGGAAAATAAACATTGCAAGGAATGATTGATAGGGGCTTGAGATCAGAATCTTCCTGAGCCTGATTGGGTCAAAATTCCTAGGGACAGTTGATTAACTGTGACTCTGAACCTGAGAGAGGAAGGAGACAGGTGTATGTGTGATTCATCTTGAAACCCATCCTGACTGTGGTGTGGAGTCATTCTTCAGTCTTCTGCTGTGCAGTGACTGAAGAGTGGAATATGTACTTGGAAGAGACCATCTGTGGACACCTGGGATTCCTGTTTCAGGCTCACCAAGGACTCTGTGAGATACTGATCCCCTGTTGAACTTGCCTTTAGATAACTTGGGTTTTAGTCTAGTGTAAGCCAGATATTATTTATTTAGTGGCTAAAAGATCTTAGATTTCACCCTTTCCAATTTCCCTTTCATTTATCCCTTCTAGGTTAAATAAATTCAATATTTATATGTTTTTCCCTCTGTGTTACTTTCCTTTCCCCTATCCAAATTATATATACTTTTAACAGTACTCACATGAAAAAAACAAATGTGCTAAATCTAATTAGAGCTACTAATTAGAGATATTAAAATTAAAATGTATGAGAAATTATCTTACATTTAATAGATTGTTTAATATGATAAAAATGGAAAATAACACAGTAAAGGGAATGTGGAAAAATAGAGACACTAAAGCATTGTTGGCAGAGTTGTGAACTAGCCCAACCATCTTATAAAACAGTTTGGATACATTCTGAAAGGCTATAAAACTGTGTATGCCTTTTTTACCCAGTAATACCACTAATAGCTCTATACCCCAAAGAGAACAAAGACAAGAAGAAAGGGATATATTTGTACCAAAAATATTTGTAGGAACTCTTTTTGTTGTGGGAAAGAATTAGATATAGAAGGAATGTCCCTTCAATTGGGAAATGGCTGAGTAAGTTTCTGTTCATAATTTTTATGGACAGGTATCCATAAGAAATAATGAACAGGATGGTTTCAGAAAAACTTTGGATAGCATATTAAATGATGCAAATGAGGTAATAAGCACAACCAGGAAAAGATCCTACACAGTAACAGTCAGTAATAGAAATGTAATAATCAAGTGTGAAAGCCTCAATCTAATTAAAACAATGATCCAAGACAATCTATTGGGCATATGATGAAAATATTTTATTTGCAGAGAAAGAATTGAATAACTGAATGCCAATGGAAGCATACTTTAAAAAACATTAAAAAATGTTTTTCTTTGTTGTCCCAATCAATTCATTTGTTCTAGTTTGTGCGTTTTCTTTTGCAACATGGCTAATATGTCAATGTTTTACATGAACTCACAGGTATAATCAATGTCATGGTCTTGCCTTTTCATGAGATTCAAGAAGGAAGAGAGTGAAGAGAATTTGGAGCTCAAATTAAAAAAAAAGAATATTAACCTTTTTTTTTTACATGTAATTGGGAAATAACTGAAATAAAATATATTTTAAAATAAACAAACAAACAAAAAAGACTGACACATGCAGAAGAGACTTAGTGTTTGTTTTGTTTTTTTTCCAGTCATTAACAGAATACCCTAATTCAAATTCTGGCTCAGGAGAATATTGTCTTATAGAACTAGTATAATAGATTAGAATACTGGGCCTAGAGTCAGGAAGACTTCTCTATCTGAGTTCAAATATAGCCTCAGATTATATAGTTATATGACTGGGCAAATCACTTAAGCATACTTTTGCCTCAATTTTCCTTATTTGTAAAATAACCTGTAGAAGGAAATGGCAAATCATTTTTGTATCTCTACCAAGAAAATCCCAAATGGAGTCACAAAGAGTTAGACATGACTAAAAATGACTCAGCAACAAAGAGATGTCACTTAAATTCTCAGAATTTGTTATTAAATTTTAAAATATCAGTTATGATACCTACCCTTCTTCTCTAGAAGGACTGTTGAGATCATATATGCAAAATCTTTCTTAAAATAAAAATGCACATGCAAATATCACTTAAACTGTGATTTTTGTTGAGGTGAGGAACTCTTTGACCATAGGGGCACAGAACTAAGAAGTCTATGTTAGGCTTGTTATGCTAGACTTCCTGGTGCTAAGCCTCGCACCATGTCCACTAATCCAGACTGCTTCCCAGCTAAACTTAAAAAAAACAAAAGACCTCTAAAACAATAAACCCAATCTTATATTTGACAATAATCTCTTATATAGCAAAGACCTGAAGCAAAGCTGGTGCCCCATTATTTTTTAGGGACTGAAAGGCCAAACTTTAGTTTTCTCTAGCTCAGTATTTCTTTTATTTTGAAACAAGAGCATCAAAACTTCATAAACAATGCTAGCAAATACAACAGCAACAGCAATAACAAAAATTATTTCTATAGCAGTTTATATTTAAAAAAAAGTTTTCCTCACAGCAGTTCATAGAAACCAAATATTATTATTTCATTTTAAATATCAGGAAACTGAGATCCAGTGTGGTCAAGTATCCCAGCGTGACAAAGAAAATAAAGGTCAATTATCCATTTTATAATATGAAAATTCAAATTAATAAAAGCACTTATTGCCAAGTTCCTTCTTTTAAACCCTTACCTTGCTTCACAGACTTAATATTGTGCATTCATTTCAAAGCAGAAGAGAGATAAAGGCTAAGCAATGGGGGTAAAGTTACTTTCTCAGAAGTGTCTGAGGGCAAATTTGAACCCAGAACCTCCTGTATGTAGGCCTGCTTTTCAATCCACTGACCCACCTAGCTGCACCAATCAAGATCTTTTTAACACTGGGATGTACTCAGGCACTGACAAATATTACCTACTTATAAAATTCATATTTTTCTCAGTAAGATTTCCATCATGTCTGGTGTGGTGTACCTCTATTGATTTCTCATACACAAAATAAGTCAGCTTGGCTTGCATGAGAAAAAAAATCTTTGCAAGGAAAATATTTCAGAGGAATTATTAATTCTAATACTGTATTTAAACTTTGTGTATTTAGCAAATGTACATAGCTACCTAGTGTTAATGAATCTTTGGAATACTTATTTTTTAAATTAAGTACTTGACTATTAAAAGAAACGAAATCTGCCACTGAATAAGGTAATATCTTACTACCTACCCTGACTCCTCTGTGTTTTGCCCAGATGTTGTTTACCAACACATTTTGCTTTAAAATGCAATTTAACTGCCCCAATCCTAAATTTGCTCAGTTTTTAGCATTGCCAGTCTGCCTATGCCCTCTCAATGAATAATTTAGTGTAAATGATTTTTTTTTTGTGCTTATGTTAAAAGGGGAAAAAATATCGTTGATATACCATATTAGACACAATACTTCTATTACCAAGTTATAAGGCCATGGAAACATTTTCTATTAGGAGAGTTGAAATATCAAATGAATTTAATTCATCAAACATATATTAACTCTGTTGTTTAGTATTACAAGAGGTAGAAAATTTAGATAGGACATATTGTCTTCATGGAGTCTACCATCTAGAAGAATGTGGCATACTTCTTTTATATTTCAAAGACACCTGCTTTTGTTTTTTTCTATTGAGAAAAACCAAAGCACTTCTGGGCTTGGACAGATGATTTTGGGTAGAGATAGGATGACTGAGTGGTGCAGAGGATAGAACACAAGCCTTGGAATCAGGAAGACTCCTCTTTCTGAATTTCAAATCCAGACTCAGACACTAGTTGAGTGACCCTGGGCAAGTCATTTAATCCTGTTTGCCTCAATTTCCTCATCTACAAAATGAGTTGGAGAAGAAAATGGCAAATAACTCCACCATCTTTGCTAAGAAAACCCAAAAGGAGATCAGAAAGAGTTGGATGTGATTGAATAATAATGGAACAACAAATTACCCCTAAGAGATTCATTAGTTGCATAAGTTTCCCTATCTATAAAATAAGGATAGTAATGACATCTATCACATCATTGCTAAAAAGGTCAAATTCATTAATGTATATGAAGGACTATGTTTATTTGTTCTTGTTTTTTTTTAGGGGGGAAGGGGTATGGGTCCACATCTATGATTTCATTCATGTAGGGATCTCCCAGGTGAATAGGATTCCTCTATCAAGACATATCAGCAAATGCTTGGCAGTTCATAGTCTTTGTGAACTCCAGCAAGTCGTTACAATTCTTTAAGTTGCTATTGGTAGCAGGAATTTAGAAATAGACATGGGAGTGGGAAAAGAAAGGAGGAAGGAAGGAAGGAAGAAAGGAAAGAACATAAACTCATAGAGGGTTGTTTGTTATTTTGTTGTTCCTGATGTTCCTACTGCTGCTGTTTGAATAAGGCAGAGATATGAGGAAGTAGCAAAAACACATACTCTTCATTGTTTTATGCCTATGAAACCTGGACAACATACCAATGCTGTCCCTGGGAATTGAATCGATTCTACTTGAATTGTCCTCCAAAGATTCTGAAGATCACCTGGCAAGAATAAGTACCAGACATTGAGATCCCTTCCTCAGCTGAACTGCCAAATGTTCAATCTCTACTTCAAAGAGCACAAGCGCTCTTTTTTGCCTAACAAACTATTTTATTGATAACACATGAAGCAAGCACTTGCACAAAGGTCAAGGAGTGATACAAGGATATTCTAAAAGTGTCTCTGAAGAATTTTGGTAATCATTGTGAGAAATGAGAGATTATCGAGCATGGCATGCCAGCATCAAAACTCTGTGAGCAAAGCACAATTTCAGTAACTCAAAAGAAACATGAGATGTGCAAATTTAGAGACATCTCCACCCCAAATGTTCACATAGATTATTTGTGACTGATTTGTGGTAAAGCCTTCTGAGCTCATATTAGTCTGATCAGCTAGTCAGCCACACTTTAAATTGAACTTGGCATAATGATGTCATTTTGATCCTCTTCAAGATTGAAGAACAATCAACTTTCCTCCTCCACCTGTTGAAAATAGGAGTTCCAGAAAATCAAAGGAATGTGGTGGCAGTTCAAAGTCTGAAGAGCAGTATCAGTAATGCAAAACCTAGTCTTCATAGTGGGATAATAAAGTATAGTTACAAAAATATATACAGGATGGTATTACATTGAGTATTTGTCAAGAACCATTTTCTCCATTTTGTAATTCAAAAAATTGAGGCTCAAAGATGTGATATGATTTGCCCCAAATCACATAACTGTGTGATAGAGCCAGAAGTGGAACTCAGATCTTCAGTTACAAATCCAAGGGTCTTTGCAATGTGGAGAGAGCTAATACCCAACATGAAATTTAACACATGGCGTTATTTTATTTCAGTTTTTCTCTGAAAGGCAAGATGATTACATCAGTCAGACCCCCAACAAAAATAAACATGAAGAAAATATTGCATGGCTTCTTCCAGGGAACGCTAATGCTTTTTACACCTCAGCACTAAAGAACTTAAAATAAATTTGCTGCCGAATTGAAGTTGAGACCAAAGCTAATATTGCAATAAATACAAACCAGGGAAGTCCTATGTTCTGACATGATGTACTGCACACAGAAGTAATGTAATCTCTTCCTTATTTATTCTGGCCTGCAGAAAGTTGAAACTTTTCTTGCTTTATACCTTTTTCTTTTTGGGTATTATGCATCTTTATTCCTTCTTCCCAGATAGAAGTATAGATTATAATCATTACCATCATACTTGATAGTTAAATATGCTTTATCACTTACAAAGCATCAACATTATTTTCTTTTTGTCCTCTAATCATAGAGCAATGGACGGTATAGTAGATTTTAAGTCAAGGCCTGGATTAGAATCCTGATTCTGTCATTTACTAGCCTGAACAAGTAGTAACTTCTCTGGATCTTAGTTTCTTCATCTGTAAAATGTGGGCATTAGACAGTATGAATTCTATTATTATTTCTACTCTAAAGCTTTTAATCTTTTAAATATCTTAATTGACATCAATTTCCTCATGTGTAAAATAAGAGAGTCATACTAGATAATTTCTAAGGTCTCTTTTAACTCTAAATTATAGTATCTTATGAACAGTCCTTTGGCATAATAGACCAACTTCTATAATAGAGTGTGAAAGATTGATGGATTTGGAGTTAGAACTCCCAGGTCTGAATTCTATCTCTGCTCATTATTATACTTTTTTTTGACACTGGGCAAATCACTTAATATAAATATTCAATGAATTGACCTAAAGTCTCTAAGTTTTAGGTTCCTCATTTACAAAATGATGGGGACTATACTAGATAACCTCTAAGGTTCCATACAGCTGTTTATCTGATACTTACTTTACAGAGGAGGAAAGTGAGTCACAGAGAGAAAGGAAGAGACTTTCAAAGGGCCACATAAACCATTTAGTGGCAGAATCATTCCAAATGAGCACTCCAACTCAGGCTTGCTAAAAGTTGTGCTTTTCTCCCTATATTAGAGACTGAAGAACCAAGAACTGAAATCACTAAAGCATTCTAAAGAACACTATTTACACAATCTGTCATGATTTATAGAGTAAGAGAAAAGACAAAATTACTGAAGTAAGAGGGAGAAGGAGTAAAAAAATGGAAAGGAAGGAAGGAAGGAAATAGGGAAGGAAGGAAGGAAGGAAGGAAATAGGGAAGGAAGGAAGGAAGGAAGGAAGGAAGGAAGGAAGGAAGGAAGGAAGGAAGGAAGGAAGGAAGGAAGGAAGGAAGGAAGGAAGGAAGGAAGGAGATTATTTTCAACACCCTTTTTGCTTGGGGTCTGGGAAAGGGACAACAATCTAGATATTCTGAGATTTTCAAACTCAATCAACTGAAAGCCTATTGTGGGATTGAGTAATGATAGACAACCAGAATCCTACTGTCTACTTTTGACCCTTCTATGTATTAAGAGGGAACACTTGCTAGGAACAAAAAACAGTGGATCTTTTTTGCATTCCTACCGAGTTTCTCCAATATATATATCCTGGTAGTAGTGAGAAGTCTTTTAAATGTAATGTGGTACAGCCCGTAGAGTCAGTCAGTGGCAGATGGGCAAGTGTGAAAGCTTCTATTTGAGATCTCACACTAGACAATGAGCACACACACCCGCCACTGGAATCGCATCCTGGAAACAGATAGCTCTTAAGTGAAGCCCCCAAAAAGACTTCCTTCTAGCATTTGGCTCTTACAACTGGAACTTCAGGGGAGAAGTGAGGATTTTTTTTTTCTTCCAGAAACTACCTTTCAATAGATTCAACAAGTTAGTGGCCTTCACTTTACTTTTAATATTTTAAAATGTGTTCAGAACATAAAAATGCTGGATTTAGAGTTAGAAAAGAAGGCTTTAAAGCTTGGTGGCTAGTGGTATAGTATATAGAGAACTAGCACTGAAATTATGAAGATCCTAATCAGAACATACTGTGGGACATTAAGCAAAAAAAACATTGGGTAACCTCTGTTTGCCATAGTTTCTTTAACTATAAAAAGTAGATAATAACAGCACCTACCTTGTAGAGTTGTGAGGACCAAGAGAAAATATTTATAAAGCAGTGTCTGAAATGTAGTAGGCATTATATAAAGGCTTATTCTCCTCCCCATTTCCCCCCCATTTCCTTTTTAACTAACTTGTATGATCTTGGGATGCAATTTTCTAGAGTTCAATTTCAAGTATAAAATGAGGATGGTGGTCTAGGTAACCCTAAAGGGCTCTTCCATTTCTAAATCTACATTCCTGTAGTTTATTCTATGATCCCCATTCTATTCATACTTCCATGTCTTATGAAATCCATGAATGTATCACTGGGTGTGTTTTACTCTCCCTCTCCAGTCTTTAAAAAAAGTCCATCCGTCCTTCCTTCCTTCCTTCCTTCCTTCCTTCCTTCCTTCCTTCCTTCCTTCCTTCCTTCCTTCCTTCCTTCCTTCCTTCCTTCCTTCCTTCCTTCCTTCCTTCCTCTTCCTTCCTTCCTTCTCCAACATAGTTAATATTTCTTTTTTAATGTATTATTGAGTTGGCTTTGTGACTCAATTAAATAATTAAGCCTTAATTCCCTCATCTGTAAAATTGAAATAATATTATACCTTAATCACAGGAATTCTAAGAGAATTCAATAAATTTTGTACATGAAAGTGCTTTGTAACAATGATATATACATGCAATTTTTTGATTGTTATTAGTAGAATTATAAACACATTTTAGAAAATATTTCCATATTCAAGTAAGTACTAAATTCTCCTTCCTTCCTTTTTTCTTTCTTCCTTTTTTCTTTCTTCCTTTTCTTTCTTTCTTTCTTTCTTTCTTTCTTTCTTTCTTTCTTTCTTTCTTTCTTTCTTTCTTTCTTTCTTTCTTTCTTTCTTTCTTTCTTTCTTTCTTTCTTTCTTTCTTTCTTTCTTTCCTCCTTTCTTTCTTTATTTCATTCTTTCTTTCTTTCTTTCATTCTTTCTTTCTTTCTTTCTTTCTTTCTTTCTTTCTTTCTTTCTTTCTTTCTTTCTTTCTTTCTTTCTTTCTTTCTCTCTCTCTCTCTCTCTCTCTCTCTCTCTCTCTCTCTCTCTCTCTCTCTCTCTCTCTCTCTCTCTCTCTCTCTCTCTCTCTCTCTCTCTAAGAGTAAATGACCACAAAGATCAATTTCTCCCAGACCAAGGTTTCTTCAAGACTAAGTTCCTGTAGGCTGAGTCATCCAGAAAAAATAAATAATGGAAGTAGCTAATTTATAACTAGGCATCCAAAGAAAGAATGCATATCTTTGGAAGGACTTTAAGCTGGACATATTTCAAATTAACCCTAGTAGAAATAATAGTTCTTCATCCTCAAAAAGACTTTTAGAATTGGAGACTCTTAGAATGTCACTGTTGAGGGGACCTGAAAAATTACAGAATAATAGACTATCTGAGCTGGAAATTACCTTCAAAATTATGTAATTTAACGTCTTTTCTTTATAGATGCAGAAAAGGCTCAGAAGATGGAATAGTTTTTGGCCCAAGGTTATGTATAATGTTAATGATAGAACTTGAAAAGCAATCCATGTTGTTTGAATCCCAGTCCAAAATAGAGTTATGGGCTTTTTTCTAAGCTTTCAGTCAGGCCTCAATAGCTTCACCTAACGTGACTATATGACCACAACAAGATCATCATGAGGTCACAAGGTTACTAGAAAGGAAATCTTCTTCTTTTTCCTATATATTTCTGACCACATTCTTTCCATATTTGTCCTAAACACCATTACTGCCTCCATCCCCATAATTTATTACATAGTTACAGATTTTTAGGGTGTCAATCAAACCAGTACCTTCTACTCATAATGGACAGTATAAGTGTACCATTCTCTTCATATTAGATAAGATACAAAGTATACAGAAGTAAAATATGAAGCTTTCTAGGAAGTCATCTAATGTTATTTCTACTTTCATGTCATTCTTCTGCAGTATCATTTCAGAAATCCTAAAAATATCTTTAGAAATATAGCTGGGGTATGGGTGGGGGAGACATCTAGGTGGCTCATTGGATTGAGAACCAGGCCCAGAGGTAGTCCTGGGTTCAAATCTGACCTCAGACACTTTCTAGCTGTATGACCCTGGGTAAGTCACTTAACCCCCTTATCTAGACCTTACCTCGCTCTTCTACCCTGGAATGAATAAACAGTATTGATTCCAAGATGGAAGGTAAAAGTTTAAAAAAAATAAATATAGCATGGCTATTTCCTAAATGAGTTCAAATTCTTGTACTTTTATTCATGTCAATCAATTCAGTTATGAATATATAATTACAAAAATAATAATAAGATCCAGTGATTCTAAGTTTTCTGCCAAAACATAATATTCTGTATTATTAAGAACTTTCAGTTCTAATAATCAGTGGAAACATTCTTATCTATATTATAGCAGCATATCCCCTTAAGAACTCAGGAGCATGAAATGAGGGATGCACCTTATGTCCATTCCTCAGATAAGGAAACAGAAACAGAGAATATATGATTCATATCCATGATCTGGTTGACCCTAAAATCTATTTCTAGGAGAAGATGGTTGAAGAAGGATATCAAGTGCTGATGATAGTGATCACTTAGTCATAGTTTCTGTGGCTTCCTTAAGAGCTATAAAGTATTTATTTAACATTGTATTATTGACTTGGCTTCTTGTTAATTTTAGTGATATTGTAAATAGCTTCCTTTTATATAGAATTTCGATCTCTCTTTTTTCCCTTTGTATTCTCATCTATTTTGTATGTACCTTATTCCCTTTAACCAAACTCCTACACTGCCAGATGACATTCTCCAATTAAGGAAACATTGCTAGACAATTGGTATTTTCTAGGACATGGGTAGGGGGAGGGGGGTGGTGCGGGATGTGTTATTTTTATTTTCAATAGCAAAAACCACAGGGACATTCTGTTTGCAGATATTTCGCTTTCCTCATCACACTGTGACTACAAACTGTGACATTCTTTTGATAATGAGGGATATTTTGGTGACTATATGTTTGAAATAGAGAAGTAAAGAACCTCGGAAGAGATGGTGGGTTTCTTTGCTTTCAAGAATAGGGCTTTTGGTTAATTGGGATCTCATTTCCCCTGAATTCAATAAAAGGGCCAGTATGAATTCATAAAGGGTTAGATTAGAAAGAACCTTACAATCACACAGAAACACAGGTTTTCAGTTGAAAGGTACCTCAATGACATTCTAATTCAATGAATATGGGGGGGAAAAAGAATGTCTCCTACAACATAACACTAACTAGTATTTAAATAGTACTTTAAAGATTGTAAAATGCTGTACAAATATTACTTCATTTTCTTTATCACCAGAGGAACCCTGACATGTATGAATTTTAGATTTTCTCCACACTGATTAGTCTTTAAAATCCTAGCAACTAGGAATGTATACACCCCTACTTAAGGATTAAGCATTGAGGAGGATGGCCTATGACAGACATGTGCTAGCAAGTGACAAATAAGAAACAACAGACAGACCCCCCCTTGGCTGTCCTAAGTCAAGCTTAAGCTACCATTGGTACATGTGAGACACAGGAAGGGATGTAAAGAACAGTCTATATATTTCATGTCACTTCCTCTCTCCAGTCTCTTTTGCATGGAGACATAACTCTGAGCTAGTTTTAAATCTTCTGAGGAGGCCTCGTGGCTGAATTCTCTGAACTTTCTTTGGTTTAGGCTAGGCTGGAGAAATCTTACACCCTTTTCTCGCTCTTCTTCTTCTTAATTTCTTCCCTCTTTTATAAATAAACCACTATAAAATTCCCAAACTGACTTGAGTATTTTTATTGGGATTGAATTAATCCCTGGCAACCACTAATATAATATATTCAGTCTATAACCCCTAAATTTTACTCCTAACACATGTAGACATTGTTATTAGATTCATTTTGCACATTAGGAAATTAAAGTGGAGAGAAATTAAGTGATTTACCCAGGCACACAGCTAGGAAGTATCTGAGGATGGATTTGAATTCATGTCTTTCTGAGTCTGATTTAGAGTTCTATTCAGGGCCTAACAAAGGGTCAGTTAGTATTTGCTTAAAGATCTCCAGTAAAGGGAATTTACCTCCCTATACAGTCTACTTATTTTGACACAACTAATATTATCTTACAAATACTTAAACTTCCCACAAAGTAATTTCCTAAGAATGATTAAGCAAGATTATCAACACAGAGTAACAATGATTTCAGCAAGTAACACATCAGTTACTACTTATGTTATTTATCTGTTTTTAACAGAAAGGAAGAATGAGTGCTTTAACTTTAAGAATTTTGCATGAACATGATTTAACTTGAGTTTTGCTGACTTTTAATGTCCTTGTTTATATGCTCATATTCATAGTACATGCTGTTCTTCATACTATATATCTTCCCAGGATTTATTTTTCTGAAACTTTCATCTTTGTGGCTTCTGATATAATAATGTTCAATTAGATTCCTATCCAAACACCTGAACAGTTATTTAGCCTTCTAGGGATCAGTCTAGTCAACTTTTTAAAGCTATAAGTTTCAAAAAATATGAACCTACATTGGTTGAGGGAATTTCTTTTATTTGGGAATTCTCTTTCCTAATGAAATCACAGTTCAATCTCTACCCTATACTGTATACTCATATATAACAATTCATTATTCCCCTATCATTTGGCACATATCTTGTTTCCAGGTTTTTGTCATTAAAAATAATATTGGGGTGGACTTTTTTTAAACAAAAAAAACCATTATTTTTGCTTTCATTAACCTCCTTGGTATATGAATCAGTAGTGCAATGAACCATTACGTAACTTTTCTTACCTATTACAAATTCTTTTCCAGGATGGTCCAATCAAACTATTGCACTGCTGACAATAGATTAACATATATTTTATTCAATCAGCATCTCTCAGATTAAGTTTTTAAGTCTTTTTAGAGATCTTCATTAATTTGGTGGGTGGAAGGTGCTACCTCAGTTGTTTTAATTTGTACTTTTCTGAATTAATAATGCTTTGGGCAATTTTCTGGAGGAGATTTAAAGGCCCAACACTCTAATTTGGCAGAGAAGGAAAATGATGCCCCATGGAGGGGCACAACTTTTCTTAGAAAAGGATTGACTTCCCAAAGTCAGCTAGTTTCAAAATAAGACCTAAAATTCAGATATCTTAATTAAAAATCCAATCAAAATCTTGATATGTTCCCAGGGTACAAATCATCATTGCTTGCAAGTCCTAGCACCTGAATTAATTTTTCCTATTTTTTCCTATGACCTAACATCCAGCTGTCCATATTTACTTTCTGATTCCAAACAGCAAGAAAGGCAAATTGTACAATGAAATTTAACTAAATCTATGTAAAATAATTAAAACAAGCATTTTGGGATATTAGATATATGTATATGCCCATATATTATATATATGTACATATATATTAAAGAAATTGAAAGAGGTACTATTTGATTTTCTGCCAGTGTCTTTCCTTCTCTTTATTTTTCTCTCACTCACAACCCACCTCACCCGTGCTCTTTTCCCTTTCTTCCCTGTTTTCTAAATAGATTTGGCATGCTGCCAGTTATTATCATGAGCTAGTTTCTCTGGCCTGAAGCCAAGATGCTGATAGTTTAGCATAAAACCAAAATGGATGGTTTATGCCCTATGTCCCTCCACTCTCAATTATGTCTTATGAGTGAGACAAGCACTCATAATGCCCCAAATGTTGAAAAAATGCACCCTCATCAAATGGGGATAAATTCATTGTACAGTATATAGATACAATTATAAGCCTCCCACAAAATATCTTTCTAGAATCTTTGTTGTCATTGTTGTTTAATGGAGATTGAGCAAATCATCTCAGGGTGGAATTATGTTTGTTTTGACTTGCGACAATTCTCCTTTTGTCTAGAAGTTTGATGCTCAGCACCTCCTCAATGAGCATTGTATGGAAAGTTAGAAGACCTGAAATCTACCATTCACTGTATATGCTGGGCAAGTTTAACTTCCCCTTAGACATAGTTTCCTTATCTGCCAAATAGGGATAATAATATATAATAATCTATAAAATTGCAATGGGAATCATATGAAATCATAGATAGAGAGCCAGAAGAAAACTGGTAGTTTGTCTATTTTTTTAACCCTCATATTTTGTCTATATTTTGGTTTTGAAGCAGAGTGGTAAGAGTTAGGCAATGGGGATTGAGTGACTTACCCAGGGTCACACAGCTAGATTATGTTTGATCCCAGAACTCCTTCCATCTCTAGACCTGGCCCTAAATCCTATGAGCCACTTACCTGCCCCCAGTGTTTCTACATTTTACAGATAAGAAACTCATTTTATATATGAGCTACTTAAGTCCAGAGAGGGTAAATGACTTTCCCAAAGTCACCCAAGTAGTTAATGTCAGAACCGGGGGGAAGGATAAGAAAAAGGAACAAATATTTATGAAGCACCTACTATGTGCCAGATAGTTTACAAATATTATCTCATTTGGTCTGCACAGCAACCCTGGGAGGTGGCTGCTTTATATCTTATGGTTGAAGATACTAAGGCAGACAGAAGTTAAGTATCTTGCTCAGGGTAACATAGCTAGTAAGTGTTTGACTCTGGATATGAACTCAGGTTTTATTGATTTTAGGTCTAATGTGCTGTTTAGTGTACCATCTAGCTGGAGTTCAAAAAGAAATGTAGTGCTCTTTCCACTATATCTTAAAGGCTCCCATTATATAGGTAATGGAATTCATAATCTTAAATAATTGTATCAGTTATCAGCTGTCGTCAATCCCCCGCAGAATTCCACAAGATTGTATGTG
The DNA here is from genome assembly GCF_027887165.1 of Monodelphis domestica. Classification (NCBI taxonomy): domain Eukaryota; kingdom Metazoa; phylum Chordata; class Mammalia; order Didelphimorphia; family Didelphidae; genus Monodelphis; species Monodelphis domestica. The sequence continues at coordinate 328,551,788 of NC_077227.1, forward strand.
ATGGTAACACTGGTTTGTGTAAAACAAAACCATCAAAATACAACGTTTAGATGATTCTAAAGTACTGGAAAGGTTTATATTAGAGTCTCAGTAGCAAATGATGTCCTCCATCTGAGGACCGTCCTTTTTAAATACAGAGAAATCCATCATCAGTGAGCCGATCACTAAATGATAGATTTTTTGCAACCAATGTAATAAAAGTAAAGTATATTCCTCTGCCATGCACAGTTCTTTCTGCAACTTTAGTGAAAATTGCTAAGTGAAAGAATAGAAATCAAAGTCTTATGAGTCACAAAATTTTTAGATTTAAAAAGAAAATGAATTTAACTGCCAGTTTTCTAAAGGTAAAATTCTTATTCATCAAGCAAAAAGCTGTCAGATTAACGAGGGAACTGAATTAAACCAATAAGGACATTTTTGCTAAAAATTAAACCATAAGATACAAGGAAGTTCCAGCTACAAGGAAGGATGGCTCACATGTTCTCCTTGGAGAGGTAAATAAAGGAGTTGGCAAAGGTAATCTTATCCTGTATCCAAAGGAAACAAGAAACATCCATCATCTCATGGGATACTTGGTCATCATGCCTAACAGTGCTCCTGATAAGCATATGCAAAAAGATCACTGGGAAGATAATTGAAGCTTCTGTGCCAACATCTGTTGCAGAGGTGAGGTGGCACAGAAATTCAATGAAGAACTTGCTAAAACCCAATAAATTAAATTAGCATATACTTTCCTGCTCAGTGACTTAGATGTAAAGATAGGCATAGGGGAATTGGAAAATTTGGTTTTGAAACAAGAAGTGGAGAGGTCAAAGGCTATTATTAATACTTGCTTCAAAAAAATAGAAGATTCTATAAATTGTAAATACCAAATAAATAAATATAATAACCCTTATATAGTAAAATATAATACAACTCTTAAAAAGTTAAGGTAAGGCATGAATATATATATGTATATATATATATGTACCCATATATATATAGTATACATACAACAAATGTACATCTATAAATATAAGTTATATAATTCTATATAAATATAAAACAGTATATAACTTAAATAACTCTAAATGGACTTAGTTCAAAAAGATATTGTGCTTAAAAATTAATGGCACATTGAAAATGTTCAGCCAAGCCCAATTCCCATGAGAATTACCTAGAAAACCATATAAAACTTCACCAGCTAAAAAAGAGGACAAACATATCAGAAGAGAAACACAGTTTGAAGGAAAACACAACAGCAACAAAAGCAACCTCGGAGGTTTTATTTCAGTGTTAACTCCCATATTGAGACTCTAGGACCCCACCCTTCCTTCATCACTCCAGGCAAATGATAGGAATAGACGGAGTACAAAAACAGACCCCTAACCTCATGATTTTCATCTAGGAGATTTTAATTGACAGCTTTTCAGTCTCCTCAAAACAGATATATGAAGAAAGCAAACAAGAACAAGTTCTGGACTTTCTGTATTGGAACAAACAATAGTGGGAATATCCATAGAGAGGAAATTGTCAAGACTGACAGTTGGTGGGGGACGGGGCAACTGGGAGTGGTAGTTGGATCATGTGACGAACACTTCCTTCCTGGCATGGGGAGTGTGAGGAGTTTGTTCTTTACAGTCCCTGGAGAGTGGTGCCAATATTTTGTTCAGTCTGAAGATACCAGTCCAACCAGCTCTGAAAGTCAGAACTGTTCTTGTTGTTTGCTGTCTAGTGCTAAGATACTGAAATTAAGAAAATTAGCACAGAGATAGTGTAGACAGGAACAGGAAAAACCCTCCACCATACTGTGAGGCCTGGCATCAGCTCCAAAGCTGAGAAAGACTCCAACCTTATTTAGGGACCTCCCTCTTTCCTTTTCACTGATATCTCTCTAATCTGAACTGGTTATTAAAATTTCTCTTATTAGAATATTGCAGTCAGATAAATGGACTGTCTTTTCTGGGGCATAGAGGGAGCTGAACCTAAGTTCAGTTATCCAATTACAAACAGTCCCTATCAGACCCCTGCTGGGCAACCAAATCCTGGGGAAAGGCTTTTCCCTCAGGAGGGTCTGTGTTTAGCCTGCTCTGGGGCAACTTTGGCAGCAAACCAGAGAGAAGACATCCTCACATGCTATCATAAGTGGCTCATTTCTCAGACACCCCATTTTGGTCCAAAATAGCCTCTCGGCAGGGGGCATCTCTCTCCTTTGCCTCACTGGTGGTCATATTTCCCCTTTTTCCTTCAACTCCTCCATTCCCTGCTACAAACCTTACATATCCCCTGTTTTTTTCAATCCCACGACCTTTCACTATAAGTATTACATATAAGAGAACAAAAGCTAAAAATAATGCAGTTTTGAGAAGAAGGAAGGAAGTAAGTTAGGAAGGAAGTTAGGAAGGAAGGAAGGAAGGAAGGAAGGAAGGAAGGAAGGAAGGAAGGAAGGAAGGAAGGAAGGAAGGAAGGAAGGAAGGAAGGAAGGAAGGAAGGAAGGAAAGAAGAAAAATAAAGAAGGAAAAGGTAGGGGATAGGGAGTAGGGAGGGAAGGTAGGTAGGAGGGAGAAAGATGGAGAAAAAAATAGGGAAAGAAAGAGAAGGTGAGAAATATTATTATAATAAATATGCAAAGCCAAGAAAAAGAAATTTTGACATTGTCCACATCTGAAATACAGCTGTTCACTTATTGTGGCTTCACAGTATTGTTTTTTTTTTTAAACTAATTCTATATCATGGAGGTTTCACTATATCACAAGATTTTATAGATGAATACTGTACTATCCATGATGGAAATGCAGAATGCCACTAATGCCTACTCAAGTTTTCCAATGTGAGATTGTACATGGCACATTATTGGCTGGGATGAAAGGGGACCAAACACAGCACTGTGTTCTGTAACCTGGATGCTAATTGACTCAGTGACCTCAGTCTATTTGCTCTCCAGCACTGCCCGCTTCACATGAATGTCTCATTGCTTTTTGAAGTGTTGCTCTGCAGTGTTTTGTTTTTGTGAAGTTTTTGTAAAAGTTTGAATTTATTTCAAGCCCTATGCCACCCAAACAGTCTGTGCCTTCTAAGGTTTCTGGAAGTGAACGCTGCTTCTTCACAGATTTTCACTTATTGTGGGGGGTCTCTGGAACATAACTCTCGGGATAGGTGAAAGATCACTATATATACTGTATATGTATTTATGTATTATATATAATATAATTAGTATACCATATGCATGGTATCTCATGCATTGCATGGAAGAATATGGAAAAAAAGAAAAAAGAATTTTGTTAAATTAAAAAAAATATATAAAGAAAATAAATGAAAGTTTAGGTGCAATCAAGATGCCTACTCTTTTCCCAACAAAGTCTTCTCTCTTCCTAACTGCTAATTCTATCAAGGCCTAATTTCCCTATCACCACAACTCTCAAGTTCAAGTTTATCCTGAATTCCTCACTTGAATTCCCCTCTCATATATTTGATTTCTTTCTAAACACTAATATACACATATGTATATATGTGTACAAAAACACATTATTCACACTCTAGAAAATACCTTTATTTATAGCCTACAAGTCTCTTCCCACTTCAATCCATTTTCCACTCAGGTGCCAAAGAAACCTTGGGTTTCTTAATATAAGCCCTCCTATATTAGTTCTCTTACTACTACATGTAGTAACAATTATAGCTTCTAGGATGTGCAATAAAGGCTTCTATTTGGCATTTATAACTCTACTCTTTCTTTAATCTTTTAAAAATTTTTTTACCAATTAAAATTTTTTTCCAGTGGTTATATGATTCATGTTCTTTCCTTCCTATCCTCCAACCTCCCTCCCATAGCCAACATGCAATTACACTCGGTTTTACATGTGTCATTGATCAAGACCCATTTCCATATTATTGATATTTCCACTAGGGTGTTCATTTCGAGGCTATATCCCTAATCATATCCTCATCAACCCATGTGATCAAGCTAACTCTACTCTTTCTGCCTTCATGTTTCATTCTTTATGTCCCTAACCAAAATCTAGAATCCAGTGATACTGACATACTTGTATTGCACCAAATACTCTACTAGAGTTGAATAATAGATTACATCTAGGGTGTTCAGTTCAAGAAGACTGGTTAGAAAGGAATAGATCATATCATAAAGGGTTCCAAAATCCAAACAAATAATTTACTGTTTTTCCTGGAAATAAAGAGGAGCTAGTCAAATTTACTAAGTAGAAGAAAGACATTGTCCAACTGATGTTTTTGGAAGATCAGTTTGAAAAATGAAAGGAAGATAGACAATAGTAGATAGAAACAATGCAGGGAGACTAACCCATTAACTATAGCAGTAGTCTAGGCAGAAAGTGATAAGGCCCTCAACCAGGATATCTGCTATACTATAAGACAAAAGATGACTACATGAGAGATATAGAAGTGAAAGTATTTTGCATTTTGGATGTGTGGTTTGAGATTGGGAGAAGAGTTAAGAATTGCAAGAAGAAGGAAATAGAGGAGTAGATGGAGTTGATGGAATTTAAGACTTGTTAAGCTTAATATTTCTACAAGTTACTCCTTTTGAAATATCCAGTAGGAAGTTGGAGACACAGCTAGGAGCTAAATCAGGGATTAAGATTGGATAATATATCAGAATCATCTGTGAACATATAACACAATAAGTAATATAATAGCAATATTCATGAAAACTGATAATATCCTCAAGCAAGATAGGAGAAGGGACCCCAGAATAGAGCCTCAGTGGACATAAATAATTACTAGATATCACCTAGATTTTGATTGGTTGTATGAGCATAATAAATCAAATTAATGAATACTCATAAAAATATAAATGCCCATATTAAGTGTATGAGAAATAAGAAAGCTAAATAATCCAATTTCAGAAAAAGTAACTGAAATAGTCATTAACTTGCTCCCAAAGGGATAGATTTAGAAGATTTTATGAGTGAATTCCATTTTTTAAAATTCTAAGATAATTTCACTATCAAAAAATAATGTCAAAAATATGGAAATAATTCAACCTACAAAAATCCTTCTCTGAAGTAAATGTGGTCCTAACATTCAAATCAGGGAGAGAGAAATCAGAAAAAGAAAAGCATTACACAATTAACTTAGTGAATACTAGCATGAAAATACTGAATAGAATGTTATGAAAAGGGCTAATATTGTATACTATGAACACACTGGATATGAGGAGTGTAAGACATATGAGAAAAAACATTATCAGAAAAAAGCTATAAATTTAAATATGATACTATGAACTAAACAATAAACAAATGCATCAGTTGATAAAGAAAAATATTTGTGATCTATATCATTAGAAGGAACATTCACACAAATGATATAAATTCATTTGAGTAAATGCTTGAGTATATATATAATGGTTTGTGATTTAATTTGATAATCAATTAATGATATTATCTTATTTTGTGATAGCAAACTAGCAGTTATTCATCATTGGTATAAATAAAAAGAAATATTTGTCATCCTAAAGTAAATACAAAAATTAGAGTATTGGAGAAGAGAAAAAGGTCATTTTTACTAATAAAACTCACTTTTTCACTCAAGGTTTTAGTACAACAACACGAGCAGGTGAAACTCTAAAAACTAGTTTTTACTATACAATAAAAACATCTACCCCAAAAGCACTTATGGTTTTTTAATTCCAGAAACCAGTATGCTTTCTCTACTGAGGGAATACTGAATTTTGATAGATATATTTGCAGGTGGAGAAGCAGAATTTTCAGAATTATGGAAATTCTCAAGTTTATATGGAATATTGAAACATGACCTTATTCCATACTACACATCATGAAATATTAAGAAATTTATCTGTAAGATGGAATTAAATGTGATTCAATAACAAGTGAACTCACTTTATTAAATCTCACTGAAAACTTATGGACTATAATCAAGGTTTGTCTTAGAAAAGTGGACTTCTCATCAAAAATACTGTTAATATATATTAATTTTAAAAGTGTGGCTTTGCTGATGAATCATTTAAAATATGTCAAAATAATGTTTGCTCAATGTCACATCATATAAAATATATATGAAATATAAAACTATAGCAAAATGAGAACTTAATAGGTATTGATACTGTTTTGAAAAAGAATGATTACTACATGACAATAAATTGTTTTTGTTTTGCTCTGAACCACTTATTTTATTTTGCCAGTTATTTTGACCACCTCTATTCTAAATACTTGAGTCTGCCATGACACGTAAGTGATATCTAAATGTGGCTAAAATATATATTTCTTACTAAAATAAGGGAAATAAGTGCATAATTAGAGAGACATTCAGAGTTCATGATTTGGCCAGGGTTATACATTAAAAGTGACATTACCCAAGTAAATCTCCATATTAAATTAATTCCATGATTAAAACAATGTAATTTAAACCATTGAGTCATAGGAATAAATTTAATCATTTAGAAATCATTAGGAAACATGAATATTGAGTCAATTTTTTAAAACTAAGAAATGAAAGTAGAACTAGACCTCTATTTTATAAAATAGTTATTCTCAAAGCTATTTTAATAAAGATAGAAAATATGACCAATATATGTATGTATGTGTATATATATATATATATATATATATATATATATATATATATAAGATTTCAAACTAAAGACATAGAATAATCTAGTGTTCCACAAATGCAAGGGCAAAGGAGAAACAATGCATTTATTCAATAAAAACTGCTAAGAAAACTGGATAACAGTTTGGCAGAAAATGAAATTAGACTAATACTTTACACAATATTGCAAAATGAGAACACAAGTGAATATGAGAATAAAAATTATGAAAGTAACCAAGTGGAGTCTTAGATAATTTTTATAAGTTTTTTACTCTTTCTTCCCTTTTCCCTGCTTACCAATTTTAGCTGAGTGAAAATATCCCCAGAACTACTGATATTAATATATGGTTACAAATGTTCACTCAAAAAAATGTTAAAGAAGCTGAAACAGCAATATAAAGTTTCATATGTAAATAACTTTTGTATTTGAACCACTTATCAGTCTTGCTAAAAAAAAAAAAAACAACCTCATGATTCCTTTGTCAAAGCAAAGAAACTAAGTCATTTAGGGTTATATTTAGTGATGGCACATATTACAAGTGATATTTTTGCTCATTACACCAAAAGGAATATGTTTATTGTAGAGATTCTTTTCTATCAACCATGTGTCCTAATTTGATGTAAGAAGTCGAGGTGTTTTGTGGAGTTCTTTTGGGGAAATCCTGAAGAAAGTTCTATAAACTACTGAATAACTTAGGGTTTTTCATTAAAACTACAATTTAGGGTCACTGTTTATCAGAGACACTTTACGATGCTGAATTATATCAATCAGTTTCATATAGCTTCAAAGATATGAAGATATTACAAATCACAAGGAATAAAACAGTAATGATAATAAAAGACTAAATCAAAGTTTTATCTTCTCACATATCCATGTATATGTGTATATGCACATAGACCTTATGTCTATATGTTAGTATCTTCTGATATCTTATAATGCATTTGTACATAAGCTTTTTTTGAGAGAGGAAGAGGGTATTGCAAACAACATAATTTTTATGTTAGTGGCCTAGTGAATTTCTAGTTAGGTTTTGAACATTAGTTAATTTCAATTTATTTATAAATTTGAAACTTCAATATTTTGGTTCCATATATTTGAAATTTCACTATAATGTAAATATACTGTAGATTTATGACTTCAAGAGAGAGATAATAAAGTGAAGTGGTGGAAGAAATAATAAGTATTCAAACTCAATACATATAAGAAAGGGAGTATTTTAACCATAGTTCCTGGAGAAAAGAACATTTCTACTTGTTTCATATATAAACCAAATATTGAACAATTGAAATGACCTTTGCTCAATGCAGATATTAAAACTGTGTAGATTGAACATGTTTTTGAACAACTATAAACTAAATGATATTATTTATATTTTCTCCAGTGGAAATACTTAATATTTCTTCAGAACTATGTGTGTGTAATTTAGATTTTTTTCCCTTTACAGGCCAACTAAATTATCAGTTATTTGATGGTACTGGAATATTAGAATGTGGGAAAAAAGGAGAAAAACTGTAGAACATTAAGGGAAGAAAAAGGCACCTTTCAATTCTATTCATCAAACACTTTCCTATCTGGACACCAAATGACCACCTGTCCCAGTTATTTTAGAAGAAAATAAGACGTTCCTTAAGTGCATATAGCCATTAAGATCTCTTCTAACTCTTAGATTCTAAGATTCTATGATTATTTTTGAAAGGTAAATTAACTTTTTTCATCATTTGTATAAGCTTCTGACCTCCCATCAACCTCTCTGATTCTACCTTAGGATATGAATAAGAGATTGTGGGTAAGACCAAGGTGAGGCTTTCTTCTGTATGAAGAGGTTTAAATCCATGGAAAGCCAACATTAGGAAAAATAATAATAATCATTTGAAACTTGATTTGTGTCAGACTCTAGTAGAAAATATACTTGGGATTTGACTTTTCTCATTGTCCAGGTCTATTTTATCTTGGAAATGTTTCAGTTTATCCATATTCATCCTCAAATATGACACCCAGAACTGGACATACCATTCCAAATGTGACCTGACCAATTCAGAGAATGATGAAACTCTATTTTTCCTTTTTTTGTGTCTAATCACAGGTCAAGTGATAGGAATTCTTTAATTCTTTAAAATGTATAGGTTTGAACCCCAGAAGAACTGCCATTTCCAATGTGGGGAAGGGCATATAGAAAAGAAAGCATATAAGAAAGGGTTATGTCAAATGGTGAAAGAAAAGATGGGCTGAGACAAAGACTTTAGTCAAACTGGGCAGAAAACATATGGGACAGGTACAGAGTCTTTAAAGCTATTCTTGTTGTTGAGAATAAAACTGGTCATTCTCTTTGCACAGTCCCTTCCCTTTACTGTTGAATTCTCCAATGTGAGCTCTGAGCTTATATTACTGGTCTTTTTTTTTTCTTACTTAATTTGCTTTTCTGTTTCAGTGTTCTCAAAAAAATTATTTCCCAAAGATGTATAGTACTTCTTGGACTAATTATTTGTATGCCTCTTAAGGTAAGGTCATAGAATGCAAAGCACATGGAAAGGTCTGAAGTGTATATATTTATTGGGAGGGGGAGGGAGGAACAGAGGGGAGGAAAGGGTCAGAGGAGCAAAGAGGGGGGAGGGAGAGAGAAAGGGGGAGAGAGGGGAGAGAGAGGGAAGAGAGAGAAGGAGAAAGAGGGAAAGATAAATGGGGAGAGTGGGGAGAGAAAGGGAATGAGAGAGGGGGAGGTAGAGAGAGGAGGAAGAGAAAGTTAAGAGAGGCAGGGGAAAGAGAGAATTGAGAGAGAGAGAGAATTGAGAGAGAGAGAGAGAGAGAGAGAGAGAGAGAGAGAGAGAGAGAGAGAGAGAGAGAGAGAGAGAGAAAGCTCTTCCTGGAAGAAGGCTCAAAAGAAAGAAAAGAGATTTTGATTCATATTTTGGTTTCCCCAAAGCAGAGAAATACAAATGAATCTGAACCTTTACCTAGACAGATGTGTGAGAGGACAGACCTGATGAGTAGAGGTTTGTAAGGAAGTTGGAGTTAGACATTCTGTAGCAATTGATTTAGTTACCTCTTCTCTTCCTCCCATGACAGGATTGGAAAGAAAAACAAAATTTTCACTGAAAGGTGGAGCTTAGAATGATGAATGGTGAGAATGTCTCACTTGAAGGGAGTAACTGGGAAATTTTCTGGGTTAGACAAAACGAAGTAAATATCTCAGTTTGAGCAACCTTTCCCCTCATGCACTGCTAGACCCATAAGCATTATGCAAAGGTTCCAGGCAATAAACATTCATTAAATGCTTACTGTATGCTAGGTGCTAGGAAAACAAGTCCAAAAAAGAAAAAAAAATCTATGCTCAAGGAGTTTATATTCTATCAGGAGAGTCAATGTATATAATAAGTATGTATAACATAAATATATACAAAAAAGTACAAAATAAGTTAATTCAAGATGATTAAATTTATGCCAGTAATTAGGATGATGACAGTGAAGATGATTAATACATTAGAGGATTATTTTAAGTTTTTTGGTTTCTATGACAAATTGTTGATTTATGTTGATGGAAATCCACCTTCCAATTTTTTCTCATATGAATGAATAATATTTGGGTTAATATATATATATATATATATATATATATAAGGTCTATTAAATTGATCATTTAGGGCCTAATTAAGTTTGAATTCAAAAATTTAAAGAATTGAACACAAAGTCATGGATCTGTAAATTGAATGGCAGCAAGTATTTGTAAGATATATACATTTCTTGGTGATTGACAGAAAAACAGCTGATTTAGTCCATCACAAACACAGCTTTTATATCCTTCAAAATCAGACATCTATACATCTGACTTTGTCTGTCTTTTAAATAGAATCCTGGAACTGCTGTAAAGTAAATTGAACAGAACCAGAAAAACAATGTACACAGTGATGGCAATATTGTGACAATAATCTACTATGAAATATTTAACAACTTTAATCAATACTTTGATCCATGACAGTTCCAAAGAACTCATGATGAGAAAGTTATCCACTCCCAAATAGAAAACTAATGGGTTCTGAGTGAGGATTGAAGCAATATTTTTCCTCCTATAATCATGGCTAATGTATAAATATGCTACATATGACTTCCTTTATATGCTGGATATATTTATTGATTTCTCAATCAGTTGGGGGAAAAGAGAGGAAGGGAAAGAATTTGGGTTTGAAAATAAAATGAAAACAAAAAAAAGGAAAGACATGGAATCCTACTTGGTTTTTACATAGTGATGGGCCTGAACTTAGTTTTCTTTAACTACAAATATAATAGGGGCTTAAAGGGGAGAGAAGCATCAATAAAATAAGAGTGAGTTTCTTTAAAAAAATTAAATTAACTAACAAACAAACAAACAAATGAGAGGAATCTCTTGGGTTAGCATTGACTAATGTAGGGATTCATTAGAGAGACAAGTTATCCTGTATCCTGTATATAGTTTCTTGTACAAACAACATAATTGTCTTTCTTTGTATCTCCACTTCTTAGCACAATGCCTGATGCATAGTAGGTACTTTAATAAATTTTTATTGACTAACTTAGTTTTTCCAAAAGTATAGAAAAATGAACATCAGTGTTCTCTTTAGGAAAAAACAAACTCTCAAAATTTTGACTTAAACTCTTCTTCTTTTTCTTACTTTGTTGTGAGATTTGTTTTTTTATCTCACAATTAATAGAAAATGTAAGTTGGAAATCACTTGGGTCATAGCAATTCTGATTAGTAGAAAAAATGGAACTAGTCTATACTTCTCTCCAAGCAGAAATACTTAATACATTGCCTTGAACAGATTTTGACTAAAAATTAAACAAAATAATTATTGTACTCTTTTCCCCTCACTTCTTTGAAAGGACTATGGGCTTATATACATCTGGGTTCATTTTGGGACCAGACCCCAGTGCAGTCAATTTCTCTGTAATTCATTAATGCTTTCACCTCCAATTCTTCCAGAAAATCTCTTAAAACAAGACTCAAACATGGCTTGAGTATAGGGTTTCTCCAAATGTGGTTAGCAAAGTCTCTTCCCACAAATATATCAATGTACAATATGGGTTTGGGGCATTGGACAGCTTTTTTTATTTCCCATAACAGAAAAGAAATAAGAAAAAAAGTACTCACAAATATGCATAAAAAACACAGTATAAAATATTCAAACTGTCCATTACTTCATTGTATTTCCCTAAAACCCAGAAAATGGGACCTTCTGTGGAAATGTTAAATAAACAATTCACATTCACCTCTGACTTGCATCTCAGGAGATACTCATTGCAATATTCACAAAAGGTTGGCAAGGTACAGATCTCCTGTTGCCAGGACATTCCTTTAGTCCTTCAGCTACAGGATCTTCCTGTTGGTAATACTCATTCTTTGATAAAGAAACTGTTACAGAAATCTTTTCTCTCTGAATGGCTGGGTGATTCCTCCTCTTCAAACTCCATAACTACTCATAAGGTAACCTCTAATGCCACAAATATCTATTTCTTAAGATTGCTAGCTACCAGTTATGTGCAGGGAAGGATAAATAAAGAAGGAGAAGCCAAGAATTGTGAGGTCTAGATACTCCATTCTTAGATTCACTTGGACATGTACATGTTTCCTTACATGTCTTCATGTGCTTCTGCTATACATTGCCATTGATATAGCAGAGGTGGAGAAGGGACAATAGTTCAGGGATAAATATCATCCTCTCCCTATTACATTCCAGTTAGGAAGTCCAAAGAAGTTAAAAAGGTCACAAGGGGTGAGTGATTTCCATAATCCAGTCATATAGACCAAAGCCAGAGACTGGTCATTTGAGAAGAGTTAATACACACACACACACACACACACACACACACACACACACATTCTTATTTGCCCATCAGGTTCAAGGTAGCCTCGTCAGTGGAAATCAGTAAGAAAAGTTTTCTTCAATATCTCACAAATGGAGGGAACATTCCCTGATCTGTTGGGAGAATATTAGGAACAATATCTAGTAGAGTCCCTGTTTTGTAGATTAGACTAGTTTTTCCTTAACAGGCAAAGAAAATAATTTGAGATTTGATTTATCCAGAGGAATGAGCCATTAATGTGATGTTCCCAGTAACTAAGGCCATAAATAGTTGATATCCCTCTCAGACTTGATATAGCACAGCCACCACAGTTAATATATCCAACATATGACTATATGTTTTTCTTCAGGGAGACAAAAATGGATTCATTTATTGGAGCCAGTACTACGGTCTTGTTGAGTATACTTTCCATGATACCATTTAGAAAACTTTGTTGTTGTTGTTGTTGTAGTTGAATATTAGGTAGTCTATAAGTATCTCATTTTGTTGTAATCCACAGTCTGAACCATCAAAATAGTCTGAGTCAGACCTGGCCCAGAACAAGGTGCCTCCTTCTAACTAAAGTTCATGTCATGGGGGCAGCTGGGTAGCTCAGTGGATTGAGAGCCAGGCATAGAGATGGGAGGTCCTAGGTTCAAATCTGGCCTCAGACACTTCCTAGTTCTGTGACCCTGAGAAAGTCACTTAACCCCCATTACCTATAAAAAATAAAATAAAATAAAGTCTATGTCATGTAATCTCATCAAATTGATTGGAGAACCCCCCCCCACTATAATGTATATAATTACCCTGAATGCCTAGCAAAATTCTCTATATACTTGTCATTTAATAAATGTTTGTCAAATTTGATTAAATGTCCTCCCCTTTCTATTTTTCCTAATCCTATCCATAGACTAGGGATCAGTGCAAGAATTACCTTCTCCATGAAATTATCCTTAATTATTCTTTCTTACATATGTATCTGTTCCAACTTCCTTAGTAACAACAATAGTGTATAGTAAATATTTATGCACTTAAAGATATATCATCCTGAGTTGTTCCCTCTTATTTGTTTCATGGAATTATAGATATAGATATAGATATAGGAAAAAAAAACAACAAAGAAATCTCAGCAGTTTTTTAGTCCAACAATCTTACTTTAAAGATGAGGGAAACTCAGAAATATTCAGGTAATAAGACTCAAAGGTAGGGTTAGGTCAAACTAAAAGTAGGGTTTTATCCTAGTCATTCTATCTCTAGTGTAAATATTATTTTCCCTGTAAAACACTATCTCCTATTGCAGGTGAAAGAATTGGGCTTGCTTTCAATCGGGCTGGGTCAGAATACTGGATCCTCCATTTCTGGTATTATGACTTAAAGTAATATTTATTTGAGCCTCATTTGACTCTATTGTGCATTGTTTATAAAAATCAATACTCTGCCTAATGAACTGATGTACATATTTTACTCTATTACTTTACAGATTTATGATTTCAACAATCTACTAATCTAGTCCAGAGATCCGTCTGGTCTTAGTATTCAATATCCCTAAATTACTGTGGCCAGAGGAATTTAGAATCTACTGATGAACCTTTTCAACTCTGAACTAGACTGGTCTTTGAATGACAGATACACAGTCTGTCACTATGTCTATAACAGAATTCTGTCAACTTGGTACACAACCTGCCATATTCTGCACTTTTCTGGTACAGGCTTGAAAAGCTCTGGGTACCCTCCATACCACAATGAGACATTGGCAGAGGACATCAGTGGAAGAAAGTTGTGAGAAAATGCTTTGTAGACTGTAAATTGATACAGCAATGGGAGCAAGTAGTATTATGAATTCCATTAAGTAGCTGAGGCCCAACCACTGGATGGCTTAAAACTGAAGTTATATTTTAAAAAAGATGGGTTTGCCATGCTGACTAAGTTTGCATCAAGATTGGAGCTGGGGCTTTCTGAAGTCAAAAATCCAAAACCCTGAGGCATTTTCTGGGAGAGGAGAGGACACACATTGAATTTCCCTTGATTTCAGAGAGGAGCAAAGGATGGATGAGGATCTGGTGGAAGAGAACGTTGAAGAGAAACTATACGTTAAGGAGAAGATCATTAATATAGACAAGTTTAATATGGTATGTTTCCTGAAAGATCAACAGCACAAAAAATATCTATGCACGAATGATATGCTATCTAATCAGCAACTTAAAAAGATCCAATATCAAACAAATTTTGGTAGAAGCTAGAGCATTGGAGTTAGAAGGATTCTATGATAGCATGTAGTAGACCCTTAATGAGACAGTATGGTAAACATGAAGAAGCAACTTCCTCATGGCCAAATGATCTAGAACTGCATCCCAGGCCTTGAATGACCATAGGCATGCTATTACTTCTTTATGAGCCTTACTTTTCTGTTTCAAAGGGATATTATAATTTTTGTGGAAGGAAAATAGAGAAAATCACAAAACCATGAGGATTGGGTCCACTACCATTGCAATGAGGAAATCTTTTTACCACATCTTTCTAAATAATTTTATATTCCATATACCATAGTGACTATTATAACCCTTTTCAGTCCTCTCCAACTCTCTCATGAATCCCTTTATTAAACCCTCAGCTAAGGATTTTGCCTCGTGCTTTGCCCTTGGTTGGTATAGCCCTGTTCGCTTGTCCTCAAATCTCATATCACTTTTCCATGTCTTCACTATCTCCTCCTTCATCCCTCTATTAGTGCTGTTCCTCACATATGATACCCCATCTCCCAACTCCATGGCCTTTCACTGGCTGTACACTATTCCTACAATTCTGTCTCTTCATTTCTACCTCTTGACTTCCCTGGTTGACTTCAAGACTCAACCCAAATCTTAACTTATATCCTTATTTCTTTCTTCTTAGAGTCTTCAGTGGAACCTTCAATTTATGCTACATATATGACTTCTATATACATTTTTTAGCACATTTTCTTCTCTAATAGAATGCAAGCCTCTTGAGGGCAAGGAACACATTATTATTATTATTATTATTATTATTATTATTTGCCTTTCATTATATCTTTGATGCTTAACACAATGTTTGGAACAAATTGAAAATAAGTGCTTGCTGACTGAGTTAATGATTAAAACATCTATCAAACTGGGTTGTTGGGGGAGAAAATGATCTCTAAACATTAAAAGAACATAGGAATATTAGTTATGATTATTACTTTACAAACTATTTAGATTGAGACTGAGAAAGATTCAGGTCGTCACACTACCTAATACAATATCCTTTCTGCTATGTACAATGTTGACTATTAAAAGGACCAGTTTAAGAAGATACTATACATTCTAATCCTAATTCTTAAAATATTTTAAATAATCCTCTCCACTCTCACCTGTTCATCATTTACAAACACCTATGTATTTTATTTTGTTATATATGCTTTCTCTTAAGGAAATAGAGTTAGAATATTTATCTTTTCTGGGTCTCACTTGGGATTCTTCAAGTTCCTAGGAATCTAGAATAAGGCAGTAGAATTCAAGATGAAAGAGAGAGAATAGTCTATTGTCCACTAAGTCATTACATGTATAACTTCCAACAACTCCAATAAATAATTTTGTCAGGGAACCAGACATAGAGGACTTTCTTGTCTTCTTTTAGGACAAACATAGAAGAATGCATAAGATTTAAATTCATATTAATAACCCCAAGTATTATTTCATATTTATATTTGTTATATTTTATAAGATTTATTAGTAATCACACAAAGTAGAAAAAATAAAAATAGAAGTCCAAAACTTAAGTATGACCATGTGAAATGACCATATGAGCTGAAAATCTCTTCCCCCCCCAGCCTCCATAGCACTTTGCTGGGAAGAAGAGAGAGAGGTGGGGCTACACCAAAACATTTCCTCTCTATGTATGTACGAATGCAGTGTTTGCTCTCAGTGGGAACATGCAAATGGATGCTGGGTAAGAAAGTCCTGGGGAGAAAATTCTAATTACACAAAGGGTGAATACTTTATCTGTATCATCCCTCCTCAGAAAATAATCTTTACTTTTTTCTTAATTAATAGAATTTTTTTTTATTCCTCCTTTCACCTTTAATCCTGTTGGAGGGGGACTTTTTAAATTTTGTGATAAATTCTAACATTTTGAAGAGCAATTTGGAATTATGCCCAAAGGCCTATCAAAGCCTGAGTCCCTAACAGATTAGATAAAATGATAAAAAGGGCAAAATGATAAATGTTGGAGGGGCAGTAGGGAAATGAGGACACTAATACATGGTTTGTGGGATTGTGAACTAATTTAACCACCAAGGAAAGCAATTAAGAGTTATAAAACTATGTATAGCTTTTGACTCAGCAATATCACCATTAAATTTTTTTCTTAAGATGATCAAGGAAAAAGAAAAAGAAACTATATGTTCTAAAATATTTAAAGTAGCTTTTTTTTGTCATGGCAAAGAACTGGAAACTGAAGCAATATGCATCAATTGGGCAATGACTGAACAAGTTGTGGTATATATTTGTAATGGGATATTATTGTGGCATGAGAAATGACAAAAAAGATGATCACACACACATACACACACACACAGACAAAAAAAAACAAAACAAAACCTGGAAAGACTTATAAGAAGTGATGCAAAGTGAAGTTAGCAGAACCAGGAGAGTATTGTATTCAGTAACAACAATAGAGTATGATGATCAACTTATAATTCACCATTAGTTATGATTATTAATTATTAACCATTTTCCAAAAGACTATTATCAATAACTATTATCCAGGACAACTCCAAGGCACTCATAACAAAAAAGCATATCCACCATAGTAGAAGGAGCATATGGAGTCCTAATGCAAATCAAAACATACTCCTCTTCCCTTAATTTTCTCCTTTAATTTTTCTTTAGTGTAAGCAATGTATGTCTTGTTTCACAACATGACAAATGGGGAAGTATGTGTTATATATATATATATATATATATTTACATATATATATTTAAACCCTTACTTTCCATCTTGGAGTCAATACTGTGTATCACACAGCTGGGAAGTGTCTGAGGCCAGATTTGAAACTAGGACCTCCCATCTCTAGGCCTGGCTCTCAATCCACTGAGCTACCCAGCTGCTCCCGAAGTATGTGTTATATGATAATATATATGACTTAGATTACCTGCCTTCTTAGAGATCAGGAGAGTAGGAGGGAGAGAAGATGCATTGCAAAATGTCAGGAAATGAATATTAAAAATTATATTGTGATTAATTGACACAAAATCTGGAAAAAAGGCTGTGTATGCCTTGTGATCCAGTAATACTACTAGTAGGTTTGTACCCCAAAGAGAACCATAAAAAGGGGAAATGTTCTATTAGTATATAAATATTTAAAATAGCTCTTTTTATGGTGGCAAAGAATCAGAAATCAAGGGGATATCCATCAATTGGGGAATGGATGAATAATTTATGGTATATGATTGTGATGGAATACTATTGCTCTATATGAAATGATGAACATTATGATTTTAGGAAAAAGAAACTGGAAAGACCTACATGAAATGATGCAGAGTAAAGTAAATGAAACTAGGAGAAGCTTGTACATAGTAACAGTAATATTGTGCAATGATCAATTGTGAAAGATAGCTATTCTCAGGAATACAATGATCCAAGACAATTCTGATGGGCTTATGACAAGAATGCTATCCACCTGCAGAGGAAGAACTGATGGAATCTAATTGCAAGTTGAAGCATACTGTTTTTCACTTTATTTTATTTATGTGTATGTTTACTTGGGGGGTTTGGTTATATATGCATATTCTTTCACAATATGACCAATATGGAGATAAATTTTGCCTGATCAAACATACATAACCCTGATCAAACTGCTTATCATCCTAGGGAGGGGAGAAGGAATGGAAGGAAACAGACAATCTAGATCTTATAAATTTAGAAAACATATATTAATTTTTTTTAATTGTGATAAACTTAAAATATGAGGATTATACTAGATGATTTCTAAAGCTCTCAAGAATCTTTAGAACTTCATTTGATCTTTGGAGCACTGTTGGATAACAGGTCAAAGGCTATTATTTTCCTTAGATAAGTCACAAAAAAGGTGTAAGACTTTTCCTTAGACATGCAACTTATTGGTAATGAAACTGAGGCTAGAATCAATGGTGTGTGATTTCTTACTTATTCTATTAGACTAGGAGTAGTTCTCAGTTGTGCAGTGAATAGAGTGCCAGGCTTGAAGTCAGGAAGACTCATCTTCTTGAATCCAAATCCGGCTTCAGATATTTACTTCCTGTATGACCCTGGGCAAATCATTAACCCCGTTTGCCTAAATTTCTTCTTCTATGCAATGAATTGGAGAAGGAAATGACAAACCACTTTGCCAAGAAAACGCCTGTGGGGTCATGAAGAGTCCAAGTTGTTCATGTCTAAAGGTACTCAACAACAATAGCACCACCACCACCACCACCAACAACAACAACCAAACCATAGTATTTAGGCAGGAACTAGTGTAGCTAAGGATCTAAGTGCATGCATTATCAGTTTGTTAAAACATAAATTTATCTGCTTATATAACTAATGAAGGATATATAAGTAAGGACTAGCTTTAATTTTCTTTCTATATCATTTATATCCTCATGGATGTGAGCAATGGGCACACACACACACACACACACACACACATACACATACACACACATTCATACCTACAAAAAAGACTTGCAATCCAACCCAAAAATTCTTCCCACTCTTCTATATTGCCTCTCTAACTAGAACCTAGGTTATCCTCATACTATGATGAGATATGGGAAGATAATTTTAGAATTAAGTGAGCTATAGAAAAAATATTTAAAAATTATTCAATGTAAAGATTTTTCTTCCAATTAGGGCTAATAATGGAATAGGATTTCTAAAGGGTGAGTTAAGTCTCCAACACTAGAGATATTCTGGTCTACTACTCATGGCCATTTGTTAACACCCTAGGGAGGGTTGTAGAGGAATATCATCCTTTAGGTTATAGGTTGTATTATAAGAGTCCCTACAGTTCTTTCTAGCTCTGAGATACTAGGATTATAGGGAAAAAAGTTCCGTGAAGTTCAAAATCATAATCATAACTCTCTAATTTATTCTTTGAGTAAATTCTGATTTGCATCAATCCACCTTGCTCTATGTGGGGTATGTCTATATTTAGAGTCACAGTTGAGCTGAAGTGCCTGTGGACACAACCAATTGTACTCTGCGAGATGCCAGAAAGGAGATATAACAGGCTGTTTGATGGGTGAGATATTTCCTGACAAGGTGTTGCCACACCAAAGCATGCTCGAGTCAACAGCTTGAGCCTTGTTCAGGTTCCTTCGTTGCTGTGGTTTCCTTGATTTCACCCTGCTACTCTCAGGAAAAAACAGCTGCCAATACACACTACTGCTGCTCAAAAGCAGTCACATTTAAATTCCTAGGCTCCTTCCCTCCTAGAAATGGCACTGTGTTGTGAAATGAGCAGAACCTTGAGAGTTAAAGGATCTACATTCAAATCTCATCTCTGACAGCTTCTACCTTAAGCAAATTGTTCAAAGTCTTTGCCCTCCATTCTCTACTCACCAAAACAACTAAGTGATACAACTCAGACAAACTCAAGGTATATTTCAGATCTATGATCTTTCATGATAAAAATATGGCAATTTTTCTTCCATATGTGCTAAGGAAAATGAGAAATCAATTTGAAGTTTAGCAATCACCCAAATGCAGTAAATAGTTACCAATTGACTGTTGTGATCAGGAATCTGCAGTACACAATGAGGAAAATAGAGTTTAGATAATGAAGTCCCCTGCTTTCATGATGCAGATAGTCTAATAAGGTGATAAGGCAAAAACATAGAAAATTATAATTCCTCATAATTCAGGACAAGTACATTAGTGAAATTGAGAAAAAGTACTTGCTAAGTAAGACCTGAAGAAGGTGACTAGGGAAGGCAGATGTTATAGGATGATCATTGACATAACGAAGTAGGGAAAGCATTTTAAGAACCAGGTTTTTATTTTCAGAATTGATACTAATTGTAACACATACTAACTCTGCAAAAGGATTATGACAATACTTGCTTCATATGCAGCATTGTATATAAAAAAATCATCATCTTGTAATGAGGAAAATACTTTGAGAATCTTTAAGGTCTAAGGAAATGTGAGTTGTTAATAGCATTAAAGGCATAGGAATATATTATTTTGTACAATAGAATGCTTAGCTTGGTTATGAGTAATGCCTAAAGGCTTATCTTATGGAAGAGAGCCTAGACCTGTTTTTTTGGTGGGCAAAATCAGAAGCAGTGTATAACTCAGAGAGGAAGATTCAAAAACATCCTTCTAAAAATAAGGTTATCAATAAATGAAATATGCTGTCTTATGCAGCAATGCACATAAGATCATAGATTTAGAGCCAAAAAAGATCCTAGAAATTATCTTCATAAAACCTTTATTTTTACAGATGAAAAAATAAGTCCAGTGAGGTCAAGTGATTTGTCCCACTGTCAGGCAGAGTAAGCAGATACCAGATGCAGTCCTTTTAATTCAATACTGTTTAGACCCAAGGAATTTTTAAGTAGCAGTTGGATAATTAATTGTCCAAATACTTTAGAGAAGATTTATATTTCACCATAGATTTTATTAGCTAGCTCTGAATGTTCTGTGATTCTATGAAATAATATGGAATACGAAAAGTATCCAAAGTCTTGCTGGAGTTCTCTGTCATCTTCACATCGACTCTTATTTTCCAAGTCTACAGCTGCTCAAAGACATTCTAGTTAGATAGGTACAAAGCTTCATAGTTTCAGGAGTTAAGCTCAGGCACTGGTTCCTACAGACTGCATTTATCTTCCTGTGCATAGAGGAAAAGAGAACTAGGAAAGATTCCTCTACTATTATATGGAAGTAGGGAGGGGTGAATTTAGGTGAAGGGGTTTGATAAACACACCTAGAAAGAATTATGTCCAAGCCAGCTAATTAAATTAAAAGGAGACATTTTTACTAAAAGCAGGGGTTTACTCTCTGCAAAAGAGAATGATTGAATAAACCTACAAATACTTAATGATCTACTATGATAGATGTAGACTACGATGCTGGGCAATGAAGTTATTATGAAATGATATCACATCTCTCCCCTGAATAAAGTTTCAATCTAGTTAGAGTGACAGTCTTAGAACCATTTATTGTTGGAATTTTAGGTTAAATATAAAATACAAGTCATCTTCCCCCCTATTTAATAAATGCCTGTGATTCTCTATCATTTTCAGGATCAAATATAAAAAGCTCAGCTTGGTGTTCACAGATCTTAATGACCTGGTCCCTTTCTACCTTTCCAGTCTTTTTGTACCATACTCACCATCAGACATCTATGATATGGTAACACTGCTTATTTTCACTTGCTGCCCTCCAAGCTTAGGATTCTCTCCTTTATCTCTGTCTCCTGGTCTCCCTGGTTTCCTTCAAATCTCAGCTAAAATCAACCTTCTAAAGAAAGCTTTTTCCAATCGCATTTAATTATAATGCCTTCTCTTTTATTATTTCCAGTTTATCTTATTTTTATATGGTTTGTACATAATTCTTTACATGCTGTTTCTTCCATTAAACTGTGAGCTCCTTGGGAGAAGGGACTATTTTATGTTTTTGTTTGTATCCCCAGGGATTAGCACAGCATCTTGTATATTGTTGTTTATTCTTTGTTTTTCAAAGAGGACTAATAGCATTATGGGGTAATGCTTTTGATGTCTAGTGAATTGGATTTAAGTGAGGCAAAGATATACTAAGTTGTCAGTCTCACTCTCTTTTCTAGAGTGATTGAAGTTCAGTCACAAGAGAAAGATAAGGATGACAGGAGATGACCCAGGAAGCAGTAGATGACCTTGGCAATTTTGATATTTGACTAAGCTCCAGATCAGTGATGGTGAACCTATAGCATGAGAGTCAAAGATGGCAGAGCACTATCTGTGGACATGCAACCACCCTTCCCCACCCTGCCAGAGTTCATTACTAGAAAGCAGAGGGACTTGGCCAGAGCTTCTCCCCTCTCCCTCTTCACTGTGCCTGATGACATTTTTTCACATGCCCCGCCCCTTTGCCCAGCAGCCCAATGGGAGCGCACAGAGGGTAAGGTGGGCAGTTCACAGGCAGCAGAGCTGGAGAGGAGAGGAGCACTGGAGCCACTCCCCTCACCCTCTTCACCTGGGCTGAGAACATTTCTCACATGACTCATCCCTCTGCCCAGCAGCCCAATGGGAGCACTTTCTCCCTCCCCTGTGTGGGTTAAAGGGTTGGGGATGGCAGGGCACTTGATCTGGGGGTGGGGTGGTGACAGGAACCTGCACTGCATCTCTAAAAGGTTCACCATCACTGCTCTAGATGCTTCACAGCACCTATTTTAGCCATCTTCAGAATAAACCATTATCATTTACCCATTCTGTTGGTCAAAGCCTTTATATTCGGGAAGTAGATGGAGGTGTTTAACAAATGTTCATTGACTAAGTGAGTTTAAGGAAACTTGGAATCATAGAAGTATAGCATGTTGGAGCTAGAAGAATCTTCAGAATCAAAGAACAAACATTAGAGTTGAATGTAGAGTTCATTCTCTACATTCTCTACATACAAATAGAGTTGGAAGTAGAAAGATCATAGAATATTACAAGTTAGAAAGGAACTCAAATGTTCACTAGTTTAAACCCTCTTACAAGCATCAATCCCTTCTTAACAGGTCCTACAAGTCTGCCATCATCCATTTAAAAAAGATGTGTCCGTATTAAAAAAAAAAAGAAGCAAATAATTATGTGTTCAGTACAAAATGAAAGATCACAGGGGTATTGAAATAAAGCTAGAATAGGCCATTAATTTTACAAAAACAAAACAAAACAAAAAACCTGAAGTTCAGGAAGGTTGCCATTTACCCAAGGTTGGATAAGTAAGATTGAATTGTTTTGAATCATCACCATTCCAGAGCCAGTTCTTAATTCTGCTATGTCACATATAGAACGTAAAAGCATAGAAGTTTAAAGGAGGGAAAGAAATCTAGTTGGTGATCAGGGAAAGCTTCATGGAGGAGGATGTATGAAAACAGTGGTATCAAACTGAAAAAGAAATAGGGCCACCAAATCTTACAGAAAGATCTCTGCTATCGTATAGTGGTAGTCTCTCGGTGACCGAGAATGACTATTGTCTTTGTTCAGTTTCATCTACGGTGTACCCTCATGTGGCTTTGGAGTCCAAAGGCTGAGGTGCACAGTTTGTGGCACATGGGGCATGGGACGCCAGTTGTTACAGGAGGTGAGGCTGTGGCCTGGTGTCGGCGTTCACGCGCAGCGGCAAGACGTCGACGTTGTTCATCTTCAAAGGTGGCGGCGGCCTGGTTAATGTGGGTTCGCCAGCTGCTTCTGTCAGAGGCAGCGAGTTCTAGTTGCTTTGGTGTCATGCCAGCCCACTTCAAGTCTGACTTTAGCTGATACTTGAATCTTCTCTTTGGTCGACCTTGTTTCCTGAGTCCAGCTGACAGTTCTCCATAGAATACCTGTCCTGGTATTCGCTGTGGGTCCATGCAGATGACGTGTCCAGACCATCGTAGCTGGGTTCTGAGGACCATTACTTCGATGCTGGTGGAGTTGGCTCTGTCGAGGACTTCCTGATTGGTGATTCGGTCCTGCCATCGGATCCTCATGATTGACCGGAGAGAGCGTTGGTGGAATTGCTCCAGCTGTTTCATGTGCTTCCGGTACAGTGTCCATGTCTCACAACCGTACTGGAGTGAGCTGAGGACCACTGCGTTATACACTTTGAGCTTCGTCACAGTGCTTACACTGCTGTGTAGGAGGACTTTGCAGCGCAGCCACCCAAGTGCCTGGCTGGCCTTTTGGATCCTGGCATTAATCTCGTGGTCTAGGGACCCGTCGTTGGCAATGGTGCTGCACAGGTACTTGAAAGTGTTGACGTTAGAAAGCTGCATGCCATCGATTGTAATGCACGGCTGGTTCATTGGCCTCCCTGGTGCAGGTTGGAGCAGCACCTCTGTTTTGCTGAGGCTGATAGTCAGGCCAAACAGTTTTGTTGCGGTGGAGAACCTGTCCACAATGGTTTGGAGATGATTTTCTTGGTGGGCCATGAGAGCACAGTCATCTGCAAAGAGAGCTTCCAGGATGAGTCTCTCTGTTGTCTTTGTTTTTGCAGTCAGGCGGCGAAGGTTGAATAGTGAGCCATCCAGTCGGTATTTGATGTAGACGCCCATGTCTAGATCCATCACAGCATGTCGTAATACTTGGGTGAAAAATAGGTTGAATAGTACCGGAGCGAGGAGACAGCCTTGTTTTACGCCATTGGAGATGTTGAAGCGTTCAGAAGTCTCTCCACCAGATAGGACTTCCCCTGTCATGTCGACATGAAAGAGCTAGATCAGTTTGACGAATTTTGCTGGGCAACCGAGCTTGCTGAGGATCACCCACAATGCGTCCCTGTTCACTGTGTCGAATGCCTTTGTCAGGTCTATGAAGACAATGTAGAGACAGGTTCTGCTCAAGGCATTTTTCCTGCATTTGCCTCACCATGAAGACCATGTCGATGGTGCTGCGATCTAGTCGGAAGCCACATTGTGATTCAGGCAGGTTCTGCTCTGAAACAGATGACAGGAGTCTGTTGAGTATAACATGGGCGAGGATCTTTCCAGCAGTGGAGAGTAGTGAGATGCCTCTGTAGTTGTCACAGGCTGCTCGTGAGCCTTTGTTCTTGTATAGGGCTATGATGGAGGCATCGCTGAGTTCTGGGGGCATGTCTTCCTCTTCCCATATGCTGGTCAGCACTATTGTATATTGACTTAAAAAACACACATATGAACATTATTTATCTTTTATTGTATTTTTCTTTGTTTCACTTAATATTTGTCAGTTATATTTTAATCTGATTCAGGCAACCCTCAAGTGTGTTGTGGGCTGCATGTGGGCAGAAAAATATACATTTTATACTTCTGGATATTAGGTGGAATTTGGAGAACCAGAGGGAAAAAAGTAAAGTAATTCTGGGAAATGGGAGGCATTAAAATCAATGTGGATACCAGGATGTTAGAGACTTTAGACTGCCATCACACATGGGAAAGAAATTCTAGGCTCTGAGCTTCATCATTTCTACCCCATTCCCTGCTATCTTCCATCATAATTCATATGCACACTTATCATCTTTACCCCCTTTGCTTTGGTGGGGGGCATGCAGGAATGTGCAAGAAGTTTATTCTACTTGGTTTTAAAATTTTGAGTCCAAAAAGCCTCTTCATTCTGTCAGGTCAGAGGTCTAACTTTCCCTCTTCTCTCCATGAGGAATAGAGGAGATGGGCCAAATGAATAGGAACAACAGAGGAATGAGTTTAACAAGAGTCCTGTAAACCTATTGCCCAATTGACTGAATAAGTGGGCAACCTACTGCCAACCCTTAATCCAGAATTCTTCAAATCAGCTCTCTTAGAAACTTTTGTCTCTGTAACTTCTTCCTTCAAAACAATCCTGATTATGTAAAGGCTAGCATGGAACATCTGTCTCATATCTACCATCAAGCTGTGGGAACCATGTGTTTCTATAAAGAGAGCTGCTAATCACCCCCAATCTTGACTCTAACATTGGTGCAGTCCAACTTACAGTAAGAGACAAACATTGGGCTGGCAGCTGAGCTTAGGGAGACAATATGAAGTAGTCAAGAGTCCTGATTTGTAGACAGAATGTTTTGATTGTAATCCTGGCTCTGCCATTTATTTGTTGTGTGGTCTTGATAAGTCACTCTAAATATTTTTTTTTAATGTGCTTATTGTGTGAAGAGTTGGGAGATTTGCTAAGTTTATAATTGAAAGATTGTGTTCCCTCATGAAACTTACAATCTAAAAGTCAGAGAAACTAATTGATATACAACGTTATATGTAGTAAGTGCAGTGGAGATGTACAGCATTGTTATATGAAGCTTTTGGGAGAATATGAGAGCTCTGATTTCTGCTTTAAAGGACAGATAGGATTTCAAGTTGTCAACACGGAATCCAGAAACTCCAAATTGTAGCCTAGTAGGATCTGATGAACCCTAAGTTTTGGGACTGGCTTGTAAGTTGGAGACCCCAGAGCTTGTGCTTGTTCTCTGTTCCCCTGAGAATCCACCCTGAGGGGAATCCCAGGCTAGCAGTTTCAGACTGAATAATGGATCCTAAGGTAAATGACAATGCATTTGAAGTCGAGTTTAAGACCAAGCCTAGTGACTCTTCCAGTCTCCAGAAGCCTCTCCCAGTATATCACACCCTCCTTTGGAAGATCAAACTCAGAACCTTCAGTTTAGGAGACTGAAGCACTGCCTACTGCCTTAAAGAGTCTCTGGGCTTGGGAACAGGGAACAAGCACAAGCTCTGGGGTCCCAACTTACTCGCCAGTCCCAAAACTTGGGGTTCATCAGATGCTACTAGGCTACAAGTTTGGGGTTTCTGGATTCCATGTTGACAAAGTCAACAAGCATCTTATTGAGTGCTTACTCTGTGACAAGAATTCAGCTAAGCATCGTAGACATAGAGAATGGAAGAAAAAAGTTCTTGCTCTCAAAAACCTCACATTCTAATGAATGAAACAAGCATATTTTAAAAATCATAGCTGCAAAACATATATAGAGTAAATAGAAGGTAATCTTAAGAGGGAAGGGATGAGAAAGGAAGTGAGGGATGTGGGTTATGGAAAGATCTCTTTCAGAAAGGGATATTTGAACTGTGTATAGAAGGAAGCCAGAGAAATCTGCAAGTGAGATGAAGAGGGAGAGACTTCCAGGCATGAAGAGTAGTAGATAAAAAAGTAGAGTTGAGAGTTTGAGTGTAATGCTGGAGGGATGGCCAGAAAGCTGCATCCTTCCATGATTCTCTGCCATACCTCAGAAACCTTTTCATCCTTGAAACTTACTTTGGCTCTTGAATTCACACCTAGGGAATACCCTTGTATATAAAGTGACCCCTGAGGTCACTTATCTAACAGAGGAGGGTAAAGAGCTCTTCTCAAAACCTCCATTTAAGGAGGCATTCAGGCCAGCCATCCCTTCTTTTCTCACCAGGCTTCACTCTTTTAAACTTCTACATCATGCCCTTAAGGCAGGTAACCTTCTCCCACCACCCACCCCTTTTAGGTTTCTTCATCTTGTAGCTTCTTCAATAGAATGTAACTTCCTTGAGGGCAAGGACTGTATTTTTCCTTTTAACGGAATTTCCCATGCTCTGCACAGTGACTGATTTATGAGGCTTAATAAATGCTTATTGACAGATTTATTGACAGGATGGATCATAGAGTCTGTGGAGGGAAATTAAAGTATAAGAAGTGAAGAAAGAGAGTAAGGGGCCAGATTTCAAATGATTTAAAATGTGAAATAGAAGATTTTATATTTGATCCTGAAGATAATAAGGAAGCAATGGAGTTTGCTGAGTGTGGAGCAGAGGAGGGTGACATGGACAGACTTGTGCTTCAGGAATCCTATTGGCAGCTGAATGGAACATGGGATGAAATAGGCAGATATTTAAGACAAGGAGACCAACCAGAAGACTATTGCCGTATCCTAGACATGAGCTGATGAGAATCTGCATCAGGGTGTTGGTGGTGTGGAGAGATGGATCAAAAGAGAAATGTTGTGAAGATAAACGAAGACTTGGCAACAGATTAATCATATGGGTAAGTATGAGAGAGGAGGAGTCAAGAAAAACATTGAGGTTTTGAGCCTGAGTGACTGGAAGAATAGTGGTGCCCTTGGGAGATGGAATGGTTTTGGGGAAAAAACGAATTCTGTTTTGAGCATGTCAAGTTTGAGATGTCTATGACACAGGCATTTCAAAGACTTTCAGAAGGCTAGTAGTAATGAGAGACTAGAGCTCAGAAGAGATATTAGGGCTAGATATAGGCATATATGAATTATCCTCTTAAGAAATGATTATTGAATTCAATAATCAAGAAAAGTAGCAGAAAATTCTAAGTACATGGAATACAATGAATAAAAATATATTAGGAAAAAAATAAACATGGCTTCATTCATCATCCCTATACCCTCAAGGTAATATATATATATATATATATATATATATACATATATATATATATATATATAACTCAATCAGTTAAATAAAGTTTAGAGCTCTGAACTTAAGAAAAGCAGGGTCTGAATCTTGTCAGATGCGTAGTTGCTATGGTGACCCTGTGACACTTACCCTCTCTGAGCCTCAGTTTTCTTGTCTGTAGTATGAAGGGGTTTGACTTCATGGTCTTTAAAGTCTCTTCTAGCTTTATATCCTATGATCAGGAAAAAAAAAAAATCATTTCTTGAGCTTACTCGGGTAGAATGGCTCATGTTCCAACTCTTGATAATGCTTTTCCCTTCTCCCATAAGAAAGTCATCATCACCCAAATTAAATTTCTCCTAGCATTTGCTTCTTTATTGGGGTGGGGGAGATGGCATATTTCATGAAGAGCCTCTTATGTTATGTTTTATCCCTACTAGATAATGGAGTAATGAAATCATGATTCTTTTCAAGCACAGAAGTCCCAATAATAAACATAGTTTTTGAAAGAAACTTTCCAAGAGGTTAGAAGTTATACTATTTCCAAATCCAAACCATGATTTAAATGTTAATATTATCATGGTCATAGTTTGTGAAATTAAAACATAATTAAGGTCTTTAGCTGTGAGTGGTTATACTTTGAGAGACAGACGCAGTGTATTCTATACAGCAAGGAAATCAGTGAAGTCTTAACTCTATCGCTTCTGACTGGAGTGCAAAAATCAAATCAATTACTCATAAACACTTGTGATAAGATTAATTTAATTTTTTTTCTTAAACAAAGAGGGTAAATTAAAAGAATCAGCGTATTCCTTCCCACTCTGTAGTGACAAGATTAAAAATTAAATTTATACATATTTCATTTCTACATAATAAAGCCTTTTTGCAAAAAGAAAAAAAAATACCACAGTTCATCTAATTAAATCAAAGAAAATTGCCTGCAGCAATGTTACAGTATTACAATTAGACGGCTGCCAAAACCCGCCGTTTGAATTCTTAAACACCACTATGGGTTTAAACACCAAATATGTTTTCCAGTTTTTTAGGTGACTTCATGGAAATGTCATGTACTTTTTTCTCACTCATATATCAATGTGGAGGGAGATCCTCTCATCTCATTCTCATGTCCACCTTGCACAGGAATTTGGAAACTGATTTGGCTTTTTGTTCACAAACTTTTTTCAAGCATAGCCACGGTCATATCAACAATCACATTCGAACAGGAAAACTGAGAATTAGAGAATTTACATCTCAAGCGCTTTCAACTAAAATGTATAGACAGGAGGATTCAGAAGATGAGTCATATTACTTGAATAATTTTCCATTACATATCTTCCTTTTTTCTGGGATAGAACTGTCAGAGCAAGAAGAGTCTTGACATAGAACTGAGAAGGGCAAACCCAAAAGAGACATGAGAACTATAGAAACATGAAAGGATAGAACTGCAAGTGAGGCTTAAAGCACAGAATCTAGAATGCAAAAGAAGAAAGGATCTTATATATAATAATAAAATGTTAAAGTTAAAAGTCATTATAGAATGCCAGAACTGAAAGGGGCCACCTAGTCTACTTTTACAGATGAAGAAACTTTGAATCAGACAGGGATATGGTTTGTTAAAATTCATAAGATAACTAAATGAATGGAGGAGACATATAAGGGAACTCAAGTCAGAACTATTATGTTTCTGCTGATGTATATTTAGTTAGGCAGGTAGTTGTCATCTTAAATTCTTTGCTTCCCACCTCTTTTATTTTCACTTGTCTATAAAATACATATATTTGGCAAATATCTGAATCTGAAGGCAATTACCATAGACATCTGGAGAATGTGGCTGTGAGTCAGCAATTTTCTCATAGAACTAGTCTAAAATTGTGGGTTGAATCCTAAAGCTTCAGTACTTATTGGTCATCTGAAGTCTCAACTCCCAAGCCATTTTTTTTCCCCTTAGGAATAAAGAAGAAAGTCCATGATCTGGGAAGAAATATCTACCAGGTGCTGTATGTTGAGACAAAATTCAATTTAATTCAATCCACAAACATGGACAAAGCGCTTAACATGTAAAGTTATGAGCAAAAGCCTAGGGAAATAAAGCTAGTTTAAGCTCTTGACCTCCAATTCTTTAGAGGAAACACAATAACCTCTCTCCTTTTCTCTCTATCTCTTTTGCTATCACACTCATTGTCACATGCCAAAATTATTGGAATATCCACATAACAAGTCTTTCCACTTCCAGTATCTTCTTTCTCATCTATCCTGCATAAACTCTATCTAAATACATATTCCTTGTAGATAGAACCAGTCATATCACTCTGAACAATGTGGTGATTAATCATGACTTCAGAGCACCAAGGGTGATGCATACCTCCCACTACTTCTCTTCCATTTGCATACATTACCAGTGTTTTTATTTATTTTTTGTAATTATGCTTCTTTGTCATAAGGGAGAGGTATATGGACCTAGGGGGAAAAAAAAGAAGTTTCTATTGGCATCTTTCTCTCTCTCATAATAAATTATGCATTATTAAATTATAATGTATTATATATTATATTATAAGGCATGTAATTATATAATACATTATAATGTAGCTAAATATGTAAATATTTATAAATATCTCATATATTTATAAAAGACATCTAATTAAAAAAGGTTTGGAACTTGTGATGGAACTTAAAAACTAAACAAAATTTAATGCTTTATTCTAGAAGCATGAAGAATCTATTATAGCTTTGTGAGTAGACCAGTGACATAATAATACTTTTAAAGGGGAAAAAAAAGGAAAAAGATGACACATATTCCTTTGGTCCAAACCTGCTTACTGCTTTACTTTTTTGGTAGAGCCAAGATGGTGGAGAAGGTAGACAGACTAACCTCTACCAAATTACCCTCCAAACAACTTTGATATAATAACTCAAAATGAATTCTGGAACAGCAAAACTCACAAAAAGCAAGAAGAAATAATGTATCAGCTCAAAAGATCTTAGAAGGGTGGCACAAAAGAGCTTTCTCATAGGGTGCAGACCAGTGCCCCAAGGCAGGCCCTATCAGGCAAGTTAATTCAGGCCTTGGAGGCAGCCAAATCACTAGCAAAGGTTACCAGAGCTCTCAACAACAGAAAGTCAGGCTGATTGGACAACTGATCAGAATGAGATTACATGGGTTTCATTGCTGGCTCTATGTACAAGATCCTGTTACACTGTCCATTTTTAGATACGGGTCATAGTCATGGGTTAAGATGTCATGGTGAGGAGGAACACTAGCATGCACCAGTGCTTGAGGGCACAGGGGAGTAGGAGACCCTGGTCACAGTTACAAGTTAGAAAAGAGTGCTTGGGACTGACCACAGTTCAGGGCAGAAACTGAGATAACATTTAATACACTTCCCTTTAGACCACCTTGAAAAGAAGATTCAATAATTTGGTAAAGAAGTCACAAAAACATTCTGAAGAAAATAATCTTAAAAAAACAAACAAAGAAAAAAAAAACAGAATAGCCTAACTGGCGAAAGAGGCACAGAATTTCACTGAAGGGGAAAAAAAAAACTTTTTAAAAGACAACATTGGCCATATGGAAAAAGAGGGACAGAAGCTCACCATCAAAAATATTTTTTTTAATGAGAATTGGACAAATGGAAGCTAATGACTCCTTGAGATATCAAGAAACAATCAAACAAAGTCAAAAGAATGAAAAAATAGAAGATGATGTAAAAAATCCCATTACAAAGCAACTGACCTGGAAAATAGATATAGGAGAAATAATCTAAGAATTATTGGGCTATCTGAAAGCCATTATCAAAAAAAAAAAAGTATAGACAACATCTTTCAAAAAATTATCTAGGAAAACCATTCTGATATTCTACAACCAGAGGATAAAATAGAAATCAAAAGAATCTCCCATTACTACCTAAAAGAGATCTCCAAAGTAAAATTCCTATGAATATTATAGTCAAATTCCAGAACTCCTGGGTAAAGAAGAAAATATTGGAAGGAGCCAGAAGGAATCAATTCAGATATCATGGAGTCACAGTCAGGCTAACACAAGATTTAGCAGCTTCTGCACTAAAGGATCAGAGGAATATAATATTCTAAAGAGTGAGGGCACTAGGACTTCAACCAAGAATCAGCTACCCAACAAAACTGAGCATAATACTTCATTGGGAAAAAAAAGCATTCAGTGAATTAGAGGATGTTCATATCTGTTTGATGAATAGACCAGAGCTGATTAGAAAATTTAACCCTCTAAAATTAGACTCAACTGAAAGAGAAATCAAAATACATTCAGTAAGATTAAACTATCTATATTCCTGAGTGGGAAGACGATTCTTGTAATTGTTAAGAAATTTATCATTATTAGGGCAGTGAGAAGAAATATACTGAGATGGAAGGCAAGACTATGAGTTGAATAGGATGGGATGATATCTAAAAAAAATAAAATTAAGGGGCGAGAAAGAGGACTGCATTGGGGTAAAGTGGAAAGGAGAAATAGAATAAGGTAAGTAATCTTACATAAAAGAAGTATAAAGGAACTTTTATAGCGGAGGGGAAAATGGAAGAGGTGAGGAAGTGAGCTTTTGAATTTTACTCTAGTAATAATTGTCTCAAAATGTGGAAAACATACACAAATAATTGAGTATAGAAATGTCTCTTAGATAGTAGGGAAAGATATGTGTACAAAATATTTATAGCTGCACTCTTTGTGGTGGCAAAAATTGGAAAACGAGGGGATACCCCCCAATTGGGGAATGACTAAACAAATTGTGGTATCTGTTGATGACTGAATGCTATTGTGCTGAAAGGAATAATGAACTGGAAGAATTCCATATGAACTGGAACAACCTCCAGGAAGTGAAAGAAGCAGAACCAGAATATTGTACATAGAGACTGATACACTGTGGCACAATTGTATATAATGGACTTCTCTACTGGCAACAATGCAATAATTCAGGCCAATTCTGTGGGTCTTATGAGAAAGAACTTTGGGGAGTAGAATCATAGAAGAAAAACATCTCCTTGATCACATGTTTCAATAGGGATATGACTGGGGATGTAGATTCTAAATAATCACTCTTGCAAATATTAATAATATGGAAATAGGTCTGGATCATTGATACAGGTAAAACCCAGCTGAATTCCTTGTTGGCTATGGGAGGGGAATAGGAGGATTGAAGGGAAATAATACATATCACGTAACCATAGGAAAATATTCTAAATTAAATAATCAAATAAATATATTTATTTTAAAAATAAATAAAATTTGTGATATAACTACCCCCCCCCAAAAGAAATCTATCTTACTCTATAGGAAAGTAGGAGGTGAAGAGATAAGATATAAGAAAAGGGGGAAAGATAGAGGATAGAAAAGAGGGATACAATGGTAAGAACTTAAACATTTTAGAGGATGGACATAATGAAAGGAATGAGAAAAGGATAAATGGCAGGAATAGGATGCAGGGAAATGCATAGTCATCAGAATGGTGAAAAATAATTTAAAAATTTCTAATCACAGCTCTCATTTCTCAAATACCTAGAGTAATTCTTATACAAGTCATTCCCTAATTGATAAATGACTAAAGAATATGACAAGCAGTTCTCAAAGTAACCAGTTAATTAAAACTATACAAAAATACTCAAATTGCTTCCAATTAGAGAGATGCAAATTAAAACAACTCTGAGGTACTATCCTAAACCTATCAGATTATTATGATGAAGAAAGATTACAAAACTTGGAGATGTAGAAAAACTGAGACATTAATGCAACTTTGAAGGTGTTGTGAACTAATTCAGTTATTCTGTAGAGTAATTTGGACGTATGTATGAAGGACTTGAAAACAGTACATATCTTTTAATCTGGCAATATATTACTAAGTTTGTATCCCAAAGAGATGAAAAGAAAAAATTAAAAGGACTCATATGTACAAAAATATTTAAAGCAGCTCTTTTTGTACTAGCAAAGAATTGGAAAGTAAGGGGATGCCCATCAATTCGGAAATGACTAAGTTATAGTATTTTATTATAATGGAATATACTATTGTGCTACAAGAAATGGTGACCAGGAGTTCAGTCAGAAACATTTGGAAAGGTTTGCACAAACTGATTCCTAGTGAAGTAAGCAGAACCTGGGGAACATTATACACAGTGACAAGAATACTATACATTGGATAACTGTGAATAACTTAGCTATTCTCAGCAATATGATATGGTAGACTCATTATCCCCCACTACTATACACTATTGAACTAGAATTGTTAGCTATAACAATAAGAGTAGAAAAAGAAACTGAAGAAATAAAAATAGGCAATGAGGAACATAGTTATCAATTTTAGCAGATGATATTTTGATATACATAGAGAATCCCAGAGAATCATCACCAAAAACAACATAGAAATAATTAGTAACTTAATAAACCTACAGGATAGAAAATAAACCTACATAAATCATCAGTCTTTTTATGTACCACAATCAAAGCCCAAAATCAATATATAAAAAAGGAAATTTCATTCAAAATAACTTTAGACAATATAAAGTACCAGGCCAGAGAGAGGGAGTAGCTACTAAAACAAACACAGCAACTATGTGAACACAAACACAAAATATTTTTCACACAAATAAAGTCAGTTTTAAATGATTGGAAAAACATTAATTGCTCATGGATAGGATAATAAAATTACAATCTTCCCTAAATTAATTTAACTAGCCAGGGCCATACCAAACCACTCAAGAAATATTTCATAGAGTTAGAAAAAATACTAACAAAATGTATCAGGAAGAACAAAAGACCAAAATGTCAATATGAATGAAAACATAAATGAAGAAATAAGAACTACCCACACCAGATCTTAAAAGTATACTATAAAGTTCCAATCATCAAAATAATTTGGTACTGACTCAGAAATATAATAGTGTTCAAGGAAGGGATACGTAATCAACACATAGTAGATGATGACTATAGTAACCTAGTGTTGATAAACTCAAAGATACAAGCTTCTGGAGGGAGATTTCTTTATTTGACAAAAACTGATGGGAAAACTAGAAAATAATAGGACAGAAACTAGACCTAGACCAATATCTTACACCATCCACCAAGATAAAGTCAAAATGGCTACATACTCTAGAAATAAAAGATGATACCATAAATAAATAAGAGGAAAATGGAAAAGGTCACCTGTGAGACTTATGGATAAAGGAAGAATTTATGATCAAATAAGATGTAGACAACATTATGAAAAATGAAATGGATGATTTTGATTATGAGAAATGAAAAATTTTTTGTACAAATGAAACCAATGCAACAAAGATTAGAAAGGAAACAACAAATGAAGGGGGACATTTTATGGC
Source organism: Monodelphis domestica (assembly GCF_027887165.1). Taxonomy (NCBI): domain Eukaryota; kingdom Metazoa; phylum Chordata; class Mammalia; order Didelphimorphia; family Didelphidae; genus Monodelphis; species Monodelphis domestica. Next base: position 328,587,553 of record NC_077227.1, read on the forward strand.
AAATGTCTCTGACAAAGGCCTAATTGCTCAAATATATACAGAGTCAAATTTAAAAGAATACAAAGCATTCTTCAATTCATAAATGGTCAGAAAATATGAATGGGCAGTTCTTGGATGAAGAAATTAAAATTCTCTACAGTCATACAAAAAAATGCTTCAAATCATTATTCATTAGAGAAATGTAAATTAAAACAACTTTGAGAAAGCCCCTTAGGTTGGATAATATGAACAAAAAGGAAAATTATAAATATTGAAGGTAATGTGCGAAAATTGGGGCATTAAGACACTATTGGTGGAGAGTAATATAGAACCATGAAACTTTTTTTTCCCGTTTTAGTTTTTATTTTGGTAGAAGTCAGGTAATCCTTTATAAAAGTTGACTTCCTTAGTTCATCACAGTCCATATTCCTAACTATGCAGGGCTTGGGGACTGCTGGAATGTGTCTCCTGTCTTATCTGCTTTCTATTTGCTCTGCTTACTATAGAGAAATTCTATTTGCTTCCTTTTTGGCCTTATCCAGTTAGATGATCATTCCAAAAAGCTGAAACAAGAGTGTGATGGAGTTAGGAGAGTCATCATTTTCTAGACTGGGGATGGAAAAGAGGCATGGGTTGTAGTTTGTATCCACAATGCCCATGATAGGGATGTTCATCCTGGCAGCCTCCTTCATAGCCATATGTGACTAAAAGACATTGTTCAAGATATGGGAGAATATAATTAGATGTAGCAAAAGAACCCCAGGGCCAAAATGGACAGGAGAATTGGTCAGTAGATTCCCTTCAAAATATCAGGTGTGGGCACACTCTCCACAATTTATGGCCAATTTTTCTATTAAATGGGTGAACTGCCGATTTTGTCTCACAAACAAAATAATTTTGACACAGTAAAACTACTTCTGGATCTTTCTGCCAAAGAAATCAGAGGTAAGGGAAAATAACCTCCTTGTGCAAAAATATTTTAGCAGCTTTTTTTGTAGTGACAAAGAATTAGATCTGATGGGATGCCCATCAAGTGGTAAGTGGCTGAATAAGTCATGATGTATGATTGTAATGGAATACTATTGAGCCATAAGAAATGATGAATAGCATGAGTTCAGAAAAACCTGGAAAGATTTATATGAAGTGATGTAAAGTGAAGTGAATAGGACAGGAGAAGACTGTATACAGCAACAGAAATATTGTATGATCAATTGTAAAGGACTAAACTTATCAGTTTTTAAGGTTTCTATAAGGAACTAAAAAAAAATGTTATCCACACCCAAAGAAAGAACTGTTAGAGTCTGATTGCAGATCAAAGAATGCCATCTTTATTTTATTTCCATCCTGAGTTTTTTATTGTATGTACCATATGTGGCTTCTGTCATGACATGAATAATATGGAAATATGTATTATATGAAAGCAATAGTATAACTTATAAGACTAATTATTTCTTAGAAGTAAGGGAGAGAGGAAGAATATCTCAAATGTAAAATGTCAGAAAAAATTGCCCAAATTATTTCTAGATTTAATTAAAAAATAAAAAATAAAGAATTTATAAATGTAATAAAAATACAATATAACTACACACAGTAAATGAGTTCTCATAATTGCATTAAGAAATGCAAAGTTTCCAGGACTACTCTCCTGCATTTTGATTAGTCCATATCTATAGAAATGTCTTCAAATTTGGTTATTATATTTTAGGTTTTGCTTACTTTCTCCTCCTGGATTTACTATACTTCTTTGTTTTCATAACATTATTCTCATATAATTCTCCCCACATTCCTATTTCTTACTGCATCTTCTTAGTCTCCTTTTTCAAATTTTCATTCATACCCTCTACTTGTCAAGAATCTTAATTGTCTTTAAGATATATTTTCTCTTTGTTTAGTGCTTCAAATCTTCTCAATCTACCTCCAACCTATTTTTCTTAACTTGTCATACTTTGTTTCTTCACATATCCCATGTGCCACCCAGATAAACCTACTTGATATTCTCAGAATCTAGATATCTTTTTATATCCTCTATGTTTTGCACTGGCTATCCTTCAACCCTGGAATGATCTCTATCTTCTCATCTCTGACTCGAGGATTTCCAAGTTATCTTCATGGTTCAACTCAAATGCAACCTCTTCCATGAGGTATTTCTTGGTTTTCCATGTTGTTAGGACTTCCTCATTCCTCTTTCACTGATTACTTTTTACTTACTATGTATGCATTTTACCCCCAGAAGCTTCATTTTCCCAAGAGTCCTTGAGTACGAGAATTAATTTATATTTGTCTTTGGGTCTCTATATCGCTACCCAGTAGCCTACATAAAATAAGCATTGAATAAATGCTTATTGAATTGAATGAAATTGAAGATATTGATAAACTGGAAAGGGTCCAGAATAAGGCAAAAAAATAGTATAGAACACTGAAATCATATGACACTGACATTGGTCAAAAAAGTCAGGAGAATATAGCTTGGAAAAAATATTGCTTATGTCTTTGAAGAGCTATCATCCTGGAGAAGAAATAGACATTTAATGTTGTCTATGGGCTCACTTTTTCAACCCACATTGGCATCAGAGTTTGAGTCCCCACAGGGATGACTTTTATAACTTTCAGGTTGCTAGGGGTAACCCTGTAGGTTGTTATCTTACTAACACAAGCTTATGAGTTTGCTTCATTTCCAGCATAGCTGTACTCTTCTGGACTGCTTCATCATTCCCCTCAGCCAGGTATCTGACCCTCTTTAATTTCCTTGTGTGTATTATCTTACCTAATTAGGTTATAAACTCCCTGAGGGCAAGGAATTTCTATTTTTTCATTCTGTAAATTTAGTGATTAACAGTACCTGGCACATAGTAGTGTTTAATAAAAATTATTGATAAATTGATTTCCCTTAACAATCAAGTTGGCTAAGGACTCAGTTATTTCTTTATAACACTCCCATCTCCCCAATTCCTATTTAGGGAGAATTTACCCTTTGCAAACAGAAAGTCCCTACAGAGATAGTGAACTCAAACTTAAAATATAAATATAATGAAACAAATATTCAGTGAAAACATGACAAAGATAGACTTTAATTCCTGATCCTTGGGTTCATTATTTCCCTTTAGAATGCTTATCAAGCTGTAGTCTTCTTTGTGTAATTGTTCACTTGTGGGTTCTGAAGACTGATAGAATGCGTAGTTGACACTTTTCTTCACGGAGTGGCATAATCCCTGAAGCTGTCATCATTCTTAGATGACTGTCTCTCCTCATCTGTTGTGGCTGTTTCTTTAGTTGGCAGATACTACTGCTCTAGTGTTTACTGTTACTATCTAAAATGGACCTAAGACCAACACAAAGAAAGAACCATATATAAATCTCATACACTTCTTATCCTGAAAGACTCAGCTAGATTCAGACCATTCTCCCTCAAAGGTGGGGTGAGGGCATAGGCATTAAGTCAGGCTACACTAGGTCTGTACCATAATGCTCTGGGTTACAACAGAGGGTAAACTAACTATATCTTAAAGCAGTCCATTCAAATTTTAAATAGTTCTATTTGTTAGAATTTTTTTTCCTCCTTCAGCAAACCTAAATTTGCCTCTTTCAAGATTTAATTAATTAACTATCAGTTTTTCCCTTTAGGGACCAGCAAAATAAGTCATAACAAGAGCTAAAGATTTACTGTGCAATGAAGACCTAGTCCTTGTAGCATACATAGATATTCTCTACTTTTAATCTGTTCATGAGGAAATTTTGGGGAGCCAGTTTCTGATCACAATGATTCAAGTCCTCTCAGACCCTGAAGGATTTTCTGAGTTGTTTTTACATGGATATCCCTGAGAATGCCATTCTAGAACACCAAGGAAGTATATCTTCATTTACACTTTTGGTTTGTAAAATCAAATGTTTAACTGAGTCTTGCAATCCTAATCATCCATTATTCTATAAAGGAATTCTGTTCCTTAGATAACTGGTTTAGGTATCAATAAAAAAAATTGAACAGATATTCATGTAGGCCTTCTTCCTTCCCCCAAAAGTTTCCATTGACATGAGGTTATGGTCCTTTGGGGTAAAGAGGGTTCCTTGCTGTAGAGTCCTTACATATTGGACTCAAGACCATAGAATTTCTCTAAGGGTTGCTTTTACCAGGGCAGTCACCAAACATGACTGAAGGAATCCATGTTCACTTATACCTCTGATAAATACAATTGTTTATTTGAGAACTCTTAATTACACCAGATAAAGGAAGCTTGTTCTGAATACCCTCACTGGAGTATTCAAGCAAAGTCTTCAAGCAAAAATCAGGTATGTTACAAAGTGGTCTCTTATTCTGTTACATATTGAACCAAATGGCCACTGAGTTGTACCCAACTCAGTTTCTATAATTCTAATTCTTTGAACATAACTCTTTGATGCTTTCTCATCCTGTGGGTTCCTTGTCCATGACCTTCTATAAGTACTTCATGGAGGAGTGATACATTGAAGTACTTTCTCTATTTCTTTCAATATTTTGAGAAATTGTGTACATCTCTGAAACTAGCCACCATTCCTGACTCTTGTTACATAACCACCTTACTTTTTTTTCTTTCTGTTACATCCATGATGATTTCTTTTTCACTACTTCTCAAGCCCAAATTCTAATTGACAATATTCTATGAACTGTTTAGAACCACTAAGCATTGATTTTATAAGTCATCTGGAATTTATTTTTCCTCCTCAAAGGTTTTATTAGTTCCCTTCCATAAAAGAGGTAAGTGAGGTATCAAGACTCTAAATGAATTGCTTAAACATCTATAGTTCCTCAAGTGGGAGAGGGGATACTAGAATCCAGATTTCATGCTTTGTTATGACATGATCTTTTAAGCACATAATACTGCCTCCATGAAAGAGACTGCCTAGTCAGCATATCTGACAATTCCTAAGATTTTTAATATTGTATACAGACATGCAGAACCACACACATGCATAAGTTCACACATGGGTTGTGCAAAGTTAACTCTTATTTTCACATGAAAAATGCGAAGGTTCAGTTCTCTGGTATGACTGACACACTGAAGCACTCATTGAATTAATACAGTTACAATATTTCCTGGCTATAATATTTGTCTTTTAAAAGACACGGTCTACTGCTCACACATATGATGTTTCCCACTTACTCTGTTTTCTTTTCTTGTCCTCTGGAAAATGTTATTATGGGTTTTGCTGTATTTGGCTAAATATTTGGTTTATTAAAATGCATCATATTTCCCTGACACTTTGAGCTGTTGTAGTGGCTGAATGTGAATTTACAACTGAATTGAAAACATGCATTATTTACCCAGTAGCTTATAATGTTAATACAGAAATTTTAAAAGCGAATGCCTTAAGACATTTCTACTAAAAGCTGTGACTTTCTTTGGGATGAAGTCACATAACCACAATTTCTTTTGTATTTCTATATTTAGATCCAAAGAGAATTAAAGATTAGTTGGGCCTTTTTTTTTTTTTGGTTAATCTACCTGATTTTTTATTATCTTCAACTTCTTCTGGGGAAACCAACGTGCCAATTGATTGGATCTGAGACATTTTTTTTTTCCAGGAAGGCATAGGATTATCAAATATGCAAGTCCATTAAAAAAAAACAACAACTATGCCAAAGAATCCTCTGGCCTACACTGAAATTAGAGATATAGAATCCAATAGAAGAATGAATTCCTATTTCTATTCAAAAAGTTTTATCTTGATATGTGGAATAGAGAATGGAGACTAAAGTTCATTAGTTTTGGTTATATAACTTGGTTGGTTTTTTTGTTTTTTTTTTCCTCAGTCAGACAAGAATGGTAAGAAATTAAAAAAAAAAAGGCTTTCAGAGAAAGACATTCCCCTATGTCAATGTGTCACTATTTCAAGATTAGGGGCAATGATGAAAAAAAAAATTGATTCATAGGAGGGAATGGAGATCCATGAGCTGAAATTTTAAAAAAAATTATTCATAGTTCCTGCTACTTAGAAGCTATGTGACTTTTTCAAGCCATTTCTTCTCCTTTAGATTCTTTTTTCTCTACAAAATGACAGATTTGAGCTTGATTATCTTTAATATATCTTGTAGTTCTAATAATTCAAGTTCAGCTATTCTAAATTGCCTTAATCCCTTAATATTCTATATTGTGTGGTTCTAAGAGCGCATTGCTCGAACATTCCTTCATTTGTCTTATGTTTTTACATATAATGAAAAAAGCATTGAAATTGTACTAAAAACAAACAAGCAACAAAAACAGATTCAGTTCTGTGCCCACCATTTGTTAGTCATATGGCCTTGGATAAATAATTTCTGTTAATTCTGATATGCAGTTTACCCTATCACCTGAAATACCATTGTATGTGTGATTAATTATATTATTAATGAAGCCTTTGCCTGGGAGATAGCAAAAGAACAGTATTGGAGCTTATGATTTTCAAGAAGAAAGCCACCATAATAAGATTTTATCCTTTAAAATATTCACGGAAGATGCCCCAGTCTCTCTTGAAAACCTGTTATAACACCTTTGATTATTCATAAATGCAGTTAAAACTGTTCTTTCTAATATACAATATTACTAAAATTCTGAGAATCTAATACTTCTGATTTCTTCCTACACAGATTTCTGTTGTTGATCAAGTAACAATTAACTCAACAACAACAATAACAAGAAACATCAGCTGAGTGATTCAAGTAACAATAAATAAAATAAATAGAAGTAATAATGGTAACACTAGTGATTCAATTCAGCTAGTGACAGTCATTCAATCTTTAAGTACCTACTATGTACAAGGCACTTTTCTAAGCCCTGTGGATACAAACACAAAAATGAAATGGCTCTTCTTCTCTCCCTAACATTCTATTTTATGGGCAAAAAGCATATACTGAGATAAGTACATACAGGATAATTTGAGGAAGGAAAGGGCTCTAATAGCTGGGACAATAAGAGGAGATTAAACGAAGGCCAAGGATTCTGAAAAAATAGAGATGAAGATGAAGGGCATTCATCTTCATGGCATGGGGGTAAACCTTGACGCAGAGTGCTAAATTTGGAGAACAGCTCAACAACAGGAATACAGATTTGCTAATGAAGTAAGTACAGAAGAGTTAAGTGGGATGAGATTGGAAAGAGAGATTCCAGCTAATTTGGAGATTCTTAAATGATAAATTGACTGATTTGTATTTTATTATGCATGTAATAGGGAGGCACTGATGGCTTTTGAGCAGGTGACTAAAGTTTCAGGCATCTTTTAGAATTATTGCTTTCATTGTTGTGTGGAGGATGGATTTAGCAGGAACTGGAAGCAGTAAGATCATGAGAAGGATGATACAATAGTTCAAGCAAGAGGTGATAAAGATAAGGGGACATATGCAAAAAAACATAACAGAGCTAGCAGAAACCTGTCTTGGAAATTGACTGAGTGAGGGGTGAGCAGTAGTTTAGTGTCAAGGATGATTCCAGTGTTACAAACCTGAATGACTGGGAGATTGGCACTTTTCTCAACCATGGTATGGAGCTTTGGAATAACTAGAGATTTAGAGCAGGAGTGGGCAAATCACAGTGTGGAACAAATCCAGGAAATAATTTGGTAGGGGAACTAGAAAAAAAAAACCATATCATGGAACTGAAGGAAAGACTGATGGGGCCAATGGTTTCAAAAAGAAAGTTAAGGAGGATGAGAAGAGAGCCAAAAAGGGGTATTGGTTTTAATTATCCATAGTTTTTGCTAACCTTGGAGAGATTCATTTCTTCAGAGTGGTGGGGCTGTAACTAGGTAGAATAAAAACTAATAAAAGGCAGCTAATGTAGCTGAAAAAATTGGGGCATATGACAGCAATGGAAAATTATCTATTCTTTCTTTTCTTTTTTCTGAGAGGAAAAGGAGTTAGATAAGTTTTTCTTGGGCTTCTGCAGACAATTCATCTATATAGATAAATGTTATACACTTGTATTCCTTAAAAAAATAAACAAAGCAACAATGAAGGAAGATGATTGAAGGATATAAGTTCCTTGACATAAAGAGCATTTGTTTCTTTTACTCTTTCCTTCATTCCTTCATTCCTTCCTTCTTTCTTTTTTGTTTTCTTTGCATAATATATAGTGCACAGTAGGTGCATAATAAATGCATGTTGCTATACATTGAATGAAAGGAGAGGCAAGAAGAATTAATTATTTTTATTTAAATTTTTTTTTATTTTTTATGATAAACTACTCAGATAACTCCCTCTTTTCTCCTCCTCTTATTAGAGAAGGTATATGACAAAAAAGATATAAGTATATATAAAACAGTGTCTCATTTATTTATTTGTATTAGTTCTTTCTCTGGAGGTAGAAAAACATGAGTCATTCTTCAAACAATGTTTCTGTTGCTGTATATAATGTTGTATGGGTTCTGCTCATTTTACTCTTCATAATTTCTTGTAGGTGTTCTCATTTAAAAAAAAATATCCTACTCATCATTTCTTGTAGCACAGCAGTATTCCTTCACAAGCATAAGCCACAACTTGTTTAGTCATTCCCCAATTAATGGGAATCCTTTAAATTTTCAATTCTTTGCCACCACAATTAGAATTGCTATAAATATTTTAGAACATATATATTCTTTTTTTCCCTCTTATCACCTTAGAAAATAAACCTAATAGTGATATTGCTTAGTCAAAAGATTTATACTATTTTAACACTTTGGGGGCATAATTCCAGATTGCTCTCCAACATGGTTGAATCAGTTCACAATTCCAAAAACAGTGTAATAGAATCCCCATTTTCCGACCTCCCTTACATTTGTCATTTTAATTAACAAAATTTTTTTTCACCATCTAATATCCCTTAATGACCTGTATTAAAACTTTTATATAGACTGGAAGAATTAGTTATTAATTAGTCAGTTAATTAATCCAATTAGTTCAATATTTTAAGAGTTCATGATTTTATTAGTGTGAGTAGAATTTCCACAGACACAGATCACAACTACTTAAGTAAAAGATCTTGTATTTTTGTAAAACCAATTAAGGACAAACATGCTTTTTTAGTCAGTCCTCTGGGGATGATCCTTTTTAAAGAAGACTGATTCTTAGATGATAGACATTATTGGGCTCCTAATTGAAGACTTTGCAGCTAGGTAGGACTTGACTAACTGGCACCAGGTTCTTCTCTAGTCACCTGAAAAGAAAATTCAGTGCTAACATTCAGTCATACTGATAATTTCATGGTCCAGATACTAAAAGTTTTTCACTTTTTAATCTTTTCTTTTGTTGTAGATCCAACTTAAGCATATATAAGAAAGGAAAGGAGCTGGCAAAGAAGTCATTGATGGGAGGATAGTATACTGTGAAGGACAATAAATTTGGTGTCAGAGGACTGGGGTTTGAATGCTGTCCTTTTTACATGTAGGGGTGTGGAAAAAATAATTTCCCTTTTTATGATATCATTTTTCTCATCTGAAAAATGAGGAGAATAAATGTTAAATTCGTGCAGGTCATCCAAAAGACTGTAAGTGCTGACTTGACCTACTCAATTGGGACAGCTTTCCCTGGTTCATTCATGGATCATTTTTCTGGCATCTAAATAACAATCTGATAAAAATCTGAGAGGTTCAGCACCACCTTAGGTGAAGAATTTTTAGCCAAGGAAATCATAGGAAGACCATTTGTTAAAATATAGAATGAATCTGTGTTTTGTGTTGGAGGGATTGTTCACCCAGATGAAATTACATGTGTTTGTTGAAATATATATATATATATATATATATAAAATATTCTAAGGGGTAAGAAAAGTTAGGAAAACTGGGTTCACAATGCATCTCCTTTGAATAAAAGGTACTACATAAAACAAATTGTTATGATATAGTTTTTATTTGTTCTCTTAATTGGCAAGAAGATCTTTATTCAATATGACTTGTTTATACTCTGAATGGACAGTGATTTTGTCAGTGTGGGCACTTCAACCATTCTCAGAGATATTAAGATTTTTCATCCTGTGAAATTCTTCTCTAAATATTGCCTGAAAATCTCCATACAAGATACATGTAGGTTATAGAAAGACTTTTTCTCTCCCTTTCAATACCTGTTGGGGACTAGCACAGCAGTGCCTGGGATCAATGCCTTTCATTCTGGAAACCTTATTATTTAGTGCAATAATAATACAAATAACTCACTTATAAGGGTAGAACTCTATGTTCATCCCATCTACTTTAGTTATCTTTATAGTGACTATATTTCTCCTTTAATCAAAGACATTATGTGAGAAACTGAGTCAGCTGAAAGAATTTGAATGAAAGAAAGAAGCTAACAGCTAGGAAGAAATATTCTGACAGTCTGGATTTGAAAGGTTAGATAAGCATGGCATTTCAGTACACCTTTGAGGAGACGAAATAGGCCTGAGCTGTGGCAGAGAAGGGAAATGTGAAGGATAGTCATCCTGTCTACTTGCATCTCAGAAGCAGACCTGGTCTAGGGGAAGTCCCAAGAAAAGGTCAGCCTTTTCCCCAACTTTCCTTCACAATGCTGATCTATTCACAGACTTTATCATATAATCTTGTGTCTTGTTACCCACATTTTCCAGTAAAATGAATTTTGCCTTAAGTACCAAAAAAAAAAAAAAGCCAGGGATTAACTAGAGATAAATATAAATGTAAGTTAGAGCTCAATCTTTGCCTAGGTGTTTGGAATTTTATTTAACCTTAAATTCTTTGAGGGGAGAGATTTATTTCAACTTTGTTTTTAGCACAGTACTTGGCACAAAATGGATGCTCACTAATGTTTGATGACTGATTAACTGAGGACTGAGAGAGACTGAACTCATAACTTTACATCTAAAATTAACTCTGTAAAGCCAAAGAGGAATGAACTTTGGGGACTATTATATTTCTCTATAAGCTTAAACTGAGTTAATTATTATATTATATATTATTCATATATACAAATTGAGAACATTCTGTGGCCTTTAATGTAGGCCTTCAAGCCCAAGTTACCTAGGTTTACATGGGTATAATATAGTGTCTCACATAATAGCTTAATGGGGATTTTAAATCCCATTCAAACTCAGTTTTGAGTGTGTCACTTAATTAAAAAGTTTTCTGACTTAACAAAGGTAATTTCTTTTAAGTAAGTGGGATAATAAGGGCAGCTTGGTGGAAAAGTAGATAGGATACCAGACCTCTAGTCTAGAAGACTCACCTTCCTGAATTAAAATCTGGCCTCAGATCAGCTGTGTGACCCTGGGAAAGTCACTTAACTGCTGTATTTTCTGAGACTTTTATCTCAGATTTTAACTCAGGTCCTCCTTATTCCAGGCCCAGTGCTTGATCTACTGATCCACCTCACTGCCTCTAAAGACCCAGGTATGTTAAGTGATGAAGCTAGAATTTAATTTAACATCTGACTCCAAGACCAATGTAGTTTGCTACCTTATTCTGAGTCAGTGTGCCCATGAAAACTCTTTTAGCCCAAACTACTTGAAAGATAATATTATCATTGTTCTAACTATGCCTGCAAGGTATTGATTGCATTGTTTCTATGGGAAAAATGTAAAGTTAGTGACATTTCTATTGATGTTTCTGAATTAAGGTGATTTGAACAAAGACATAAATTTGTACTAATAAGTTCAGTGTTTTAGACTACCTAGAACAAGAGATTCTCAGTCAAAGAACATGGATCTGCATTCTTTTTCTTTTTATTATCTGAGTGACATCACTTCTCCTCTTTGAACCTCAGTTCCTTGTCTATATAATGAAATTGGTCTTGTTCAGATCAATGCCCTATAGTTTTTAATGCCACACAACCTCTTGGGGAAAATAGTGAAGTCTAGGGTTCCCCTTCAGAACAATGTTTCAAATCACACATAGGAAAATACACAGTATTGCAAAATAACCCCATTAAATTAAAATAAAATTTTTTCCCTAAAGAAACAAGTTCAGAGACCCCGTATAAGGACATTCTGGACTAGATGATTTCTAAGGTCCCTTCCAGCTATAATTCATATTATTTTGCTTGGAATTTGAGTGAGATGAGACATCAGTCACTTTCAAAGGATCCATCTTCTTGAAGAAGAAATGATTTTGTCCCCTGCATAAAGGCAATGAACATGTGCCATGGGGCATGTTAGTTCTCACAATAGTGCCCTCAGTTTGGAGACCTCACACTTAGTTCCAAGCAGATTTTCATGTGTGATTACTTCATTTTCTGGGAGTTTGCTTCCTCACAATCTGCAGGATTGCTTGTGGATGTATGTGTTTGACTCTTTGACATTATAACGCTCTGCTATGGAAGAAGATACAATAAAAACAACAATGAAAACATTGACTAAGTATGTTTGCAATCAAATATATCCCTCAGTAATTTAATTTGGAGGCAACAGAGAGCACAGCATTTTAAATAGAGAGATCTTTAATAATTCATAAGTCTTGAAATGAAAAAAGTTGATGCTGAGATTTAGAAGAGCTAGAGCTCCCTTCTACCCTTAATTACTCAACAGTCACATAATAGAAGCTCGAAGCTAGAAGGGACCTTAGAATAAGAGAATATTAAAGTTGAAAGGGAGCCTTAGAATTATTATGTATGATATATTTGATTTTATCTCAGTCTACTTTTTCAGTTTTATTTCACATTAATCTTTTTCACATACTCTATATTTGCCTTATATTGATTCATTACTCCCCATTTATGGTATTTGGTATCCTGTCTCTAATTTTGCACAGACTCTCTCCCATACCTGGAAAGAACCCTCTTAAGCCCTCTTTACTCCATAAAACCTCTCGATTTCTTTAAAAGTCAGTTCAAATGTTATCAGAAACAGGAAGTGTATCTTGATTCCTCCAGCTCATAATGCTCTCATCCTCTAAATTACTTTGTATAGATTCTATATTTGTTTTCATGTTTTTAATTATTTGGGAACATAGGTATATTATTTCCTTCTAAGGGAATGTAAACTTCCTAGAGGGCAGAGACTGTGACATTTTTTACTATATTTCTGACATACTTAGAATAGTTCTTAACATATACTAGATGCTTAATAAATGTTTGTTTGATGAATGAAAAATTCTTGGAGTGACTTTAGAATACTAGAATACAGAACTGGAGCTCAAAGGAATAGTGGAAAATATCTAGTCTAACTTTGTCAGATATTTCTCTTGTGATTTGGAACTATATATTCATTTATGTCTGTATATATGTATATATCATATAAATTATGCCATTTTGTATTACCATTTCATCCAATACCACTACTTATCATACTATACAACACACTCTACTATTACTTAGAGGGGTTCAAGGAGAAAATAATTAGGTGACGATAATAGAACCAAGGCCCAAACTTGTTTTGTTTTGTTTTTCTGATATTTAGTTAAAGGCTCTTTGGTATTATATCAAATAAAAGAGAAATACTGCTGTCTATCAAATAAATTTCATTCCTCATCATGAAGCAGGATACATCACCATCTCTTACCAGGCATAGAAATGGAGATCAGGAAATATAAGTAGAAAAGTGACAAAGTAAAAGATTAGAAGAATATATTCATATGTCTAGGATTTAATTTTTAATTCAGAATATTTTCCTAAGTTCAATTTTCAGCTATATAATTTACTATCTGTATGATTTTTAATAAGCCTTTCCTTGCATAGAGCAAATCTGGAGTCAGGAAGACCCAGAATCAAACTCAGTCTTATATATTTACTAACTGACTGACCCTGGACTGGTTTGCTCTTGTTGGTCAGTTGTTTCAGTCATGTCTGACTCTTTGTTAATTCACTTAGCATTTTCTTGTCCAAGATAATGAACTGGTTGGCCATTTCCTTCTCCAGTTTATTTTACAGATGAGGAAACTGAGGCAAAGAGGATTAAGTGGCTTGTCCAGCATCACACAGCTACTAATTGTCTGAAGCCAAATTTTAATTCAGGTATATGAGTCTTCCTAACTGTAGACCTGGCACTCTATCTACTTTTTGTACCTATCTGCTCCCCTGGGCAGGTCACTTAAACTCTGTTTGTTTCAGTTTCCTCATTTGTAAAATGGAGCTAATAATAGCACCTACCTTCCAGGATTATTGTGAGGGTAAAATTAGATAATAGTTGAAAAGTGCTTTGCACATAATAAGAACTATGTAGATGTTAGTTGTTTTAATTATAATTATTATTACCATATAAAAAAGGAGGATGATGGCTTAGCATGGTTTTGTTGTAAGAAGCAAATGAAACTATAGTTGTAAAATGCTTTGTAATCATGAAGTGATAGATCAATTTGGGTTTATAGGATCTTAAATTTCAAATTAGAAGGGAAGGGTCTTAGAGATTATCAAATGCCAACCTCTCCTTTTATAGATGAGGAAACACAGAATTAGAGAAACAAAGTGTTTTGACCAATGTTAAACAGGTATTAAGAAACAGAGCTAGAATTTGAACCTAGATCCCTTTCCCCTAAAGTCAAATGATCTTTCTGAGTACTGGTGTTGCTATTCCTCCACTGAAACTCTATTTCAATGCCTAATTGTGTTATGAAAGCCCCCAACAGGATAGTTCTCAAAGATTGTGTGAAGAAAATACAAATCCTGATAGTTTATGCCAATATAGAAAGTTTTCAAGAATAGGTCCAATGAATGAGGAACTGAAAACTGTCCAGGGGCAAGTCTGCCTAAGCATCAAAGAGCTCATCATCAGATTGGCCACAAGATGATTATTTTTTTTTCCTGCACAGCATCCCTGGAAGAAAATCTATTTAGTTGTTAAGTGGGTTTTATCTGTGTAAACAGGAGGAGTGCCCACTCCAATATAATTACAGGCACCTGAAGAATCATTACTTATATCATGATCATTATTATTAATGCTATTCTCAAAAATCAGCGCCTCAGAGAAGGAATACATCTACTCCTTTAATGGTAGCAACCCAGTTGTCTGAGATTTAGAAATCACCAAAATATTTTTGGATCCCTCTATAATAAACATAAAAAGTCAGCTACGCTTTATTTCATCCTATTTGTATTACAACGCATTTTGAATAATTAAAGGAAATGCTTCATATCAGTTAGAGGTTAATGAAAATAAAGATGAATTTTTTTAGCCCATTAAAGTTCAAAAACCTTTGAAACCTATGGACCTCAGGGAATTCCCAGCTAAAAGTTGTTGCTCTAATTATTTTAATATTTTGTTTTATATTTGTGCAACTTGATACAATTATCACTGTCACATATCCACAAGAGCATTTGGAGGACCTCATTATCTATAGGGAATTTCTTTTTAACCTAAACTCTATACTGTCTCTCTCTTCTATGATAAAAATATAAACATCTTTGATTATTACATTTCCCAACTTTACAATTTGCCTTGAAATTTCTGATAAGAGGGTCATCAAGCAAGTGTAGCTCTACTATTACATCTTTTGAAATTCTTAAAAAAAAATTTTAATGCATGGGTAGGGAGACACCTTAGTGAGAGAAAAGATGCTGCTCTACCAAATCAAATCCTTGAATTTAAAAAACAACAACAAACAAAAATAAATTGGGATGTTGCATATTTCACATATTTCTACAAAATTGGTGGTGAAAATAAGTATTCTTCCATAACGTTGCTTGAAAAGCCTATCTATTTTTCTTTTTTTTTCTTTAAACTCTTACCTTCCATCTTGAAATCAATACTATGTATTGCAGGGGTCCCTAAATTGTGGCCCACAGGCCATATGCGGCCTCCTGAGGCCATTTATCTGGCCACAATGCACTTCTGGAAGGGGCACCTCTTTCTTTTTTTTTTTAAACCCTTACCTTCCATCTTGGAATCAGTACTGTGTATTGGTTCTAAGGCAGAAGAGTGGTAAGGGCCAGGCAATGTGGGTTAAGTGACTTGCCCAGGGTCACACAGCTGGGAAGTGTCTGAGACCAGATTTGAACCTAGGACCTCCAGTCTCTAGGCTTGGATCTCAATCCACTGAGCTACCCAGTTGCCCCCTATCTATTTTTCTTAATACTCTTAACAAAGGATATGCTTGATGCATGAATGATGGTTTTTCAGGAAAAAATTCATAAACACTCAAGAGAATTTGAAAAACCATTCACTTTAAAGAGAAATGGATAAAATTTGTATTTTTCAGATGAATGACATACATTTTGAGCTTAAAATGACCTTAAAGGTCAATATGTCCAAATAATTCATTTGAAAGACTTAGCTATGCTATAGCAAGTAGGCAATAGTGTAGTTAAGCCTCAAACATATCTTCTGAAATCAGGTCATAGAAGGTCTGATTAGAAATTATACAGCCTTAATGCAGTGATCCTGACTAACTTGGAGGGATCTATGTGAAAGAACACTATCCACATTCAGAGGAAAAACTATGGGAGTAGAAACACAGAAGAAAAACATCTGCTTGGATAGAGGGGATATAGTTGGGGATATAGACTCTAAATGAACATCCTAATGCAAACACCAACAACATGGAAATAGATTCTGATCAAGGTCACATGTAACACCCAATGAAATTGCGTGTTGCCTGGGGAAGGGGAAGGGAGGGGAAGGGAGGGAAATAATGTGATTCTTGAAACCAAGGAATAATGCTCTAAAATGACTAAATAAATTAATTCAAAAACTGTTAAAAAAAAAGAAATTATACAGCCTTGAGTTCAAATCCTAGAACCTCACAGTATGACTCAAATTATAATTAATTTTTATTTTTTCCATATTAAACATAAATATAATTTTTAAAATATTCATTTTCTGATGTTTTGGAATTGAGGCTTTCTATCTCACTGTCTCTCTGTCTTTGTCTCTGTCTCCCACTCTCCTTCCCTCTCCAAGAAGAGAGGTAATATAATACAGGGCACAAATATATCATATAATACCTATCTCTATGTTCACCATGTTGTGAAACAAGACACATATTACTTAGCATAGTAAAAAAAATTCATAAAAGAATAAAAAATGGTTATTATTATTGTATGTTATTATTATCATTATTATTGTGTACAACATTCTCCTTATTCTGCTCACTTCACTTTATATCATTTCATATGAGTTATTTCAAGGTTTTTTTGTGATCATAATTTGTCATTTATTGTGGCACAATGGTATTCCATTACAAGCATATACCACAAATTGTTCAGCCATTCCCCAATGGATAGGAATCCCTTTAGTTTCTAGTTCTTTGACACCACAAAAAGACTGCCATTAATATTGAAGTACAAATAGGTTTTTTCCCCTCATTTTAAATCTCTTTGGGATACAGACCTAGTAGTGGTATTGCTAGATCAAAATGTATACACAGTTTGATGCCCTTTGGACCCAGTTCCAGATTGTTCCCTAGAATGGTATTAATTTCACAGGTCTACCAGCAGTATATCAATTTTCTGATTTTTCCACATCTCCTCCAACATTTATGATTTTCTTTTTTTTTGTCATTTTAGCTAATCTGATGTGTATGAAATGGTACCTCACAGTTGTTTCAATTTGCAATTCTCTAGTCAATAGTGATTTGGGGCATTTTTTTCATATGACTAATGATAGTTCTTCCTAGTCTATGGTACCTTTTATAAAGATGCAGTTTTCTTCCTTTTTTAATTAAATACATTTTGCTTTAGCTTTTTCTGAAATCATAATTACTATTCCTGATTTTTTAAAAATTTACCTGAAAGACAATAAATTCTGCTCAAACTTCTTACCTTTACTCTGTGTGTTTTCCTTCATCAAATGTGTTTTCTATAAACAACTTATAGGATTCTGATTTTTAATCATCTGCTTCTGCTTTATGGATGAGTTCATCTCATTCACAGTTATGATTAACAATTGTGTATTCCCCTTCATCTTACTTTCCCTCCTTGATCCTGCTCTTTTTCTCACCTTTCACTCTACCCTCTTCCTAACTATTTTGCTTTTAATTACCCCACAGTTCTCACTCCCTTCTATTATCTGCCCCCTTGTCTTATTCAACTTCTAGTTCTCTTTATGATAAGATAGGATCCTACAGCCAAATGAACATGATTGTTATTCCCTCTGTGAACCAATTTTGATGAGAGTAAGATGTAAACATTGCCCATTACCTTTGTTCTTTCCTCTAATGTAGTTTGTGTGTGTGTGTGACACTTTAAGTGAGATAATTTATCTAATTCAACCTTTTCTTTCTCTCATTGTAATCTTTTTCACACCTTGACTTTACATATCATATCATTGTAATCAATTTACTTCTGTACCACTTTCTATGTATATTTTTTAACTATTCTCTTAATGTCAAAAATTTTAAGATTTATAAATATCATCTTTCCATGTAGGAATATAAATAGTTTGACATTATTGACATTCTTCTTTACCTTTTTGTACTTCACTTGAGTCTATATTTGGGCATTAAATTTTATATTTAGGTCTGATCTTTTCATCAGAAATACTTAGAAATCTTCCCCTGAAAGAACTTACTCATTTTGGTTTGATTGGTTATTCTTTGCTATAAACCTAATTCCTTTGCCTTCTGGCACATCATATTCCAAGCCTTTTGATTCTTCATTGTAGAAACTGCTAAGTCCTGTGTAATCTTGACTGTTGCTAACATGATATTTAAATTGTTTCTTTCTCCCTGCTTTCAGTATTTTCTCCTTGTCCTGGGAGCTCTGGTATTTGGCTACAATATTCCTGGGAACTGTTATTTGGGGATTTATTTCAGAAGATGATGAATAGATTCTTTCAATTTCTATTTTACTCTCTGCTTCTAGAATATCAGGGCAGTTTTTTTTGATAATTTTTGTAAAATAGTATCTAGTCTTTTTTTAATCATTACTTTCAGATAGTCCAATTATTCCTAAATTGTCTCTCTTAGATTATTTTCCTGGTCAGTTGTTCTTCCAATGAGATATTTCATTTTATTCTTTTTTAAAATTATTTTGATTTATGTTTTGTTTTCTTGTTTCATGATGCCTCATGAAGTCATTAGTTTCTATCTTCCCAATTTTAATTTTTAGGACATTGTTTTCTTCTGTGAACTTTTGAACCTCCTCTTCCATTTGACTAATTTTACATTTTAGAAAATTCTTTTCTTCATTGGATTTTTGTAGGCAGGTTCTGTTCTCAGGGTACAGAGGACACTCTTAAATTTCAGTTTTCCTAGCTGTTATCTTCATCTCTAGTTCTCAGTTTCTGAAAGTTTTAGTTCTTCCAAGGTGGTATGATAGCCTGTGGTCTAGAATCTCCTACAACCTACTGCTACTACTGATTCAATCATCTCTAGACACTAGTAGTGGCTTGCAGGGCTCAGAAGAGTGTGAGCTGTCCTGTGCTGGGTCTCAGGACCTCATTTCAGGCTTGGGCAGGGACTCTGGACTTCACTTTGGGCTTACACTGGCTACATATACTAAAGACTTCTATAGTAATTTTGAATGGGACTGCTCTCTACATTTTGCTGTTGGGATTTATTGGTAGTACGGAAAAGTGTTTATGATTTCTGTAGTTTTATTTTATATTCAAATTAGTTGAAGTTGCTATTTAAATTAATTTTTAAATTGATTCTCTATAACTTTCTAAGTATACCTTCAAATCATTTCTTAAGAGTAATAGGTTTGTTTCACAAATCCCATCCTAATTCCTTCAATTTCTTCTTCTCATATTGTTAAAACTAGCATTTCTAGTTCAAAATTGAAAAGTACTATGGACATCCTTATTTCACTCCTGATGTTATTGGGAAGGCTGGTAGCTTGTTCCCATTAGAAATAATGCTTTTCATTATAGCATTAAGATAGATGTTATTCATCATGTTGAGAAACGTTCCATTTATTCTAATATTCTCTAGTGTTTTCAATAGGAAGAGGTCGTATATTTTGTAAAAAAAACATTATGCATCTATTGAAATAATTGTGTGGTTTCTGTTGCTGCTGTTGTTTTTGATATGGTCAATTTTGCTGATAATTTTCCTAATGTTGAACCATTCCTGATATAATACTTACCTGGTCACAGTTTATGATCTTTGTGATATATTGCCGAAATCTTCTTGGTTGCTTTTAAAATTAAAAAAAAAAGTCTTTTTTTTCTCCATTAGGACTAATGGATTATTGTTTCTTTTTCTGTTTTTGTTCCTCCTGTGTTAGAGAATTCATTGATGCGCTCAAATTCATTTTTTTGAGACAGGTTTGTTTAAATATTCTATTTCCTTTTCTAATAATCTTTCAATTTTATATTTCATTAAATATTCTATTTCATTTAAATTATTATATTTATTGGCACATAATTTCAGCAAAATAATTTCTAATAATTGCTTTAATTTCCTCATTATTGGTTGTAATCTCATCCTTTTTATTTTAATTTTTTATTGTATTTTTTTAAACCCTTACCTTCTGTGGTTCCAAGGCAGAAGAGTGGTTAGGGATAGGAAATGAGGGTTAAGTGACTTGGCCAGGGTCACACAGCTGGGAAATGTCTGAGGCCAGATTTGAACCTAGGACCTCCTGTCTCTAGGCCTGGTTCTCAATCCACTGAGCTACCCAGATTCCCTCCTTTTTATTTTTTAATACTGGTGATTTAGTTTTCTTCTCTCTTTTTTTGATAGAATTAATCAATGGTTTATTTTATTTTTTTTATAAATTCACCTCCTTGTTTTATTTATTATTCCCATAGTTTTCTTACTTTAAATTTTATTAGTCTCTTATTTGATTTTCAAGATTTCTAAATTTTATGTTTAATTGAAGGGGAGTTTAATTTGTTCTTTTTCTAGTTTTTTTTTAAATTTACATGCCCAATTCATTTATTTGTATTTTCTTTGTTTTATTGATTTAAGTATTTAGGGATATAAGTTGTCCCCTAAATACTGCTTTGACCACATCCCCAAAATTTCGGTATATTGTCTTCTTGTCATTTTCTTTAGTGAGATTGCTAATTGTTGTATGATTTTTTTCATTAATTTACTCATTCTTTTAGAAAAAGTATTTTAGTTTCCAATTATTTTTGTCTTTTTTTCTCCATCCTTTTATTTAGTGTAATTTTGATAGCATCATTGTTGTAAAAGAATACATTGAATATTTTTGTTGTTCTACCTTTGGTATAAAGACTTTTTTTATCCTATTCTATGATCATGTTTTGTGTAGGTGCCATGGACTGCTGAGAAACAAATGTATATTCCATTCATTTTTCTCCAGAAGTCTATCAAGTCTAACTTTTCTAAAATTCTAACCATTTCTTTAATTTCTTTCTTGTTCATTTTTTGTTTTTTCATTTACTCCATTCTAAGAAGAGGAGGTAATTTTCCCCTATTAATATAATTTTATTGTCTATTTCCACATGTAACTCATTTATTTTCTTTTTTAGGAATTTGGGTGCTATTTCATTTGCTGCTTATCTGTTCAATATGAATATCACTCCATCATCTATGGTTCTTTTAGCCAATATGTGATTTCCTTCATTATCTCTTTTATTTAGGTAATTTTTCACTTTTGCTCTGTCTTATATCAAAATTCCTACCTCTGCCTTTTTAGCTGGAACATATTATATTTTGTTCTAGTCCTTACCTCTACTCTATGCGTGTCTCCCTGCTTTAAATTAGTTTCTTGTAAACATTATATTATGGGATTCTGGGTTTTAATTCACTTTACTATCATTTTCTATTTTATCAGTTTATTCATTTCACAATAAGAATTATGATTACTGTGTCTTTCCCTCCATCCTATTTTTCCACTGTTTATCCTACTCTTTTTTTCACTTTTTAACCTTTCCCTGTTCACAAAAGTTTTTGCTTCTACCTTGAGTTTCCCTTCCTTTTGTATGCCCCCTTTCCCTTTTTCTTCCCCCCACTTCTTCCTTCCTTTTTTGGATAAGATATGTTTCTATGCCTTACTGGGTATGAATACTTTGTTCCAATTCCTATGAAAGTAAGGTTCAAGCATTGCTTCCCGCCTTCTCCCTTCTTCCCTTCCACTATATTGATTCTTACATGCCTCTTCATGTGAGATAATTTATACCCAGCTTTCTCTCCTTTTCTCTTTTCCCAATGTAATACTTTTCTTATCCTCTGATTTTGTTCGAATACCATTCCATTATATTCAGCTTACTCTCTACTCTCTGACCATAAATGTTCCTATTCATTGCCCTAAAATTCATAAAGTTCGTAGTATATTTAGTTTCTTGAGCATCCTAAGTACTTTAGTTATCATAGATGTCTTAAGTGTTGGTTATCACCTTCTTACTAGTAATGCAATTAGTTTAAACCCATTTTACCCCTTGATTACCTTAAAGTGTCTTAAGCATCATAAGTATGTCTTGTGCTATAAGTATCTTAAATATTGTAGTTATCACTTCCCCATGCAAGTAATGGAATCAGTTTAACCATATTGTTTCCTTTGATTACTTTAAATATATTAAATAGTTTTGGTATCTCCTATACTATAGAAAGCTCAAGTATTCTAGTTATTATTTTGCTATGCAAAGATGTGATTAGTTTAACCTCAATATTTCCCTTGATTTTTTCTGTTTACCTTACAAAAATTTTAATCTAATTTTCCCCAATTACATGTAAGACAGTTTCCAACATTTTTCAAACAATACTAGGTCTCAACTTCTCTTCCTTCCTCAACTCTGCCCATTTGAGCTGGTAAGCAATCTCATATAGATTTTCATATTAATTCTTTTGTGGAAAGAAACTAAAAAAATGTAAGAAAGAAAGTGAAAAAACTTTGCTTTGATCTCAATTCAGACACTTTCAGTTCTTTTTCTCTGGAAGCAAATGATTTTTTACCATAAGTACTTTGGGTGAGTTTTGGATCATTGTACTGCTGAGAATAGCTCTGTTGTTCAATGTAAAGAATTCTTATTTTGTGCAATGTTCTCCTGGTTACTTCACTCTGCCTTAATTCATTGTGAGTCATTAGAGGTATTTCTGAATTCTTCCTGTCATTTTTATAGCAAAATAATATTCGTTTATTATCATATACTATAACGTAGCCATTCTCCAATAGATATCCTCTCACTTTCCAAACCTTTGTCCCCACAAAAAGAGCTGCTGTAAATATTTCTGTACATGCAATTTCTTCACTGTGGGTTTTTTTTAATCTTCTTGGGATACAAACCTAGTAACAGCATTGTTGGCCCAAAGAATATATGCTATTTTATAACCCTTTAGTCATAAGTCCAAATTGTTCTCCAGAATGACTTAACCAATTCACAACCCCATTCCCCATCCAACAGTGCATTAGTGTCTAAATTTCCCCATATCATCTCTGTGTTTTCTTATATTATTTTTCTGTCATAACAGCCAATCAGATAGCTGTGGTGTGGTACCTTAGAGTTGTTTTTATTAGCATTTCTCTAATTAATAGTAATTTTTATTTTTTTGTATGACAAAGAGAGCTTCAATTGCTTTGTCTGAGAATGGCCTCTTCATATCAATAGATCAGTTGGGGAATGACTTGTATTCTTTATATATACAGACAACTGATTTCTGTATATATCTGAGAAATGAGGCCCTTAGTAAAAAGACTAAAAAAACACCATTATGATTGCTGTGTATTGCTCTCTATCCCATCCCCCCCATTTAATTTCTGACCACTACCTCCCCTAATTAGCCCTCTTTTCTGTTAGTCCCAACCTCCTTATCTTATCCCCTATCCCTCCAACTTTCCTGTGAGTTAAGATATATTTCTATACCTTATTGCTATGATGGTGAGTCTATGGCACACAGACCAAAAATGGCAAATAGAACCCTTTCTATTGGCACAACTGCAGTCAACTGTCAGAATTCTTTTTTAGAAAGTCAGAGGGACTTGGGGCAGAGCTGTTTCCCTTGCCCTCTCCATGGTCCTGAGGACCCACCCCTCTGCTTAGCAGTCCAATCGGAGCACTTCCTTCCTTCCCTGTCTAGAGTAAGACACTGGCAGGGAGTGGGGGTAGTAGCTCACATGCTGCATGAGGGGGCATCACAGAGGGCAGCCTATTGAGTCTGTGATCAAGGTGATTCCTGTGGTGTGGTTGGAGAGGAACTAGGTTTGAAAAGAGGATAGCTCACAGTGTGGCACATAGCTGGAGAAAAGCAGAGCTGGAGGGGACTGGAGGACTCAGTCCACTCTTCTCCTCCTCTACGCATGTGCCTCTCATAACCTGCCCCTATGCCTAGCAGCCCAATGGGAGTGGGTCCTCCCTCCCCTCTCTGGAGTGTGGGGTAGGGTGGTGGTGGGCTGGGAGTTGGCTCTCAATCTCTGGGTGGAGTGGGGGCAGGGCCTAGCACTCCATTTCTAAAAAGTTCACCATTACTGTCCAACTGATTGTATATGTTCTTCCCTCATCAAGCCAATTCCAATAACATTATGGTTCATGTGTTCCCCTCCCCACCTTCCCCTTCTTCCCCTTCAATATAAAAACTCTTTCATGCCACTTTTATGTGAGAAAATTTACTCTATTCTATTTTTCCCTCTCTCTGCCTCCTAATGCATTTTTCTTTCTCATTCCTGAATTTATTTTTTTTAATGATCTTGTCATATTGAACTGTAAAAAATATCATTATTTAAATTGCAAAGTGTAAATTCCTTTTGAGAAGAATTTTAGGTAAATAAAGATGCTACCTCTCTGAATCCAGAAACTGAACTGTTGGAGAAGCCACCATGAATAAGCCTCCAGACCACAAGCTGCAAAAAAACGAACTTTGGGTGTAGTTGATTGAACGTTTATTTGTATGTATACTTTTATGCCAAAGGGGACTGCCCCCTAACTGGCTTTCTGTCAATGCGTCCAGCAATTATTGGTTTTGTTCTTTTATTTCTCTTATCCTCAAATTATTGTAATCTTTAAATTGATTATGTTTTTATGATCCTTCGGGGAAGGACTTCTTCCCAGAGGATCAAACGGGGGAAATGTAAAATTTAGATTTGAACTCTGGAACCCATTCCCCAGGAGTCCTTGCTAGCTCCCAGAATGCTTTGTAATCTCACTGAATTCTGAGGTGGGCCGAGATCGAGAAGGGATTTAACCTGATTGCAAAGGCTTTTGTGTCTCTTTTGGACTTCCGTTTTGGGGCAGACGCGGCTCTTCCATGATGTGAGATTATCTTGTCTAGGCCTCTCTGGCCTAGGCACGTTTTTCTTATTCTGTATTTTCTTTAATCCTTAACTTTTAATAAACCTCTAAAAAATATAATACTCCTTGCAGAGAGAAACTAATTTCTACCTGCCTCAGTCTCCCCTAATTTTTAATCTTTACAGAACTCACACTGTTGACTTCTAAACATATATATTCCTTCTAACATCTCTAATCAGGATGAAGTTCTTTGGTAGGGAGGTACACAGTTCAACTTATTGAACATCTTTTTATTTCTCTTTCCTATTTTCTTTTTTTATGCTTCTCTTAATTCTTGTTCTTGAAAGTCAAAATTTCCATTTAGTTCTGGTATTTTCACCAGGAATGTTTGAAGGTCCTCCATATCATTGAATATTCATTTTTTCTCCCTGAAGGGATACACTTAGTTTTGTTGGGTAAGTAATTCTTGGTTTAGGTCCTAGCTCCTTTGCTCTCTGAATATCATATTCTAGGCCCTCTGATCATTTAATGTAGAAACTAGTCAGTATTGTATTATCCTGAATGTGGCTCCAATATATATGAATTTTTTTTTGGCTTCTTATATTATTTTTCCTTGACATAGGAGTGCTTGCATTTAGCTATAATATTCCTGGGAGAGGGATCCTTTGGGATCTCTTTTTGGAGGTGGATGGTTAGTTCTTTCAATTTCTATTTTACCCTCTGAGTCTAGAACATCATGGTAGTGTTCCTTGATAATTTCTTAAAAGTTGACATCTGAGCTTTTTTCTTTTTTTTAATCATGACTTTCATGTAGTCAAATAATGCTTAGATGATTTCTCCTGAATTTTTTGTCTAGGTCAGTTGCTTTTCTAATGAGATATTTCACAGTTTTGATTTTTTTTCATTTTTTTGAATCTGATTATTGATGTCTCATCGAGTTATTAGCTAACATTTGCCAAATTATAATTTTTAAGGCATTATTTTCTTGAGTGAACTTTTTTTTTATTTCCTTTTCTATTTGGCCAATTTACTTTGTAAAGAGTTCTTTTCTTCATGGATTTTGTGTACCTCTTTTTCCATGTGGCCAATTCTGGTTTTTAAGAACTTCTCTTCAGTGCATTTTTTGCATATCTTTTTCATTTGGACAATTCTGCTTTTTTTTTTTAAACCCTCACCTTCCGTCTTGGAATCAATACTGTGTATTGGTTCCAAGGCAGAAGAGTGGTAAGGGCTAGGCAATGGGGGTCAAGTGACTTGCCCAGGGTCACACAGCCTCAGTTAGACTTGAACCCAGGACCTCCCATCTCTAGGACTGGCTCTCCATCTACTGAGCTACCCAGCTGCTTCCTGGACAATTCTGCTTTTAAAGTAGTTCTTTTCATTGATTTATTGTGCACTTTTAATTTTTACAATTGGGCAATAGTTTTTTAAAGTAATAATTTCTTCAGTATTTTTCTTTGTGCTTCCTTTACCAAGTTGTTGACTCTTTTTTGATTTTTCCTGTATCATTCTCAATTCTTTCCCCAATTTTTCTTCTACATCTCTTACTTGATTTTAAAAATCTTTTTTTTTTTGTGCTTCTTCACTAATTCTTTTTGGACTTGAAAGCAATTCGGATATTTTTTTTTTATGTTTTGGATGAAGCAATACTGATTTTGTTGTTTCCATCTAAGTTTGTGTTTTGGTCTTCCTTATCACCAAAATAACTTTCTATGTTATGTTCATTTTTGGGTTTGATCATTTTTCAGTCATTGTCTTTTAATGAAAAAAAAACCCGTTAAAGTTTGACTCCGTAACTGTGGTGAAAGGTACACTGTTACAAACTCCAAGTTCTTTGTGTAGCTGTCTTCAGAGCTTGGCTCTGAGGATATCTCAGCTTTCAATTCTTCCAAAGTGTATGATATGTTTAATCCTCTACTGACCTGTGCTCTTCTCGGTGAGTAACCACAAACACCCTTGGAACTGTAATCAGGGTTCTGTGATTCTGTGTCTGTAAGCTCTTGTGTGTGCTAATGTTCCTTCTTACTCTGAAACCTTGCCTCAGGACTGCTATCTGGATCTGCCTATGAGCAATAAGAAAAGAATATTTCACCCAGAGCCAGCAAAAGGATCCCTCCAATCTCCTTCTGAGGGATTTTCTTACTCCACTCCTACCCCACCTTATAAGCATCTGTGACTGAGAGCTATTGAAGCCTTTGCAGCAGGTCATCTGTATCTAGATTCCTCTGCCATGAGTGGGCCTGCCCTGGAGTGCTGCTTGATGTTCTACCTCCATGCCAGTGCACTAGATCCTTTGTACCCATTTTCTAAGTTGCTTTAGGCTAAAAAATTACTTCATCAATTTTTTTTGTTGGTTATGTTTTTCTAGAATTTGTTCTGAGGCATTATATCATAGATTTTTGGAAGGTAATTTGGTAAAGATCAGATTGGTCTGTGTTCTTTCTCTGCCATCTTGGATACAACTCCTGTCATCTACATTAAAAATTATTTTTCTTTATTTTTTGAGTCCTGAATTCTCTTCTGCCTTTCTTCCTCATTCAATAGTTTTCACCCTCAATGAGATAGCAATCTGATATAGATTTGGGGAATGACTGAGTCAGTTACAGCACATGATTGTAATGGAATACTATTATGCTATAAGAAATGATAAGTAGGAGGATCTCAGAAATATGTGGACAGACTTACATGAATTTAAGTAATTTATTTCAATTGGGTTTCCAGATTCTTCTTTTGATTTTGACTTGTATACAATCTAATGATTCTATAGATTATTTCACTTATATCTAATTTTCTAGATCAGTTGTTTTTCTGCTTAGAGATACTTTTTTGCTATTTATTCATTCTTTTGAATTTATATTATTGGTTCCTGATGTCTCACATTTTACATTCCATTTTTCCTATTTTAATTTTCAGGTATCCCTTTTCTCCTTTCAGGGTTCATTTTTCCTTTCTTAGGGAATAATTTCCTTTTTCCATGTATTGTATTTCCATTTTTAGGAAACTGTTTTCTTCCATAAGTTTTTGTTCTAAGCTGTTAATTTTTTCTATTATTTTCTTTTCTAATTTTTCTTCTAAGTTTCTTATCATTTGTTTTTCTTCTTTGTTTCTTTATTTCTTTGTTTCTTTGTTTCTTTGTTTCTTTCTTTGTTTTTCTTTCTTTCTTTGTTTTTCTTTCTTTCTTTCTTTTTCTTTCTTTCTTTCTTTCTTTCTTTCTTTCTTTCTTTCTTTCTTTCTTTCTTTCTTTCTTTCTTTCTTTCTTTCTTTCTGGTAACTCTCTCATTGTTTCATTTTAGGCTTAATGTCCTTTGGCTTCTTCCCTTGAAGATACACACATTTTAGTTTTTATATTGCTGTCTTCTTCTGATCTTTTATTTTGGACATTTCTCTTATAGAAATGTTTTTCTAGTGTCAGGCTTCTTCCTGTATTTTGTGCATTTGGTGGTGATTTCCCCTCCCCCCCTAAATTTTGTCTAAATGCTGAAGCTTACCTTTCTCATTGGGTGGATGGGATACTATCTCATGATTGTACTGTATGAGATTGGATCAGCTGCCTCTGTCTCTAAAGGAGCACTCACAGAGACAGTCTGGTTGGCTGCTTGTGGAAGTTTGAAGCTATTTAGTTAAGCTTGTTTGGGCAGGGCTCTCCCCAAACCCACTGAAGCTGGACCTTGCTGGATTGAGTTCCTCTCATTGCTGCCTGTGCTGGGTCACACACATACTCTGTTCCAGTTGTATTATTTTGCTTTCCTCTCACTGATGCTTGTTCTGTATCATGTTGGTGTCTGCTCTTATCCTGCTGAGGCTGGACTGAGCAGGGTATATTCTTTCCTTTGCTGCTAGCACTGTATTGAATCCGAGCTCTCCTGAGGCTTTCTCAGTGCTCTCTTTGTTTAGCCCCATGAGATGAGTCCTTCTTGTTGCCTCCCCATATTGTGCTGAACTGGAGGACTACTTCCTCCCTTCTTCTATTGGCTCTGCTGCTCCATTATGCATTTTGAGGCATTTTTGTTCTTCTGCAGTAATTTGTAGATTGGCTGCTTGGTTGGCTTTGAATTTTTATTACTGTGTCATCTGGGCCTCATCTCTTCAATATTCCCCACATTAGTTTTCAGTGCCCTTGGTCCCCACAGCAGCTTCTACCCCCATGCAACAGTATAACTTTTTACTCCAGGCATTCATTTAAATGTTAACACCAATCTTCCCACTTAGATTATTTAAATACATGTATATATGTATATATGTTAATTTATTTCATTAAATAATTTTCAAATACCCAGAAAAATTACATTAAATTTTTGAGAATTATAGTTTCAAATTCTCTCTCTCTCTCATTTATGTTCTCCCTGCCTTTGGAAGGCAAGCAATTTGATATCTATTATATATGTGAAGTCATGAAAAACATATATCCCTATTAACAATGTTGCAAAAGAAAACACAGACTCCCAAAAAGGAGAATATACAAAGTAAATATATACACTACATATGTGTATATATGTGTGTATGTGTGTGTGTGTGTGTGCTTCAATATGCATTAAAAGTTCATCAAATCTCTCTCTGGAGTAGATAGCATTTTTCTTCCTGGATCATTAAGAATTTCTTTGATCTTGTCTTGATCAGAGTAGGTAAGTCTTTTATAGTTGATCATCCTTAATATTGCTGTTACTATGTGCAATGTTCTAGTTCTACTCACTTTATAAAAGTTCATATGTCTTATCAGGTTTTTTTTAAACATTCTGCTTATCATTTCTTATAGCACAATAGAATTCACAATCATTTACCACACTATGTTTAGACATTCCACTATTGACTGGTATTCCTTTGACATCTAATTCTTTGACACCATGAGAAGAGAAGCTATAAATATTTTTTGTACAAATAGGTCCTTTCCCTTGTCCTTGGATTTCTTTGGGATACATGATGATATATAATATTACTGATGATCAAAAGTGATATTATTGTGATATTGTTTTGATATATTGTGATTTTGTGTGATAATATTGGATCAAAAGGTATAAAAAGTTTTATAGGCTTTGGAGTATAGTTCCAAATTTTTCTCCAGAATTGTTAGACTAGTTCACAACTCCATCAATAGTGCATTAGTGTCTCAATTTTTCCACATTCTCTCCACTATTTTTCATTTTCCTTTTCTGTCACGTTAGTCATTTTATAGGTATGACATGGTATTTCAGAGTTGTTTTATTTGGTATTTTTCTAATCAATAGTGATGGAGAGTATTTTTCACGTGACTATTGATAGCTTTGATTTCTTCTCCTGAAAACTTCCTGTTCATGTCCACTGACAATTTATTAAATGGAGAATAGCTCATATTTCTGTAAATTTAGCTCATTTCTCTATTTGCTTGAGAAAAGAGGCCTTTATCAGAGAAACCTCCTATAGAACATTTTTTCTAGTTTCCTGTTTTCCTTCTAATGTTGACTTCATTACTTTTGTTTGTACAAAGGTTTTTTAAATTTAATGTAATCAAAATTGACTACCTTTGATCCTCAATATTGCTTGTTTGCTAATAAATATTTCCCTTTTCCATAGATATGATGGGTACACTTCCCCATACTTTCTTAATTTACTAAAGATATCACCCTTTATGACTAAGTCATTTAACTATTTTCATCTTATCTTGCCATTCACTGTGAGATGTTGGTCTATGTCTAATTTCTACTGAACTGCTTTCCAGTTTTGTATGTAATTATTATTAAATGATGAGTTCTTATCCCCCAAAATTTATATTACAATGGTTATTTGTTACTGTTTATTGTATACTTTACTTATTCCACTGATTTACCACTCTATTTCTTACTCAGAATCATATTTTAATGATAAGTTCTTTGTAATAGAATTTGAAATCTGATACTGCTAAATTGTCTTTCTTTACATTTTTTCATTGATTCCCTTGATGTCCTTGATCTTTTATTCTTCCAGATGAAATGTGTTATTTTTTTTAGCTCTAGAAGATAATTCTTTGGTAGTCTGATTAGTATAACATTGCATAAGTAAATTAACTTATATAGAATTATCACTCTTATTATATTGACTTTGCCTACCCACGAGCAATGAATATTTATCCAATTATTTAGATCTTTATTTGTGTGAAAATATCTTATAATTATATATAGTCCTTGAGTTTGTCTTCATTCTTTATATTCTTTAGATCTCCAGTATGAAGTAGTTCATGGGCACCCAGCTTGTGAGATCTTAAAGTGGAAAAGTTCAAGTTCATAGATTAGCTTATGTTGTGAGTATTGTGAGTGGCTGTTGGGCAATTCAGGGGGTAAGAAGGACAGGGATGGAGTGATTATTTTGTTTCCTAATTGAATATTTACTACTAGCTGAGCTATGTGAGCTGAGCCCAAACAAACTTTAGCTTAGTTTAAAAATGCTTTGGTGTACTCTGAGTAATGTTTAATAAAAATGGCACTCCAATCCATGCCACTTCCTCCATTCCCCCCACTGCCATACATTTTTCTCTATCAGAGGCTTTAAGCTTTGAGCCTTCACTGTAAAACATAAAATTTGATTTATCTCAAAGTAAATAACTATGAACCTTGAAGAATGGAATTTCCTGGTGTTAAAAATATGTCATCAATATATCAAGCATGTAAAATTTTGTCAGTGTGAGAACTTCCTCCACCAAAGACAAGTCAACAGTTTAGAGTCTTAAAGAGATTTCTGAGACTTCAGGTTAAGTAATTTTCATATGGCCAAGCAGCTAGTTGTCAGTGACTCAGAAAGCATTTATTAAGTGCTTACTATGTGCCAAGTATTCTGCCAAGTATCAAGGATACAAAGAAATACAAAACAAAATAAGCAACCAATTTAAAAAAATACCCACTCCCTATACTCAAAGAGATCATGGTTTAATGGGGGGATATAAAAGGCAAACAATTATATACAAACAAGCTTTGTATAATATAAAATGGAGATAATCAAAATAGAGAAATTACTGGTTACTAACAGAGATCTGGAAAGTCTCTTTAAGAAGTGGGGAGCATATCTTGGGTTTGAGAGAGGCCATGAAGGGCAAGAGAGGTAGATTAAAGGGTAGAGAATTTCAGGTAGAGGAATGGACTGTCTTGTGGGAAGAAACAAAAAGGTTAGTGTCACTGGATCACAGAGTACTTACCAGGATTAAGTTGTAAGAAGATTGGAAAGGTAGGAATGGGACAGTTTATAAAAGGTTTTTGATTTCAAAAAGAGGATTTTATATTTTATTCCAGATGTTTTAGGGAGCTACTTGAGTTTATTGAATAGGGAGGTGGTAATAACAGAACTGTGCCTTGGAATCAATCTAAAACTGAATGGATAGTGAACTGGAGTAAACCTGAGTCAGGGAGAAGGTTACTGTAATAGTCCAGGTATGAGGAGGCAGATAAGTGGCTCAGTGGATTGAGAGCCAAGTCTTGATGGGAGGTCTTGGGTTCAAATCTGAACTCAGACACTTCTGAGCTGTGTGACCCTGAGCGAGTCCCTTAGACCCCATTGTCCAGCCCTTACCACTCTTCTCCCTTGGAACCAATAAACAGTATTGATTCTAATATGGCAGTTCAGGGTTTAAAAAAATTAGTCCAGGTGTGAGATGATGAGGGCCTGCTTGAGAGTAGGGACAGCATCAGAAGAGAGCAGGGGGCATATACAAGGGATATTATGAAGGTAGAATTGATAACACTTGGCAGTAGTGGACTTAGAGAAAGAGGAGATGCCACATTGACTGAGTCTGCATGATTGGAAGGATGGTGGTATTTTTAATAGTAACAGGAAAATTAGGAGGGAAGGAAGGGCAAGAAAATTAGGGATGTGAGAGAAAAAATAATTTGGGGTTTTGGACATATTGAATTTAAGATACTTACAGACCATATAATTGAAATGTCTAATTCATAATTGAAGATTCAATATTGGAGGTCAAAAGAGAGGTTATATCTGGATAAACAGACCTTTGACCTTTGAATTATGAGCATAGAGATGATAATTGAGTCTATGGAATCTCATGAAATCACCAAGAGAAATGAATTCTCAATTTACTAAAGAGGGCAAAAAGAAAAGGGCCCAGGCAGAACTTTGAGGATCATTTATTGTGAGTGTGTGGTGTGACCTACATGAAGATCTAACACAGGAGACTTTGGAGGAGTGGAAGAGTGCTTAGATATCAGGAGAGAATAGTGTCATAAAAATCTACCACGAAGAGATTATCTAGATGAAAATTGTTGAGAGTTTCAAAGTTATCAAGAATGAAAATTGAGAAAGTACCATTAGATTTAATGATTAAGAGAACATTGATAATATTTGAATTCAAGTCTTCCCAATTTTTCAGTTCAGCACTCAATCATATGCCTCCCATTTTAAAAAGGACATTTATATCCTAAGAAAGTAGAAGGCTTATTTATCTTAGAATCTCAGGCTCCAGTACTATCTGTGAGACTTTGGTCAAGTAATTTTTACCTCTTAGCACCTTACTCTTCATTAGTGTCTTTACCAAGAGAACTGATTTCAGAGTCAAGAAAACAGCAATTCAAGACAAGCCTCTGCCATATAATGGCCCTAGACAAGTTATTTCAACTCTTTGGGCAACTATTTGAGATAATATTTTTCAAGATGGTACTATTGTAATCTTGTGGAGAAACTGCCATATATATTGATTAAATCAGATAAAATATTTTTGTTTTTCATTTTATTTTCATAATACATATAGGAGGGTAAGAAAATCTTAAATATGAAAATCCAATAGGAGTGAAAATTATTTTAGTCTCTCTCATTTAACTCTCTGGGCTGTGCCACCAAGTAATAAATATTTTTTGACTACAGAGATTCATGAAGAACTTTTTCGTCTGTGATCTGTGGGAATGGAGAGAACACTTAAACCAGTAAAATGAGGACTTTGAAAACATCTAAAGACATTCATATATTTCCTGCCTCACAGGGGAATGATGAAGAAAATATTTTGCAAACTCTACAGCAAGACAAGAATATAAGATAGTGCTAGTCACCTTTATGCATCAGTTTGAGGGAGTCTGATAGTGATTAGAGCACAGAACTTGGTTAGAGTCAGCAAGATCCAGTTTTGAATTCTAGTAAAGAGCTTCACTTGCTGTGTGATCTTGGGCAATTCTCTTAACTTCTCTGGGCCTCAGAATCCTCAGTTGATAAAAGGAGTCAGTTGGACTGTTACTTTTAAGCCCCTTCCAGTTCTTCATCTCTGTTATGTGTAAGGAAGAAGAAAAAGTTCATAATAAATTTCCTTATGTACAAAATAGGCATAAAAATGCTTGCACTCTCAGGGTGTTTGGGAGGAAAGAGTAACGTCGTAATGCTATAGGAATATGAGCTTTTGTTATTTGTCAGAATGCCATTCCTAGTGTGAAATGGCCTTATTTGGAGTTTTCCTTGATTCAATACTCTGACTCAAGAGAGTAAGCAAATACCCAGTTTGATTTATTTGGTATTCAGTCCTTAGGAAAATATCAACTCTTCCCCAGCTCCAGTCCTTTTTCTCACCCTCCTTTTCCCCAACCAAAAAGAAGAAGAAGAAGAAGGAAAAAAAAAAGCAGATGTTCCCCAGTTAAGCCTTCCCTGTGATTTTAATACTCTCTGTGTCACCATTGCTACCATCAGGACTCCTCTTTCAATAAGATGCTGATTGGTTGAATATGGCTTCCAGTAACTCAGCCTTTGTTTTGTAAAAACATTATTACAACATTGTATAACACTTTAGAAATGTTTCAAATTTAGGCTGGCGTGGTGACTTAGCAGACTAGGGGGCTAGCATATGGAGTCTGCTACACTCAAGAGACTGTGGTTTCATTGCTGGCACCCACCAGTCAAGTCAGGATTAGCAACCAGGGTATTTTCAGTAAGAGCTGAGCTTGCAGAAGCACCAGGTACTATCGCCGGGTTTAGACCAGGAGAAGAAATGTTGGCCTGCAGAGACCAATATGACAGTGGCACAGAAATTGAATGTGGACAATCTTCTGCTCAGGCTATCTCACTTGCCGTCGCTCCCTCCCAGAAACCTTGCAAACAACTTTCAGGTGACAAAATTCTCTGAGCTCTTTGAAAGCCTGCCTTTGGACACCAGGCTCACACCCAACACCCAGCCCACTCGGGGGGACCTATAATAACCAGCTCTGCACTGGTCACCTCCAAGGCAGGATGAGGCAGAAGAGCAGAGTGGAAGCTCCGAGAGTCTATAATATAGAAATTAGGCAGCCAGTTCCAACCAAAAACTTAGTCAGATGGCTTGGATTCGAATCCCTGCTCTATCACTTACTATTTATGTGACCTTCAACAAATCACTGAGCTTCTTCTATAAAATGAGGAGTCTGGATTGATAACCAACTTGGATTGATTAATTTCCCTTCTATCAATCTATCAGCCAAAAGTATGAAATATGAAAGGAAGGAGACAAAAGTTAAGCTCCTACTATATGCCAGGCACTGTCCTAATCCCTTAACAAATATCTAATTTGATCCCCACAACTCTGGGAGGTTGGTGTTATTATTGTCCCCATTTTACAGTCAAGAAAATGGAGGTTGAGAGAGATTAAGTGACTTGTCCTGGGTCTTGCATCTAGTAAGTATTTGAGGCTATATTTGAGCTTGTCTTCCAGCCACAGTGCTGTATATAATCTGTCACCTACCTAGCTGCCTACAACAGTGTTTTCCAAATTGTTATGTTTTGGTGCTGTGATGTGTGTCAGCACTAGGAAAACAAAGAGTTGAGTTGAGATGGCACTGAAGACAAGAAATGATTGATCAGAAGAAGCAAGGGCTCCCCTATAGGGCTTCTCACCCATCAGTTATCCATTCCTCTGTTTCTTTCTTTCTTTCTTTTTTCTTTCTTTCTTCTTTCTTTCTTTCTTTCTTTCTTTCTTTCTTTCTTTCTTTCTTTCTTTCTTTCTTTCTTTCTTTCTTTCTTTCTTTCTTTCTTTCTTTCTTTCTTTCTTTCTTTCTTTCTTTCTTTCTTTCTTTCTTTCTTTCTTTCTTTCCTTCCTTCCTTCCTTCCTTCCTTCCTCCTTCCTTCCTTCCTTCCTTCCTCCTTCCTTCCTTCCTTCCTTCCTTCCTTCCTTCCTTCCTTCCTTCCTTCCTTCCTTCCTTCCTTCCTTCCTTCCTTCCTTCCTTCCTTCCTTCCTTCCTTCCTTCTTTCTTTCTTTCTTTCTTTCTTTCTTTCTTTCTTTCTTTCTTTCTTTCTTTCTTTCTTTCTTTCTTTCTTTCTTTCTTTCTTGTAAACCATTACCTTCCATCTTGGAATCAATACTGTGTATTGGTTCTAAAGCAGAAGAGGGGTAAGGGCTAGGCCATGGGGATTAAGTGACTTGTCCAGGGTCACACAGCTGGGAAGTGTCTGAGGTCAGATTTGAACCTAGGACCTCCCATCTCTAGGCCTGGCCACCCAGATGCACCCCCATTCCTCTATATTTTTTGAGAGTGGCCAGGTTCCAATTTATAAATGTAGTCAGTGGCTTCTTATATTTTTGTAAACATGGGAAGTGTTCACTCACCTAAAAGTGAGTAACTGTGCAAAATTTAGAAAGAGCCTTCTTTCCAGAACCTTACGAGAGAGGCTCTAACCATATTATTATCCCATTCTGTAATTGGGAAAAATGAGATTCCGAGATGTTCAATACATTGCCCAAAGTCACACGTCTAGTCGGTAGCCAAACTGGGATTTTAATATATTTCTTCTGACCTAGAGTACAGTGATCTGTCCATGAGAAAAAAAAGAAAGCAGCATGGTATATTAGCTAGAACCTTGAATAAAAATCAATCATATAGGTCTGAGACTTATCCCTACTACTAATTTGTTCTGTGACCATGGACCAGACACCTCTCCTTCTGGGACTTAATTTCCTCATCTCTAATATGAAGATATTCAACTCTATGATCTTTTAGTTTCCTTCCAATTCTAAAAATGCAAATTCCTTCTAATTCTAACATTTTATGCATCTGTAGTATCTGTAACCATATTTTAAAAAATCATAGAGGGCAGCTGGGTACCTCAGTGAATTGAGAACCAGGCCTATAGATAGGAGGTCCTGGGTTCAAATCTGGCTTCAGCCACTTCCCAGCTGTGTGACCCTGGGCAAGTCACTTGACCCCCATTGCCTAGCCCTTACCCCTCTTCTGCCTTGGAGCCAATACACAGTATTGATTCCAGGATGGAAGGTAAGGGTTTAAAAAAATCATAAAGGAACCAAGAAACTATGCACAGTCACTTAATATTTGGACATTATTCCAATTCACACTGGATTCTTATATAATATTCTCAGATAATATTATCAACAGTTTAGTATCCAGAAAAGAGTGTCTTGGGAAAGGCAAGTTGGCAACAGGAGGAGCTAATGTTTAGGGTGACCATACTGCCATACCTAAGGTACGGTTTTCATTAAGAGAGAAATGTGTGGGTCGGGAGGGAAGGGGGATTGCATTAAGAAAGTGATACTGTTCATGTCTTTTGTTTACTGGAAGAAGGGCAAACTGACACTATCAGAGTAAGAGGAAAATGAGTGGGAGGAGGAGATGGGGGAGGGAGAGGGGGTTGGGGACATACTTGAAGTTGAAGGAGGGAGAAAAAAATCATGGCAGTTAAAGCCAATAAAGTCCTTTATTTGAATGCCATTAGTGGGTTTGGCAGGCATGTTTGCCATCTACTTCAGAGGACCACTGCACAGATTAAGAGAGGCTAGATGCTAATTTGCACATATGGAAATGCTTTTTCTCTCCGTTCTGATGGCTCTGTTGTGGACAGATGGAATTAGCAAGAACTCCAAAGCCGTGAAGGCAAACACGTTAAAAAAAAAAAAAAAAACTTTCTTTATCCTTTTTTTTCTTTCCTCTTTTCCTCCCTTTTCTTTCTTTCTCTCCTTCTTATACTAATTTTTCTTCCCATTTTGATTCCTTCCTACCTTTCTTCCTTCCTTCTTTCTTTTTTCCTTTCTTCCTATATTTTTCTCTTTCTTCTCCCTCCCTCTTCCTCCTTTTTCTTTTTCCTTCCTTTCTTCCATACCCTTTATTCCCTTCCTTCCTTCTTCCCTCCCTTTCTCCCTCTCTCCCTTACTCCCTCCCTCCCTTTCTTTCCTTCTTTCTTTCCTTCTTTCTTTCCTTCTTTCCTTCCTTCTTTCTTTCTTTCTTTCTTTCTTTTTCTTTCTTTCTTTCTTTCTTTCTTTCTTTCTTTCTTTCTTTCTTTCTTTCTTTCTTTCTTTCTTTCTTTCTTTCTTTCTTTCTTTCTTTCTTTCTTTCTTTCTTTCTTTCTTTCTTTCTTTCTTTCTTTCTTTCTTTCTTTCTTTCTTTCTTTCTTTCTTTCTTTCTCTGAAAAACTTTAGGTTGCAATAAAATAAACATATATTATTACCAGAATAGCTTCTGGCATTAATAATGCATTTATCATGTTTCAATTGCAAATCCATTTCTAGCAGTGAGTGAGACACTCGGAGCAGGATTCAGGATGCCAGAAAATGTTGGCAAATTGAGGCCCATCTTTAGGCAGATTTGGCCTTATTTACTGCATCTAGATCTATGTATGTTTCAGACTGTTTGCCTCATGAAAGCACCTTCCCTGACAGTCATCAGAAACCCTGAATCCTGACTGCAGCTTTGTGGCCTCACGTGGGTTGTACTCCCAACATTTTTACTGTTAGAACTTAGGGGGGTGGAAAAGCATAACCAATCCCACTGGATTTACCTTTTCACCCCTGAAGCAAGCCCAGCTAGTCTGAAGAGTCCTTTTTCTGTTGCCTTTCACTCACTGTCTTTTACGGGGAGACTCTGTAATATTTTATTTATTGGTAGACTAACAAGGTTTAGAGTACTTTGAGAGCTGGTCCCGTCCAGAGGCCTGCCTGGCTGAGACACCTGTCTGGATAATTGGTGCTCCATATCAGGTTATTAAAAAAAAAGAGAGGAGCAGTCCAACAGAGGCGAATGAGCCCTACACTTGGAGTCACAGGATTGAAATCCAGGAGAAATCACCTCATCAACCACCTCATTCTCCAGAGGCAGAGGCAGATGCTCAAAGAAAATTAGGTGCCTTGTCCAAGGTCCCATAGGTAGAGGGAATTCAAACCCAGCTCCTCTTACTCAAAATCTCTTGCTAGTTCTACTACACCAGTGAGTTAGTTGACATGAGTTAGTCTTTGCTTTGCCACTCCATAACTTAGTGTGGGCAAAGTATAATATTCTCCCTCAATTCAGTTTCTTCATATTTGAAATAGGGATAATAATATCCTGTCTTTCCAGGTTCAGATCAAATGAGGTACTATACACAATGTATAAAGCAGGATGTAAAAGTAACTTCATTTCTATTAAAATGTTATAGGATCCCCTTCATCCTCTTATTAGAGTCACAAGGTTATGTACTTCCCTGTTTCCTTTTCTCAGTTGTTAAAGGAAAAGAAAAAAATTAAGTAAATCAAAAATTTTTTTTAGCCAATATGGTCAAAGAGATCTAATATGTGGGTGTACCTCAAAGTCCTCTAATATGTTTTTAACAAATTATTTATATTATCAATTTAACATAGTTTTCATTTTCTAATATATCTTCTCCCTCTCCTATCAAGAGTTGCCCTTATAACAAAGATTAGTCAGAGGATGGACATATTAGCCATTGTTAGAACAACTCAGAATTGTTTTCCTTAATGGTATCTATTTTTGTGAAGTACCTCCATCATTTACTAGTTTTGTTTTATGTTATCTTTTCCATTTTTCTTGGTATAAGTTGAAATTTTAGGTTTGCAGTTACCTTATTGCTAGTGATTTCAAGAAATTCTTTGAATATTTATTAATGGTTTCCAGATTTTCTTTTGTGATCTATTTTTATCCTTTGACCATTTCTCCTTTGGGAAATAGTACTTGATTTTATTTATTTCGGTTAACTTCCTATATATCTATCAGGCCCCCCTCAGAAATATCTGTTGAGATTTCCCCTCAATCCAAAGTTCCTCCTTTCTTTGCTCTTCACACATTCTAAAATGCTTTTAGTTGTTCACTTCTTGAAATGTCACCATTTTCTCCCTGTTCTTCTCTGGTGACTACATTCTCATTATTTTCATGGTATGAAAACCCAGTTCTATGTCTTGTTAGTTGTGATAGTACCTTTTTTAAATTCTTTTTTCCCCATTTTTTATTGTCATGCAAAGCACATTCCCATATTGGTCATTGTTGTTGGAGCAAAGTCATATATAAACAAAAACCCAAAATAAAACCAAAAATACACTGGGGTGAAAGTTGACTTCAACAAATCTTTCTTTGGAGAGATAGAATTCCCCATTAGGTCTTTCAGGCCTGGACCATATCATTGCATTGGTGAAAGTAACCTAGTTTTCACAGATAATCATCATCCAATATTGTTGTCATTATGTACAATGTTGTCTCTGTTCTGCTTATTTTTCTTTGCATCAGTTCCTGGAAATCTTTCTAGGTTTTTTGTGATCATCTTGCTTATCATTTATTATAGCACAATAAATAGTATTTCATTGCCCATACTTACCACAATTTGTTTAGCCATTCCCCTCATTTTCCAATTCTTTGCCACACAAAAAGAGCACCTATATTTTGTACTAGTAGGTCCTTTCTCCTTTTTTTTTTAATTTCTTTGGGATACTGACACAGTAGTGGCATTACAAGATCAAAAGATATGCACAGTTTTATAGTCCTTTGGGTATAGCTCCAAGTTGCCCTCCAGATCAGTTCACAACTCCACAAACTATGTACCAATTTTGCCACATCCTCTTAGACATTTACCATTTTTCTTTACTATCATATTGGCCAATCTGATAGGTATTAGGTGGTACCTCAGCATGGTTTTAATTTTAATTTCTCTAATCAAGAGTGATTTATAACATTTTTATATGATTATTGACAGCTTTTATTTCTTCATCTGAAAATTGATTGTTCATATCCTTTGACCACTTGTCAATTGGGAAATGGTTTATATTCTTATAAATATTACTTAGTTCTTTATAATTTTGAGGAATTAGACCTTTATCAGAGATGTTTGTTTTAAAAAATTTCCCCCAATTTGTTGCTTCCTTTATAATCTTGGTTACATTAGTTTTGGCTATACAAAAGCATTTTAATTTAATGTAATCAAAATTATTCTTATATTTTATAATTTTATATCATATAATACTCTCTCTCTCTTATTTGATTTGTAAGATATTCTGTGTGCCCCTAATTTAGTTGTGGTATCATTCTTTATATCTAAATCATATATCCATTTTGACATTATCTTGGTATAGGGTATGAGATATCAGTCTATATCTAGCTTCTGTCATAGTGCCCCAATTTTACCAGCATATTTTATTACAGAATGAGTTTTTATTCCAAAAATTGGGATCTTTGAGTTTATCAAAAGCACTAGACTGATAAAAATCAGGATACAAAAATTTTAGTAAAGCAGGATACAAAATAAATCCACATGGATTTTACTTAAGTTATTTCAAATAGTTTGTTTTTTTTTAGTTAATTCTCTAGGAATCTCTAAGCATATCATCATATCTTTGTAATGTGACAGTTTAATTTCCTCATTTCCTACTTTAATTCCTTCAATTTCTCTTTCTTTCCTTATCACTAAAGCTAGCATTTCTAATACAATATTAAATAAGAGTAGTGATAATAGGCATCCTTGCTTCACCCCTGATCTTATTGGGAAGGCTTCCAACATATCTCCATTGCAGATGATACTTACTGAAGGTTTTAGGTATATACTACTTATTTTAAGGAATGACTCATTTATTCCTATGCTTTCTAATGTTTTTAATAGGAATCAGTGAGGTATTTTGTTAGAGGCTTTACCTGCAACTATTGAAATAATCATGTGATTTATGTTAGTTTGGTTATTGATATGGTCAATTATGCTGATAATTTTCCTAATAGTAAACTAGTCCTGAATTCCTGGTATATATTCCACCTAGTCATAATGAATGAACCATATGATATATTCTTCTTACTAGTATCTTATTTAAAATGTTTGTATCTATATTTAATGAAATAGGCCTATAATTTCCTTTCTCTATTTTTTTCTTCCTGGCTTAGGCAATAGTATCATATGCATTCCATAAAAAGAATTTGGTAGGATTCCTTCTCTGCCTATTTTCCCAAATAATTTGTTGAATTTAATTGTTTTTTAAATGTTTGGTAGAATTCACTTGTGAATCCATCTAGCCCTAGGGATTTTTCCTTAGGGAGTTCATTGATGGCATGCTCAATTCTTTTTTCTTAGATGGAATTATTTAAGTATTATATTTCCTCTTTTCCTAATCTAGGCATGCTATATTTTTATAAATATTCATCCATTTCACTTAGATTGTCAGATGTATTGGCATATAATTGGGCAA
This sequence comes from Monodelphis domestica, assembly GCF_027887165.1. Taxonomy (NCBI): domain Eukaryota; kingdom Metazoa; phylum Chordata; class Mammalia; order Didelphimorphia; family Didelphidae; genus Monodelphis; species Monodelphis domestica. The sequence continues at coordinate 328,629,796 of NC_077227.1, forward strand.
AATAGCTCCTAATGATTGCTTTAATTTCCTCTTCATTAGTGGTGAGTTCACCCTTTTCATTTTTGATAGATTTCTCCTTTCCTTTTTTTAATCAAATTAACAAGCACTCTTTTTATTTTATTTATTTTCCCTGCATACAGCCAATGCTTAATCTTATTTATTAGTTAAATGATTCTCTTTCAATCAAATTAATTTTTAGAATTTCTAATTTAGTCTTTAAATGAGGATTTTTAATTTGTTCTTTTTCTATTTTTTTAGTAGCATGCCCAATTCATTGATCTGCATTTTCTCTTTTTTATTGATATAAGGGTTTAAAGATATAAATTTTCCCCTAACTATTGTTTTGGCTGTATCTCATAAATTTGGATATGTTATCTCCTCATTGTTATTTCCATTAATAAAATTATTGATTATTTCTATAATTTGTTTGTTGCCCCACACTTATGTAGCATTAGATTATTTAGTCTCCAATTTATTTTTAATTTATCTTGCCATGGAGTTTTATTGATTATATTTTATAGCATTATTATCTGAAAAGGATTCATTTATTATTTCTGCTTTTCTGCATTTGGTTGTAAAGTTTTTATGCCCTAATACATAATAAACTTTTGTTTAGAAGTCATTTACTGCTGAAAAGAAGGTTTATTCCTTTCTATTGCCCATTCAGTTCTCTCTAGAGATCTATTAGTTCTAACTTTTTGAAGATTTCATTTACTTCCTTTATTTTTTCTCATTTATTTTTTGGTTTGATTTTTCTAGATCTGAAAGAAGGAAGTTGAGGTCCCTCACTAGTATAGTTTTACTGTCTACTTGAAATTTATTAAATTTCTCCTTTAAAAATTTAGAATCTATACCATTTGGTGCATATATATTTAAAATGAATATTACTCCATTCTTTATAGTACCTTTTAGCAAGATATAGTTTCCTTCCTCACCTCTTTTAATAAGATCTCTTTTTACTTTAGCTTTGACTAAGATCATGATTGCTACTCTTGCTTTGTTTTTACTTAATATGATGCACAAAAAAATTTCCAAGTTACCCTTCCTCAAATGCATTTCTTGTAAACAACATAGAGTAGGATTCTGGTTTTAATCAACTCTGCTATCTGCTTCCATATTATGGATGAGTTCCCATTAATCCCATTAATTTTCACAGTTATTATTACCAAATGTGTATTCCCCTTCATCTTATTTTCCCCTTTTGGTCCTGCCCCCCCCTTTTTTTCTCACTCTATTCCTCCTTACTGGTTTTTGTTTTTTATCACCCCTCACCCTTCTTTCCCCTCCTTCCTATTACCTACCTATTTTCTTGTCTTATTCTCCTCCTTCTTCTCTGTAGGGTAAAATAGGATTCTATGCCTGAATAAGTACTGTTATTATTCCCTCTCTGAATCAGTTAAAATGAGAGTAAATTTTAAGCTTTGGTCATCTCCACTGTCATCCTCCCCTCCACTGTAATAGTTTTCATGCTTCTTTAGGTTAGATAATTTACCCCATTCCATCTCTCCCTTCCCTTTACTCTCAGTGAAATCCTTTTTTTTTTCACTTGTTGATTTTCTTTTTGCATATCCTATCATCCTAATCAGTTTACTTCTCCACCTTCTGTCTAAGTATATTCCGTCTAACTGCTCTTCTACTAATAAACATTTTTTTAGAATTACAAATAACCTCTTTTAATGTAGGAATATAGTTTGACCTTAATGAGTTGCTTACATTTTCTCTTTCTTTTTACCTTTTTAGACTTCTCTTGGGTCTTGTGTTTGGACTTAATATTTTCTGTTTAGGTCTGTTCTTTACATCAGGAATACTTTTAAATCTATTTTGTTGTATCCCATTTTTTCCTGAAACAATATACTCACCTTTGCTGGATGAGTGACAATGGATTGTAACCTAGAACTTTCGCTTTCCAGAATATTATATTCCATGCCTTCCCATCTTTTAAGTTGGATCATACTAAATCCTGTGTGATCCTCATTGTAGATCCATGGAATTTAAATTGTTTCTTTCTGGCTGTTTGTAGTATTTTCTCCTCAGCTTTGGGGCTCTGTAATATAACTATTATATTCTGGAGAGTAGACATTTGAGGAGTTCTTTCTGGAGGTGATCTGTGGATTATTGAATTTCTATTTTACTCTCTTGTTCAAGAATATCTGGCTAGTTTTCTTTGCTAATTTCTTGTATTATGATGCCCAGGATTAAAAAAAAAAAAGTTTTTTTTTTTTTTTTAAATTCTGGCTTTCAGACAGAACAATAAATTTTAAATTGACTCTTCTGGATCTATTTTCCAGGTCAGTTTTTTTTTCCAATGGGATATTTCATATTTTCTTTTTGCCTCCATTCTTTTCATTTTATTTTATTTTTTCTTAATGTCTCATTAGCTTCTAGTGGCCCAATTCTAATTTTTAAGAAATGATTTTCTTCTATCAGCTTTTGAGCCTCTTTTCTCATTTTGGTCCATTCTTACATTGCTTTCATTTCTCTTCCCCATTTTTCCTCTGCCTCTCTTAACTTAATTTTGAAATCCTTTTTGAGCTCTTCCAGAATATGAGTCCAATTCATATTTTTATTTTAGATTTTGCATGTGTTTGCTTTGCTTTCACTGTCTCTTTCTGCTTCTGTGCCTTGCTCTTTGCCATCAGAGAAGTTCTCTATGGTTAGATTTTTTATTTGTTCATTTTTCCTGTCTCTTTAATGGTAGGCTCTGTTCTCTTGGAGGTTAGGAGACCCCCTTAAACTTCAGACCTTCTTTGATGCTACCCTTACCCTTATTTTTGGGTTTTGGCAAGTATCAGTTCTTTCAAGAGAGTATGATGGCTTGTGGGCTAGGAGCTCTGAGAGTCACCTCAACTGCTGATTTATTTACTCCCTGAGACTGCTTGATAGCTCAAATTCTAGCCTTAGGCTTGGGAGTAGATAGTCTCATTCTGAGCTTGATCAGATCAGCCATGGCTAAAAATCTAGCTTTAGGCTTGGGTATAGACTTTTGGTCTCAATCTGGGCTTAATTAGATCAGGCACTCAGCACACAGCAGAGTGCCTTTCCCTGGGATTCCACCTTGAGCTTTGGAAAGGGTTATCAATGCTCCCTCAAGTCAGTACTCTGGGAATTGCCCCTGACAGGGTTTTGGGGAAGGGGAGGCAGCTCTAGGTCTACTGACTGCTCCTACCTGGTATCTATGTCCTCAATACAAGCCCAGGTTCAAACTCCTGGGCCCATAGATCAGGCTGCATAGGACATATTGCTCTGGGCTGGAATTCTGAACCTCACTGCAGGTTTGCTTGGAATTTTAAGGGGAGGGGTGTTTGGTTGGACCATGGGGTCTCAGGGTCTGGATGTTGACTTGGGCCCAGGTTCAAAATCTGGAACAATACATGTGGGATAGGAGTGGAGGCTTTCTCCTTACTCCTTGCTGTAACTTCCTACTGGCTGTGCTCCCCTTTTACCCTAGTGCCTCAGATGTTCTTTCCTGACTTTCAAGTTGTTCTCTTCATGAAATGCTTCACTCTGGTTTCCTTGTTGATTCTTTCACTCCTATATTCATTTTGTATAGTTATTTTAAAATTGGTTGGCAAGAATTCACATGGTGGTTTCAAGCTTCCTTGCTTCTCCTAGTCATCTTGGCTCTGGAACCTAGCCCCACCTATTTTACTCATAAAAAATAGTTGGTAAGATTGTTTATTACAATACCATTGGGTAAAGCTTCCTCTTACCACATTAACACTATATTTGAAATTAGAAAACTTAATTTTCAACCTACATCTCTAACTTACCAACCATATAGTCTTTGTTGAGTCATATTAAATAATTGCTATGGGACCCCATTTCCTTATCTGTAAGATTAAGTAATTTATAATGGGTATCCAGATGGTACATTGGGCAGAATACCTCGTCTGAAGTCAGGAAGACTCATCTTCCTGAGTTCAAGTCTGGATTCAGGCATTAACTATCTAGTCATTCATGGCTGTTCTAATTGGGAGGGAAAGAAATACTTCAGTAAATTTTTTTTCAGAAAATTAATAATTAACTGGGGAAATGACAGCCCAGTGTCCTTTGTTGCAGTCTTAGACCATACCTCCACAATTAGGTTGAATGAGTTCAGTTGGTAAACTGGAAAGAATTATTCAACAGAGAGCAATCAGGGTACAAAAAGGCTTCAAGTTCAGGTCATATGACAATCATTTAAAGGAAATTACATTTAGCCTGGAGAAGACTTGCAGGATTTATCTAAGTACATGTTAGCCTAACATGTGGAAGAGATATTAGAATCATTCTGTTTGGCCAGGTACATTGTTGGTCTGTAGTTACTATTAGAAGAGATTTAGGTGGGTGGATTGCTTGAGTTCCAGAGTACTGAACTGCAATACTAAGTTTTTAGGTGTCTGTAATATGGTCCCTGTCTAGGGTCCCCTAGGCAATCTAGGGTCACAAGAATGCCTATGTTGAGGTGATCTGGGTCAGATTAAAAAAATGCAGCTGGTCAAAGTATTTTTTGTACCACTCTATAGCAAGATGGGTCCCACACTGCACTTTCAGCTAATGTGAGGTAGGAAGAACCACTGCCTCACAACAACAAAAAAGATCACTCTGAAGAGCAGAATTTAGAGGAAGAAGAATAGAAGTTACAAAAACAGTTATTTTAGGTTCAGGATAAGGAAAACTTTCTTAAATATTAGAGCTATCATGAAGTGGGATGGACCACGTTTGAAAACAGTGATTTTCGCCTAATTGGAGCAAAAACTAGATGATTTCATTTAAGGTATATTGTAAAAGGGACTCTTATTTAGATGAGATTAAGCCAGATGATCTTTGAGATCTCTTTTAACCCTAATATCCCATGAATTCCTGAAGTCTGACTTCATTCAATGTCTTAACTTTTCCTGGCTACCATCTGTCTAGGATACTTCTTTAAATGATAAACAAATAACATTCTTCAAAGAACACGTATTTTCCTGGGATAGGTGAATATGAAATACTCCCATGCTTCAGTTAGATTGTCAGCATTCCTTTTCAAACTTAAAGGGTCATAATTAGGAATTCTAAACCTGGGATGAATTCAGTTGCTTATAGTTGAAGAAAGATGTAATGTGTAGTTGAGGTAGAGTGAGACAGGGACCATGGAAGTTGAGGAGTCTAAGGACATGGAAAGGAGGTGTTTGCAAGATGGAGGGATTGGGGTAGAAAGTTATATACTTCATTTAATGGGGAGGAATGAATGGTATGATATCCCCTAGATGATAGTAACAAGAATATTGACATAATTGAATTACCTTTAAATGAGTATTAATGATTGTTGAGTAATGATTTTGCAGAGGCCAAGCAAAGGATGTGTGCCCTGTGCCACCGATGAGAGAGAAGGAGCAAGTAGTGTTAAATAAGGTACTAAGAAAATGGTTTTTAGAAGGTCAGGTTTTAGTGAACATAAGATGGAAGAAATATGAAAGGAAGAGATGTAAGATGAAGGAGAATTTCTTAGCCATAGAAAAATATTCTAGAAAGAGCATGGTGGAAATGGAGGACAAAAAGAAACAAAATCTCTGAGAGTAAGGTTGAGTAGAGATTTGACTTCTCTTCTGATATTTGTGTTTCCATGTAGTATTGCCAGTGAAATGCAGAAACCTGGAAGACAGGGTAGATGAAAGAATTGGTTGGTCATATGGGAGAAGAAAAGAAAAATGATACCCAGGGAAGGTAAATATGGTCTCTGGATGTCAGCACTCGGGGAAAAAAGACCAGGCTGCCCCATAGTAATTCCTGAAAAATCATAATATTTCTAGAACTCGTACAAAAAAAGTAATGTGGAGATAGCACTGGAAATCACCATGACTTTATCATCATTCTTAGAAAAAAAATAGGTTCTCTGATTGATTTAAAGAGGAAATACTATGGCTGTTTTGGTGCTAATAATTTTTTGATATGTCTTTTGGATAATCTCTTTAATTATGGGGTGATATATGCAACCCTACTCTTATATCCTCAGTTTATCCCCTATGGCTTAACCTGGGTTCCATGAAGCTCTTTTTACTAAAGGACTTTTTATTTACTAAAGGAAAAACTGGAGCACAAACCCAGACAAAATTCTTCATTAACAGCTAACATACTGTACACAGTATAATGTCATGTGACTAAAAACCTATAGAATAGATACAAAATGAGAATTAATAATTTTTAATACTAGTCTATACCAGTCAATATTAGTGACATTTATTTAAGGCAATATTAAAGTAGGGTTTATCGAAACTTTTGTAGATTGTTTTAGGGGGACTAAGAAGAGTTCATAATGATTTTTATAATAATATTAAGATGTCTTAAATTTCAAATATGATAAATATTGATAAATATATCCTACATAAACAACAGCTTTTGGGAAAGCTCTTCATTAATTATTAAATCTAAAATAATCCATGAGGTTCAAAAACTTGAGAACCACTGATCAAAAAGATAATGTCTTTCTTATCCTTCTTTTACATGCATTTTATTACTATGGAATGAGAGGGCAGAATTGAAGATTTCAATCAGGATGATAGAGCATAACCAGCATATCATTACTCTCACAAACATGATGGAACATGGTTTTCATGCTATTAGACCTTCACAAGTCATAGTAAATGGAAATATGCTTGTAGCATGAAGCAGGGTTTAGAGATCATCTAGTCTATACCAGTTATTGTGTACATAAGAAGCAAACAAAACCTAAAACTAAGATTGAGAAAGGGAAAGTAACTTGCCACAAGTTCCATAGTTAGTATTGTGAATTGATCCAACCATTCTGGAGGGCAATTTGGAATTATGCCCAAAGGGCTATAAAAGAATGCCATAGAACTTCTGGGTTTGTACCCCAAAGAGATAATAAGGAAAATATGTGCACAAAAATATTTATAGCCATGCTCTTTGTAGTGGCAAAAATTGGAAAATGAGAGGGTGCCCATCAATTGGAGAATGGCTGAACAAATTGTGGTATCTGTTGGAGATGGAATATTATTGTGCTCAAAGGAATGATGAACTGGAGAAATTCCATGGGGACTGGAACAACCTCCAGGAATTGATGCAGAGAGAAAGGAGCAGAAACAGGAGAACATTGTAATGGCACAATGTAATGTAATAGACTTCTCTACTAGCACCAATGCAATGACCCAGGACAATACAGAGGGACTTATAAGAAAGAACGCTATCCACATCCAGAGAATGAACTGTGGGAGTAGGAAAACACAAGAAAAACATATGAATGATCACATGGTTCTTTGGAGATTATTGGAGATGTAGATTATAAATGATCACTCTATTGCAAATATTAATAATATGGAAATAGGTTTTAAACAATGATACATGTAAAACCCAGTGGAATTCTTCATTGACTCCAGGAGAGGGGAGGTAGAAGGAGAGGGAAAGAACATGAATCATGTAACCATGGAAAAATATTCTAAATCAATTAAATGAATAGATTTTAAAAATTAAAAAAAGAAGTCCCACAGTTAGTAAATGATGGATCTGAAGCTTGAACTTAGTCTCCTCACTCAATTTCCAATACTCTTAATACCACAGTACACTGAGTTCCAATGGGATTCATTAATCTTTTGGTTGCATCCCATTCTGTCACTGTCAATTTAGATATGGTATGTCAGACAACAAATTGGTACCAGACTTGTACTGATGCACATGTAGCTTATAGTTATGGAGTTAGAGCTGAGGTGGAGGGAAATCATAGGCAATCTAGTCCAAGAATCAAGGGTAAGTTTTAGGTCCAGGGCTTTTGACTCTAGTTTCAGTCCTTGTTTTGTTTTCATCTTTTTTCTCCATCTTGCTACCTCCATGACTGCAATAATGAAAATGGGCTGATGAATAACAAAATATGGCAGATTCTTTTGGATTAAACCTGAAGTTTCCTTAGTTTAGATCAGTACCTGGATTGCAACTCAAAAGGACTTGCTTGGAGTCATATAGAGGTTCTAGGTAATCCAATAGATAGAACACTGGGCTTGGAATCAGGAAATCTCATCTTGATAAAATTCAAACTGGCCTCAGATACTTATCAGCTACCTAACTGTGAATAAGTCACTTAAACCTAGTTGCCTCAGTTTTTAATCTGTAAAATGAGCTAGAGAAGGAAATGGCAAACCACTCCAGTATCTTCACCAATAAAACTCCAAATGGGATCACAAAGATTCAGACATGACTAAACAACAATAATCAGGTACATTGTGGATAGGGTGCCAGGCCTGGAGTCAGGAAAACTCATCTTCTTGAGTTCAAATCTGGCCTCAGACACTTACTAATGTGTAATCTGGACAAGTAACCTAGGCCTCATTGCCTCAGTTTCCTCCTATGTAAAATTAGATGGAGAAGAAAATGACCAATAGCTCTAGTATATTTGCTAAGAAAAGTCCAAATAGGGTCATGAAGAGTTAGACACTATTGAAATGACAGAATAACAACAAAATGGTCTATACATTCAAGTGTGTTTCAAAGGAGGCATATCTTCATCTAAAAAAGGCACCAAATACTTATCCAGGGAAATATTTAACAAAATAAATAAAAAATATAATAAAACACTTACAATATTAAGAAGTGGTCTTCCAAGTAACTATGCAGGCTGCAAGGAGCCTTATGTACATTTTAGTGACTTCTTTTTCTATTTGAGTTTGATACCACTTATCTAAAGGATGATAGGTAGGTCCTATTGAGTGAAAATATGTATGGATTCAGTATGGATGGATTCAGTGAGGAAGTATAGTTCTATTACCCATCAGACTCATTACATTTGCAGAGTTGTATCATCATGTTGGTCACAGAGTAATGAATTTGGGAGTACAATGATTATCATAGATTATTTACTAAAGTATAGAGAAGTTGTGATTGGCACTAATGAAGGTATTGCCCATACTATGAAAATTAGAGATCCTTGAAATGTTGAAGTGAGATCACAAACTATCTTTTGTAGCTGCCACACTACAAGGTTTCCTTCCTGGAAACTTGTTCAATGTTTGATAATAGTTTTTGAGAGAGGTATGGAAGTCTTTATAGTCATGAGTTATAGAGCCTTTTCTTTCTAATAATCCTGGGATACAAAAAGTATAAATATTATGATTATCTTCATTTTACAAAGTCAACAATCCCTTTTTAAAGCACCAGCTATATTCTAGGCACTGTGCTAAGGGCTGAAAACTGAAACTAAGAGAGAAGTGACTTGGCCCTTATCCCATAGATATCTAGCAGTAGAACAAAGTTTCAAATCTGAGTTCCTGAGTGAAAAATTAAATACCATTTCTACCATACTTTTGCTATGTGATGTTTAAAGTTACAATAGGTGCTTGCTATCTTATTATGATTTGGGGATTCAGCATTAGTTCTGCTGATCAAGTTAAGCTGACCTAGAGATTATGTACCAATAACCTCAGATAGGCATTTTTTTCTGGTGACCTGGTCATAAGAACTTAGCTTCAGAGGGGGAAGGGACTCAAAGGCTGTCAGATTTAATCCTGTCATTTTATAGATGAAGAAACTAAAGCCAGGGAAGTTGAGTGACTCATCTAAAGTCACAGAAGTTATAATCATCTGATGTGAGATTTGAAGTCAGTCATCTGACTCCAAAGTTTGTACTCTTTCCACTGTATTATGCCATTTAGTGAATGCTGACCAAATTATCTCTGCCAAGAATTCATTGCTCAACTGGCCTGATGGGTGGTTATTGAGAATTGTTCCTACATTTCAACTTCTGGACTTCATCTTCTTAAGGATATCTGCTCCCTAGATGCCTCTCTAAACAATGAAATAAAGTTTGGTGGTAAGAGTCAGAAACCAGGGGTCTAGTCCAATCTCTGCCCTTCACTATTGCATTATCATAGATGTCAGATTCCCTCCCAGAGCCTCAGTTTTCTCATTTGTAAAATTGACATATTTATACTATTTTGATCCCAAGGTTGTTGTAAGCATTGGCCTTTGTGAAAACAAAACAAAACAAAACAAAAAACTATAGAAATGTAAGCTGTAGTGACCCATTATCAGTCATTATTTTCTGATGTTTGCATTTTATTAATATGTTAGACATATATAGTTTCCTGATAGTATTCACATATTAAATTCCATCCTGAATAAAGGACTTATGTATCACAGAAGAGACTCACGGCCATTGTGATAATTCTTGTATATCCAAAGAGAGAAATGTTCATTTTCATTATCCAAAGGAAATATTGATTAAATGGTTACAATAGTTACATAAGAGTTAAGGGGGCTACAACATGAGCATGGAATACAGTCCCAATGGAGGAAAAGTCAATGTGCACTTTCTTTGAGTTTCCATAGGCTAATTTTTCAACACATAGTTTTAAGCAAATTCCTTTTTTAACTATTCTTTTGTACCATATGAAAGAACTGGTGACTTTTTTATGTAGGAGATTTAAGCATTTTTGAAAAAATACACAGACATATATGATGTTTAAGTAGAACATCGTGGTCCTCATCACAGAAGTTTAATGGTATTTTCCCTCCAGCTGTTTTTATTTATCCCTAAACTTCCAATAAAAGTTATGCTTTATTTCAAGAGGCAATCCATAATTAACTTTTCAGCTGGTGGCAGTGGTTTCTAACCATGCCACCAACAATGCTGAACTATTCCTTTGGGTAAAGGTAGAAGAGTGGAAGACAAAGGGTGGTGTGTACATTTTGCCTGGACCCAGAGGAGAGAATTCTCTGCTGGGACAGTTTCATAATGACAAAGGCATTCGGGATTTTGTTGGTGGTGAGGAACGAAAAAATGACAAAAGAGAGTGTTGAAAGGTGGAAAATGGACTTTCCCAATACTCATTTTGGTATGAGGAAAGAAGAATGGAGGACATAGTTTTCCTCTCTCCCATTAACCTCAAACTTATGATATATGATATACAGAGAGGAAACTCTATAGAGGGAAGAACAGTTTTCAATTCTTAAAGCATTTTCAGGAAATATCTGAAAATGTAATACCATCACCTTAGAAATAGCATGGAGTAGTTGAGAAGGCATTGGACTTGTAATTAGGAAGATCAGAGTTCAAATCCTTCCTCTGATACTCATCAGGGTGACTCTGGGCAAATCATTTGACCGCTCTATACCTCATTTTTTCCACCTATAAAATAAGAGGTTAAATTTAATAGTTTATAAAATCCCTCCCAGATTGTAAATCTAGGATTATTTACTCCCTAAGCCTTTTTCATAGACCAAATACTTTACTTTCTTCTTTACTTAATTCATTTTTGAAGGCATCTAAGTGGGCTTGCACATAACTAAGTCTTCTTCACATCATCAGACTCAACAGTACTTGAGGCAATGAAATGAGAGTATTTCATTTGAAGAGAAAGAAAGGATGCTTGTGATTTGGAGGGAGGCTAGATTTAGGTCTTATTAAGAGAAAACAATGGACCATAGAGACAGAGAATCTTTAACTATGTGCTGCCATAGTTAACAACTAAGAGTGATTGCTGAAGAGCTAGAAACTTAGTAAAGGGACTTTTCAGGTCTGAGGGTTATAACTAGATTTTTGTCATTTTAAGTACCCACTTTGCCACTTTTTAAGTATTAAAAAGTATAGTTTTTGAAAATAAGGGAGAATTGTTAAAATTCAAGTGGTATATATTTATCAATACTATATTTGGGATCATGTGGTAGCACTGGATTAAAAAAAATATCTGGCTGTTCCTTCAAGGAACTTGCAATCTCATGATAGAGGGACAAAAAGGACATGGTATATAAAGTTATATGTATTATTTGATGTAGAATGGGACATAGGTAAAGGCAGGATTTCAAATTCTCTAGGAAGATAGAATAAGATTATAGAATGGCAGATAGATGAATCCTATTCTACTCCTTACTTTATGATTGGAAACTGAGGTCTAATAGATTGGAAGTGACAGAAACAAGTTCTCAACCTATAGCATTGGGAGATAAAGAACTCTAAATCTAATGCTCTTTGTATGATATGATGCTGCTAGACTCCCTGCTAAATTTCTTATATTATTTAGGCATATAGATACATTTGATTTCTTGAAGATAATTCTAGTGGAAATCTGGAAGGCTTCAAAAATAGGCCAGAAGTTGGATCAATTTATGAGAAACAGTTCATGAAAAGTTGAGAAGTTCATTACTAGAACAAGAATTGAGAGATGATGACTGGGTTTACCAATTTATGAAGAACATTTAGTAAGGTATGGAGGGATTGTGACCACATTGACTCTTATGTGCATTTTTCATTGACATAATCTGCAAATTGGATTCATCCCCATTTAAAGATCTTCATAATTTGGTCCCTTCCTACTTCTCTGTCCTTATCACTTATTCCCTTTCCCTCACTCTTCAATCAGGTTAGACCAGCCTACTTGTATTTCCTTGGGCATGACATTTAATCTCTTCTGTCTGTTCATTTATCCAAGTTGTTCCCCAGGCTTGGAATGCCCTATACCCTTACCTCACCTCTTAGCTTCCCTGGCTTCCATCAAGATAGTTCAAATTCTTCAAGTTCCAGCCTTCTTTTTCTTGTTGCTAATGACTTCCCATTTCAGATTACTTTTCAATTACCCTGTAAATATCTTATATGTATTTGGTTATTTTCATGTTGTTACTCTCATTAGAATGTAAATTCATTGAGGGCAAGGGGTGCCCTGCCCCATTTTCTTCATATTCTTTTTATTCTTACCACTTTAGCAGGGTATCTGGAATAAAGTAAGTGCTTACATGTTTATTGACTGATTTTGCTCACATATGCTATTATTTATCCAGGTGAACACAGAAAAAATAATTAGCCTGAAATAATCTCTATCTACTTATTTTCTAACCATAACTAGTGTTCAAGGCTCATATTAAGCTTTACTTTCTTGATGAACCTTTCCTTTACTGTTTCAGGCCCTATTAATCGCTCTTCTCTTAATATAGCACTTACACTTAGAGATTGTACCACAGAGCTCATCATTTTACAATATGTACTATACTCTGGTAAAAGGCAACTTGTATAGTGGCATGAGCACCAGATTAGGAATCAGGATACATGAGTTCTATGTCTACTTCTGCCATTAATTTACTGGCTTGTTCAGACTGTCCTTGCTTGTCTCTAGGACTTAGGAAATATAGAATTCTACTAACTAATTTTACAGAAGAGGAAACTAAGACCCCTTCCAGCTCTGAAAACTTTACTCGTACTATTGATTCATGTATTTTAGTCTTTTTTTTTTCTCCCCTAATTAGATTGTTAGCTTTCTCAGGCAAGGGAACATTTTCTACTTCTTTTCATTTTTTTTAGAGGGGTAAGCCTTTAAAGCACTTAGCACACTGCTGAGCACATAGTATATAGGTACCCTGAAAATGTTTCACTTGATTGTCCCTGTATACTTGGCACCAGCTGAAACATTCTCTTCCTTTTAGCTGTATCTATCTACTTTAAGACTCACAAGAGGGTCCAGTGCAGTCAGCTGAGAGTTAATGTGGCATAGTTTATAGAGAGCTAGCCTTGGAGTCAGGATAAGCTAATACTTACTGGTTGTTTGACCTTGCATGAGTTGCTTAAGGCAGAGCTCTGGGCAATGATCATTTGCAGAAAAGTTTCCACTTGCATCTGTAGAGGGAATTTGTTCATCTGGGAATTTCCTATACTATTGAAATCACAAGTTCTGTCTATCCCTATCTTATATATTTGAAGATTCATAAGAAGGTCTGTGAAAGACAATTCTATTTGATTTTTCAGGAATTTTCTATATAGGTATAAAACATAGTAGATGTTAGGCAACAATGGTCTTGTCATTAAATCACCTCTAAGTGCATTAGACAGGGTAGAGCTGGGTTGTAGAAGTTACTAAGTCTCACCTCATGGGACCCAGGCCAATCTCTTACTATCCCCAAGATCAGTTTTGTTCCCACAGACCAGGCACTCTAATTTCTATGCATATCCATCCCCTCCTCACTACCTGTCAATGATTCTGTGTGAGAGATCCTCCTAGAGCTACCTTCTCTTGAGACATGATGCTGCTACTAAAGGTAAATCACTGTCTTAAAGATGGTGGTTTCCAAATGCATCAATCTCTCCAGATTAGAGATGGCATATTATCCCCATCTCTCACTGCCAGCACATGCTTCTTTCCCTGTCAATATTCTTTGTCAGTCTTCCCAACTCTGCTGGATTGAGACCTTCCCAGAAAACTCCTTCATTTAATCTCCCCTTTCTGCCACCTCTCTCATTCTCCTGCAACCTCCATAATTCATAAAAGGCTGTAAGAATCATCATCTCTTTCAACATATATATATAGATGCATATATATTTGTTATAGGGCTGCATTATCCATTTCTTTCTAATATTTATGCATTTTTTTATTTTTATTGATTCATTTATAGGAGAGATGGGTTTTAATTAAATGTCAGTATTTGTTGTACTTTTCTATCTTTATTTGCCCTTTTCTTTGAAATCTTCTCATGTCTTCACTCATGTATGTTTTTTTCCCCCTTGATGATCCTTTTCATTTTTTATCTCCTTAGATAAGTTTTTTCTTTTATTTTGTTTTGAATCTCTATATAGGAGGAATTTATTTACTTTTCTTGTGTTTCCTTGGGGTGATTTGAAGTTAAATATTCTACTTTCTCATTTTTGTATCTTTTTCTTATAATTCCTCAAATGCCTCAATCATTTTTTTTTCCACTGATGGTTAGGCTTAAATTTGTAAGGCATATCAGTCTGGGTTGCAGCTATAGTTCCTCTCCATTTAAGTATTCCATTCCTGACTGTGATTTCTCATGTCTGCAGAACAATCTTGTATTATTTGACTATCTTTTCCTGGGTATTAGAAAGTCTTTCTCCTGGCTCTTTGCAAAATATATTGCTTTTGATTGAAAGTGTTCAAACTACTTCATACATCGAGGTTTAAAAGGAAGGCTCCTTTTTTTTCTGGAGGCAATCTCTGTATTTGTTTGATAGATGTTTTGTTGTAAAAATTATTAAGCTTTCAAATATTATTTTTTTTGCACTATGGTATTCAGATTGTTTAAATTTCTCATGTTCTCCTGAGAGGCCCATAATAATTCAGTTAATTTCTAGGTCTCTTAGCTTCAATATCACTTTAGACTGTATTCTTTTAGCATTTTGTCCTTTTTTATTTCCTCGAGATTTTGCTCCACTAAAGGACTTTTGGATTTCATATATCTTAATTTTTTTTTATTTCTTTAAAGAGATGCCCTATTGTGGATTTATTTTATATTCTAATATCATAATTATGCTTTTAAAATTCATATTGAGAACTCTAAATTCTGAACTCCAGCCATTATTAATGATTTCCTTTTGATAGGTATCATTTTTCATTTGAATTATTTTGGAATTCATGTATGTGTGTTCCATAAGCCATTGGGAATCCACAAATTTATTTTATCAAATATTAGTTCATTATGCTTTGTCTCAAATTTGTTAAAATGGACTTTGCATTCTCCTTGAGTATCCATTTAGTTATATTTTCTTCTGGATTTAGGGTTCCATATTTTAATTTATTAATATGTTCTTTGAGCATTTATTGAGACTTTTTTCTCTTGTTATATTTGGTATTTCAATTTTTGTTGTTGTTTTTATCCTCTACCTTTCTGGCTCTTTCAATTTTTCTGGTATTTGAAGCTCCAAAGCTGGGACATAATGACCCCAGGTATATTCCTTTCCTTGTGTCTGCTTTTTGGGGACACAATAAGACTTAGCTGATTTTTAGTTTACTTTCCTTAGGGTTCAATGTGGCTGTATGCCCTGGTATTCTATCCTCATCTCTTCCTTGACTCTTTTTTTCCCTCTTAGCTGGGATGATAAAAATTTCCCATTCTTTGTGGGGGTGACAAGATGCCAGAAACTTGTTCTTGGTAGAGTTTCTAGAATTTCATAGGACTATATAATCTTGACAATCTTCTAGTCAAAACTGTTCATTTTCAGCATTTTCCTTTCTACCTCAATCTTGTACCTCCTCTTCAACTACTTGTGGTTGACAGAAGAATGACTGCCATTCTTTATAGGGATAAATTTTTGATTTGAATGTTTTCTGAAGCAGGTGACTAGTGGGGATCCCAAGAAAGTCCTTAAGCACAAGCCTTTTTATTAGAAACTGCTCCTACTGGAGGATAGGTTGGTGGGACAAACATTGAACAAATGCTTCTAAGTTCTCTAAAATCATAAAGATTTTGCTTTAATTTTGGAGGTCTTTTTTATTTGTTTTATAGATTTCACCGTAATTGCTCCACATTAGATGAATAATTATTTTTTGTTATTGTTGAGGGTTGAAGATTAAAGGAGTCTGAAGAAAATTATTCATATTCTGTCTCTCTAATCATCGGATTCTTCTCAATTTCATTTCTTAATTGAAAATTTGATTCTTTTATATTGCCATGAAAAGTATTCTTAAATTGATTCAAATGCATGTGTTAATATATATTGCTGACAAAAGGATTTGAACTCTTCAATAAGTTGACAACTTTTATTCTGAAAGGATAAGAAGAAAAAGAATGAAAGATATTTTGGGGGGGCTCTGTATTCCTATCACTCAAAACCTCAAGACTAATATCTAATTTTAGGAATAATACAACCACTGATTGAACTATGGTTTTGTGTGTTTGAGTGTGTGTGTAGTGAGAGAAAGAAAGAGAGATTAGAGGGTGAGAGAAACAAAGACAAAGAGAGAATCTGATATCTTTCCCCAAAATGTTTGCTAAAGACTAGAAGGTTCTGTCACTAACTCGCTATTTGACATTGGTTAATTGGTTAAAGTAGAGGTAAAAACCTCTACTAGGTTTCAGTCTACTCTTGTGTAAAATGTAAGTGATTGGCATAATCCTAAAGGCATTTTTTAACTCTAGCATTCTATACATATATATCATAGGAATCTTACATTCCTCTATATTAGCAACTCTGAAACCTTTTAAAATATTCTGCTTCTGTTCATTTCTTCAGTTTTTTAGACAGCACTAAGAAGGGTTTGGGAGATACAATTAATTGATTTTAGTATTCCCAAATTATCAGGCAAATGGCTAAAGGAACACTTTGGTAGACTGGAATAAATTTAATATACAGATTACATATGACTAATGCAGAATTAAGTAAGTAGTAAAAGGAGAACAATGTGCACCATGGCTATAATCATATAAATAAAAGAATATTAAAATAAATCTGAATCCCAAGCAACTGTTATAGTCAATCTTCACTTAAGAAGCACCAACTCCCTTTCAGAAGTAAGGTGAAATTTATATCCTACATGTCCTGTCAGAGATTGTTATTTTGCCTTTTGACTTTATTTAATGATTTTTGTTTTTGGTTACAAAAGCTAAATCATTTGGCAAAAATAGATTTACCAATGACAGTCCCTAGGTTAACTAGACCATCTAAACTGGGTTTTAACTTCTGTTTGGTATATCTACAAACAACTATCATGTTAAAAGAAAAATATGTTATTTTTTTAAACCTCAGATAATTTTTCTATTGACTGTAAAAGAGAGGTATTTAGAGAGTATCTGTATGGGCCAGAACTTCCAGGAAATTTTCTAGCATAAAAAATCTTTTAACCAGATTTACAAACTGGTTAAAAAAAGACTTCTATAAATTGAGAACATAGTTCTTAACTATATCCCTAAAGACAGACATCAATACCCAGAAAAGTATTCTTGCAATGACAAAAGATTATTGGAAGTCTATACCTGCCTAAAAGTAAGTTGGTCATATTTTGACATGAGGACTCTAGCTTTGCAGGGAGATGAGAAAGGTACTCATTGCCACGTTCGTTGCCAGAGATACTTCCTCTTTCATAGTCACAAGAAAAGCAGATCTGAGGAAAGAGGGAAAGGATAATCCAATGAACTTTTGCTTTGTTTGTGAGAAGAGAAGAAATATCATTATTTCTGGAAATGAAGGCCCCAAGGAAAAGAGAGGAGCGAAAGTTCTCTACAGTCTTCCGTTCTTCCTGCTATTCCCATTCTGAATCTCTTTAGTTGGAGAAATCTGTTCTTCATTTTCTGCCAAATATGGTTTGTTAACTTAGGTTCTCTATATTTGTTTTTAATTTTTTTATCATTATATTTCAGTATAATTAGTTTCCTTTGTAACCCTTTGTATTGAATTTTATATGTTTAAAAATATTATTCTGAGAAGAGGTCCATAGGATTCCCAAGACTGACAGTGGAGGCCATTACACGCACATACACACATGTGCATGAGCACACAGAAAATTTAATAAACTCTGGCACATGAAATTAGAAACCAAAATGGAGCATTCTAAGTTCTATTCCAGATCTGTGAGTCACTTGAGGGGCTGCTCCTTTTTATAAGATAGGTCAGTTTTGAATCAAAGATATCCATCATTATTAACTTTTCAAACCAATTATTTCTTCTGTTTTCTTAAACTTATTTTATCCTTAGGAAGGAATCAAATTCAGGAAGTATTCATTATTGTGATTTTACCCTCTCCTTCGCAGATAAGGTTGAATATGAGTAGACTGAAGCATATTATCAGTGAAGGATCACACAAGAGAAGTGGAATAAAGAATATTAAAAAAGTAGAGAAAGACCAAAAGAGAACTTGGGAAAGTCAGGTTTCAAGGAACAGCCAGCTAGATTGTCATCCATATAGTGTAAGACACTTAAAGGAGGTTTGTTAGTATGATAAGTCAACCTTTGGTAAAAGATTGATGTGAGGACATGGACAAAAATCATATAGCACGTGAAAGTGAAGATTGGTTATGATCTGCCACACTAAAGGGGTTAGCCACATCACTGAATCCATAGATCCCTTAATGTATGTAGCAATGCTAAAAAAAATAGGTTTATAATATTCTAGATGCAAGATTCTATAACCTATAGTTCTAAGATATTATTCTGTCCCAATGTTCTATGTACTGTTATTTTAGGTTGTTATATCCTATTTCCTTCATTGCTGAACCAAGAAATCTACAATGAATCTCACTTGATATAAATGTACTGGTTTCTTAACTTTTCTCTTCACAAGATATTTGGTGCCCTTGGATTCAATATTCCCTTTTTTGTCTGAATATTATATGATAGTTTTTGATTAGCGTACACATACTTATTGACTCAAACTGGACCCAGGATAGCTCTTAAGCACAGATTAAGCAGAAAACTGATAAAAGCTGTGATTCTGGGGATTGATTATATTTGCAATTTAGCCAGATAGAAGTATCTGAGAGTATGGATTTTTTTGTGTGGGTCTCACTAGTGGTCAAGGCCAATTATTTTTTAAATGTGCTTTAGTTTCACTGTTAGCATATTGTATACCAGTGTAATGGAAAGAATATTAGATTTGGATTTCAGAGGATTTGGATCTGAATTCCAGCTTGGTACTTCCTATCTATTGAACTTTTGGAAGATCACATCATCTCTTTGGGGCCCCCAGTTTGATCATTCACAAAATTAAAGGTTTATACTAGCCTAACTCTTGTGTAATTAGAAACAAATCTTGTTGGACTCCAACTCCCAGAATTCTTTTTCATCTCCCAGCATCCCCTTTCCTTCTCCAACACATTGCATGTTCATATTTGTATATAAGTTTTGGTAACTCCTCCCTCTCTTATAACGGTAACTGAATTAGCTCCCTTTTTACTCTAGGTTTTTATTTTAGTTATTATTAATATATCTTATACAATATTACTTGGAGTATTGGATATTAATTTTTTAATCTATACTCTGGATTCAGTAAGTTAATAGTCAATAAATATTTATTACTTTTTGTAAGCACTTATGTGCCAGAAATTGTATTAATAAGACTATTGTCTCTTTTCAGTCTCATTCTGTAAATTTGGTAATCAAAGAGAGAGAGTCACTCATTCAATGTCACAAGTTGAGTCACAAAGCAGAAACAAGAACTGAAATATTCCAGATTTTAATCTAGTTCTTTTATTATATCATAATTATATATAATATTTATATCATGTCTTAAATTTTTTCAAAGTGTTTTCCACATATTACCTTTTCAATCTTTAGGACATTGGAAGTTAGGAGCTCTTATTCTCATTTTACAGATGAAGCAACTGAGGGAGGTAGGGGCTAAATAATTTGTCCAGGGTCATACAGTTAATAGATGTCTGAAGTCAGAAATAAAATCAAGTTTTCCTGAGTTCCGATGCAATGCTATATCTACTGTATCTCAGTGTTGAGGTTTTCATGAGGGTCTTAAAGCTGTAATACAGGAAAATGTTCCACCAAATTTAGAGAAATTAATACTTAAAACTATAGAACATTAAAATTCAAAAGGAATTTGGAACATAGAATATGAGAGCTGAAACAGTTTGCAAAGTCACAAAATCATAAAATGCTGAACTAGAAGAGACCTTAGAACACACACTAGAACAGAATGTCAACAGTTAGTAACAGAATGTTATAGAATTGAATGCTACCTTAGAATTCATCTATTTCCAGCTTCACATGTATAGAGAATAAAACACTTGTCCAATATCACACATTAGAGCCCGATGCAGAAATTAAATATGAGATTTATAAAATTCTCAATTCTATTTCAGAAATTATTTGGAGAGCCCTAAAAAGGAAAGGTCACTTCATTCCAGTTAGATCTTTTGGACAACAGGGTTAATCAGTATTTCTCTGAGAAGATGGTCATATTTACTAGAATAATACAAATGACTAACAAGGGAAATACCATCTGCCAGACTATTTTTGCAACTGTGTGGAAAATGATGAGGGTTGTGGCCACTGCTGGGTTTTTGCTGAGAATGGTAGCTGATCCCTCTGGCATATGGTCAGTGTGGTCATAAGAAATCATGGAGTTCTTAGAAGGCATCCTCTTCCAAACAATCCATTAAGGAGGGTTCCACTTCCATTCTGCCACCTTTCACTTAAACAATAGCCCATTTTTACAATTTTTGAAATATATTTCTCACAACTTCCTGAGGTTAGCAGTGTAAGTATTGTTATCCTGGTTTTATAGATGAGGGAATAGAATTTCTGAGTCTCAGAGCCTAGAAGGTACTTTCTAGGTCACCTAGTTCAATTTGTATCTACAAAAATTTCCTTCTACAACATCCTTGACAAATGAACATCTGACTTGTGATTCAAGACCTTTAGTGAAGGGAGAAAACCATTATCTCCAAAAGTTGTGTGTCCCACTTTTTGGAATCTACCTAAATGATAGAAAAGCTTTCCTTATGCAAAATTGAAATTTGATCTTCATAACTTCTATTAATTATTCTAAGCTTTTATTCTCTAGGACAAAACGTGTCTAATACTTTTTTTTTCAGAAATTATCCGTCCAAAAATATTAGAAACAGGCAGATATCCCTCTTAAGTCTGCTCTTCATTAATCTAAACATCCCTAGTTCTTTCAATCAATTTTGCTATGCATGATTTCTAGATGACAAATGTATCATTGCTGTAAGGAATTTAATGGCCTTCACAACCTGATATCTTCCTACTTTCCCAGTCATCCTACACTTCACTCCTATTTACTCACTCCGTGATCCAACTGTACTGGGTTATTTGTTGTTCCTCACACATGACACTCCATCTGCATTTGTACTAGAATTCTCTTCCTCACATTCATCTCCTAGATACCCTTACTTCCTTTAAGTCTAAACTCAATCCCACCTTTTTTGCAGGATTCCTTTCCTAATCTCACCTCTTCCTCCCCCTCCAGGCTCCAATACTTTCCCTGTGAGATTACCTTTGACTTTTTCTGTCTCTGTCTCTCTGATTTGGTCTCTGCCTCTGTCTCTCTCTGTCTGTCTATTTGTCTGTCTGTCTGTCTCTATCTATATATATACACACACATATATATGCACATATACATATATATGTATATATAGACACACAGACATATCTAGATTTTTTTGCATGTTGTCTTCTATCATTTGAATGAGAATTCCTTGATGACTGGGATCATTTTATACTTTTTCCTCAAATCCTTAGCTCTTTCTGCAAAGGAAG
Source organism: Monodelphis domestica (assembly GCF_027887165.1). NCBI lineage: Eukaryota > Metazoa > Chordata > Mammalia > Didelphimorphia > Didelphidae > Monodelphis > Monodelphis domestica. The sequence continues at coordinate 328,651,706 of NC_077227.1, forward strand.
CACTTAATAAATATTTTTGATTGAATGAAAACAATATATATAACGACAACATGAATAAAGTCTTCTCTAAGAGGCAACAAAAATCAGTTCAAATACAAAAATTTTGTAATATCTTTCCTATTTATTAATAATTAGAAAACTATAAAAAAGTATTTACATGTAAAATAAATTATTATCATACTATTGAATTGTTTTCCTTAACCCTTTTATAATATAATATTTTGTAAAGGAATTTGTTTCAGTGTTTCCTGGCAAGTATATAACATGTAACACAAAATATTTTTAAATTAAAAAAAATATATATGCAATGTATTTTTTTCCCATCATCATCACTTTCATTTCTAAATATTTGCCTCCTCTCCACTGAACAGAGAGCCCTCTCTTGTAATAAATAATGAAAAAAGAAAGTGAGGAGGGAAAAAACATAGAAAAGTTCAGCAAAATGAACTAAATATCAACTTAGATGTGTATAAATATACATATATAATATACATATACATATGTACACCCACATATATCCCTTGAAGTTCCTAATCTCTGAAAAGAAGGGAAAGAAAAATATTTTGTCATCTATTTTGCAGGATCAAATTTAGTGAGTATGATTACATAGGTTCAGTTTCACAAAACAAAAAAAATGCCAATGAATTAAATATAGTTTTTAGACTGGGTCTAGAATTTCATTTGGATGGACAACTCCCACTGAGGAATTTTTTGCTATGGAGGCAGAGAGTTACCTGAAACATTAAGAAGTTAAATAACTTGCCCAGGTCTTCCAGCCAGTATCAATCAGGAATAGAATCCAGCTCTCTTCCTCTCTTCCTCCCACTTTTTCTATTTTCTCTCCTTTTCTCTTTCCTTCCACAATATGTGTTTTTACATATATGTTTATATGTTTTTTTTAGCCTACTCTTCTTTTTTTCCTCTTCTATTGCTTTAGATAAGCCTTCTAGAGTAACATTCAGGTCGTGAATTCCATCCCACAACTTTTGGTGATATCCATGAGGTCAAATGTTCCTTTGTGTCTAAAGATCTCTAGTTCATTTTGTTGTTTACCTATACTTTATGTGTTAACATACTGATATCTGAAAGTATGGGCTTAAATACCTGCTTTTTTCTTGGATTGCTCTTTGTCATTTTTTTGGTGTCTCTGCTCCTATTCTTCTTGTAATACAGCTTTTTATTTGGAATCTAATTTAGCATATATTCTAGCAATATTCTAAGCAAATACATGTTTATTGGTCTTCTTTAGACCCACTTCATCAAGAGGTCAAAGTTCATCATTTTTGTATTTTAATCTCTGGTCCAGAAAGCATAATTCTTTAGACAACATATTCTTAGCCTATTGTTTATATTCTAAGACTGCTTCCTTCCTCAGAAGCTTTTAATTCTGATGGGTGACAATGATTAATCAATTGATCAACAAGTATTATTAAATGATTACTATGTGTCAGGGAAATACTAATGAAAGCAGCATGTTGACCCTTAGGACAAAGACAATTAGGGTCTAAAATTACATCCCCTCAAAGATCTGATTATTTCTATTTTTTAATTTACTATTAAGTATATATTTTTCCCAAAAATCTTTCAAGGAAAAAAAGTTCTTATAACAAATATGCATAAAAATGAAAATGAATTTCCACACTGGCCACATTCAAAAATGTATGCCTCATTTTTCATTGTGAATTAGTCACATCTCTCTGTTAGGATGTGGCTAACAGATCATTAATTGTCTTCCAGTGTCATGGATGGTCATTGAACTGATCAGAGCTCATAAGTCTTTCAAAATTATATTTTTTCCCCACACACAATAATGCTGTTATATAAATTGTGTTCTTGATTACATTGACTTCACTCTTTATTACTTCATAAAATATTCTCAGGTTTCTCATAATTTTTACTTCCCCTACTACTTTTTTTATAGTATAATAGCATTCCAGTCACATGCAATCAATCAATAAGCATTTATTAAGTGCTCACTATTGCAAATCATCATACTAAATGTTAGGGATACAAAGATGTATAAAGGAGATTATTGTCTTGTCCTAAAGAGCTAACATTCTAATAAGGGAGGCAAGAAGCAAACAACTTTGTACAAACAAACTATATGCAGGATATTTTTTAAGTAACCAACAGAAAGAATTGCACCACAATTAAGAATTAGGAAAGACTTACTGTGGAAATTGAGATTTTTATCTGGGTCTTGAGGGAAGCTTCAGACTGCCAGAAGACAGAGAAATCTAAGGAGAGTATTCTGGGCACAGGCCAGAGAAAGTGGGCAATATTGAAGGATAGAATAATCTTCTTTGTGGAACAGGAAAGAGTCCAGGGTTACCAAATAGTAAAGGGGCAGGAAGTAACAGGATAGGGTAAGGTTGAGGTTTAAATGATAAAAAAAAGTCTAGAAAAATCAGGAGTTCAGGTTATGATAATTAACAGACAATTTTATAATTGATCCTATGGACAAGTGGTGTCAAACTCAAAAAGAAACAAAGACCATTAAACTGTAAATATGTATCCATGCATTGATCTGCCAATGCTTTGCTAGAGAACTGAGTAGAAGAGGGAGACAGATTACCAGGACAGGATACTTTGAATACTGGAAGATGTGCAATATTTCACCAATACTGAGGGAAAGAGAATAGTACTGAGCTGAAGTCAGTTCTGTCCAACCAAAAGTCAATTGGAAAAGAGGTAGGCTGATTACCTTTTTGGGAGAAGGCTGAGACACTTTGTGATCCAGTCCCCCAAGAAATCCCAATCAGCAGAGAGGGAATCAGGAAATGACTGGAAAGAAAAAAATAATTGTAATAAAAAAGGAGAGGTGGTATATAAGCCTGAAAGTGCCAAAGATTTCAGGAAGAAGAATCAAAGACTTTGAATGTAAAAAGATAAATTAGCAGGAAAATGGTTTAAATTTTTAAAAAAGGAAATGTAACCTCCAGATCTTATGACTAAATACTGACCCCCCCTCCAAAATCAACATTTGATGCATTATTTGAGATCAACATTAAGCCCCAATGTTTTCTTGAGTACTTTAAAAGGTAGAAATGAGAATTGAGTATACAATTTATGTCCTACATAACAAAAATAATTAATAAAGAAGAAAAATGGAATTTGTTGAAGAGAGAAAACAATATTAGGAATATAAAAACAAAGAAGTGAATAATAAACTAAAAGAAAAGAACCTCCCCCCCCAAAAAACAAGAACAATGAAAGAAAGTATGCTTATTCTTTAAGAAAAACATACTGAACTCTATCATAAAAACTTTAGAGATAATCTAAGAATCATAGGTTTCCAGAAAAACAACAGGACAAAAAACTTTGACACTATAATGAAGGTACTTAATAGAAGAGAATTTCCCAGAATTTCTAAAACCAGAAAAAGAAATTCCAATTGAAAGAATTTCACAGCTTGTCCCCAGAAACAAACAAACAAAATTAACCAAACAAACCCCTAAAAAACCTAAGGATGAGAGGGCTCCAAGACATAGTGTTTAAATTTAACAATTCAGCTCAATTGGAGCTAATTCTACAAGCCATCAGGAGAAAGACCTTTTAAATACAAAGAAGGGATATTCAAATAATGCATTACTCTTCCACATCTATCAAAAAGAAAAAAAGGAGGAGATAATAAAATGTGTTCTGAAGAATGATGTAATTCAGGATGCAGCTCAAGGTAATCTGTCCTGCAAACCTCAGCTTAACTATATGAGAGGAAAATTGGAGGTTCAATAATAAAGAAGAATTTGAAACATTTTACAAAAGAATACCAGAACTGAAGAAATTATTTGCCTCTCAAACACCCCAAACACTAAAATTTCATGAGTAGTAAATAAATGTAGTAGATAAGGACAAGCAATAGTTATAGAGTGACAATAGAGAGGCAGTAGAAAACTTCTTTCTAAATGTACACAATGGAGCAAGGCTGAGAAGCTAACAGGTATTAGGGACCCAATCAGGCACACACTGCCTCCAAGTGAATGTTTTTTTGGGAGGGGATCTACTTTGCAGTGTGAGAGGATATGTAAAAAGGGGGGAGGGGGTAAAGGAATAGAGAGGAGTAAATGATGCACTGGGATCCTGCACTAGACTCTTCAATTCAGCAACACTGGTCTCTTGCTTGTTCCAAAAAGGAGTCTATCTATTTGCTTCAGGCATTTTCTCTGGCTGTTGCCTATTCCTGGAATGCTCTTCATCATCTCTACCTACTATCTTCCCTGGCTTGCTATAAACCCCAACTATAATCCCAATTCCTACAAGAAGCGTTATCCTTCTTAACCTTAGTAACTTCCCTTTGTTAAGTTTTTCTTATTTATCCTTTATAACTATTTATTATTTCCTCTATTTGACTGTGAGCTCATTGAGTGAAAGGACTCTTATTTACATATTTTCCTATCCTCCACACTTAGTACAATGCCTGGCATATGCTAATTACTTGGTAAATGTTCAATGATTGATTGATATCCAGTGTTCTCAGATGCAGTGTAGTATAATGGAAAGAGCTTGGACCTAGAAGCTGATGATGTACATATGTTCACTGGCTCTGCCATTTACTTGAGATATGACTGTGGGCAAGTCAATCCACTTCTCTCTGGAACATTTTCTTCTTCTGTATGATGGTAATAGTAACACTTAAATTACCTAAGCATTTTATATGCCTAAAAAAGAAGTGTTTAAGAGGATTAAAAACTCTAAAGCTCTCTCTAAATACAAGATATTAATGTTATTGTTATTATGATGTTGCACTTTTTGGTTTTACTGTCAGGATTTGAACTTACAAATATCCATGGCTCAACATATGATGCCAACAGACTTAACTTAATCTGGGCAAAATGGCATTATTTAGTGATAGGGTCCTGGTGAAAGACAAGAAACAAGAAATCAGATTTTTTTGGGAATAAAAGCATCATAAATACAGCTAAAATATGATAAATGGATCAGTGCAAACAATGAATTCTGTGAAGTTGTTTGAATTAGAATCGGCACTATTTAAAGTTATAAATGGGGAAATTAGGTGATTCAATGGATAGGGCGGAGTCAGAAAAATAACCCTTCCTGAGTTCAAATACCTTGAGTAAGTCATTTAACCCTGTTTTGCCTTCATTTCTTCAACTGTAAAATGAACTGGAGAAGGAAATGTCAAACTACTCTAGGATCTTTGCCAAGAAAAACCCCAAAAGGGTTTAAAAATAGTCAGATGAAACTGAATAACAAAGTTATAAATTTGGAAATCATGGAAAATTGTTCTAGATCAATGAAAATATGCAATGTAAATTCAAATAATGCTACTGGTTCACAGAATACATTATTCATATTAATCAGGACAGTTGTACTTACTATCTAAGTGACTTTGGACACATCTTAAAATCTCTGTGGTTCTCAGTTTTCCTTATTATAGACAATGATTACTAAGGTCCATTCCAGGCCCACAGCCCATGGACTTGGATGAATTAATTGGTCTGTATTTGATCTAAATGCTCCCATTCTATTTCTTTTTTTTTTCCTTTGTTAGTACCTCACTACCAAGGTGCAGTGGAAAGAGCTCAGTACTTAATGTCAAAAGATCTGTGCTCAAGAGTTGCCTCTACAAATCAATCATAAGCTGTATGCCTCAGAGAAAGTCACTTTAATTTTCTAGGCTCCAGCATCCTCCTTTGAATAATGAAGAGATTTGGATGGATGACCTCTAGACTCCTAGAACCTTTGTCCTATAAATTACAGATGAAACCATAAGGGACCAAAGCAGTACCCATGTGGTAGCAATATAACCCAAGGTGACAAGCTGGAAAAATCACCTTACACAAGGTCCAAAAACAAGGACATAAAGAAAGTTGGTCTTGAACAAAAAAGTTTCATGTGTGATTGCACTTACATTACAGAGCATGAACCCTGGCTGGATTTCTTCTCTGACTAAAGTTCAGCTGTGGATAGCTGTTATTGACTGTGATTTCCCATATGAGGAAAAATTGGTCATTGGAGATGTCAGATAGGGATGCCTCACTATTTTGGCTGTGGAATTAATTACTTAATGTAGGAGACTAATGACCATTTGTTAATGAATTTGATGAGCATAGAGGAAAGCACATTATATTTGGAGTTAGAAGATATGGATGTGATAGCTAGCTCTGGTATTTACTGGATTTACAACCTTGGGGAAAATCTCTTCAACACTCAACACTCAGTTTATTTGCCTTTTAAACATTGTTTATGTCATGAGATTGTTTTGAGAAAAAATAATTTAGTAATCCCCCCAAAATTATACTATTATGAGCAATTATTAAAATAGGTGCCAATTAATTGTATTGACTCGATGAGATGTAATAAGACATTTTGTTATCAAGTTAGGAAATATGACTTTCTTTTATAAAAGTGTACAGGTTATTCTTTTATGTGGTGCCAAGAAGGTGAAGAGTTCTGTGAAACTATCATTATAAAGAATTCATGAAGATGAAAACTCATGGGACCTAATCTTCTCTTTTGGATCCAGACATAGGAGGTCCCTTCTCTCCTGTTCACTATATATTTACCTTAAATTTGACCTCAAGGTAAAAATGAAATACTCCTGGAAAGAGAAAAATGCATGCAGTCCTTTATTTCTTTAACGGTCAGCTCCCTTTAAGCAAATTCTGCTACACCTGCCAAACTCGAAGCTATTGTGTGATGTTGAATGCTGTCTATGTGAATGTGAGTTTCAATGAGCAAGTTCATTTAAGTCCTCAGGATAACACTCAACCCCATCCTTAATAGAGAAGAAATGCACTCCCAGAGATTCATTTCTTTAAATAAACCTGTTTTGTCAATAATTGGCATTTTTTTGTAGCAGCATTTCACACACAAGCTGAAAAGCCAAAAGGAAGTTTAATTAAAAGCTAACAATTCCTTGGCTCAGAGCTAGCCTGAAGGACTAGAATCCAGTTTTGAGGTGAGAATCCACACCCCAGACCTTGAGAAGAATGATTGAATTGCTATGGAATCCAGCAATCTCCATGTCCCTTTGACAAAGATCAGACACAGCCAGGATAGTATTGCCTCATTCTTACATACAGTGAGAGTTTAAGGGAAGAAGAACTGTGAGACAAGTCCCTTTTTGTGGGGGAAGTAATTCCTTACTCCAACATCAAGTCATTTTAGTGATCTTGGTCTATGCTATGTGATCTGATATTGGAGAAAACTATATACTAGCATATCATGATCATATGATCACAGATATATTAGTTCCTTTCACTGGGTGAGTTAGATGATTTCTTTACTAATGCAACTATTTATTTTGTTGAATAATTTTTTTCCAAATCTTTGTTTAGCAGTAGCAATTTTTTTCAACCCTTAGCTTCCGTCTTGGAGTCAATACTATGTATTGGCTCCAAGGCAGAAGAGTGGTAAGGGCTAGGCAATGGGGGTCAAGTGACTTGCCCAGGGTCACACAGCTGGGAAGTGTCTGAGGTCAGATTTGAACCTAGGACCTCCCATCTCTAGGCTTGGTTCTCAATCCACTGAGCTACCCAGCTGCCCCCTTGCAGTAGCAAATTTAATCTTATTTATGACTTATTCCTGGTGTCAGCCATACTGTGCTCTATTGTAAGACTTTGTATTTCATTAGTTCAACTGTTTCTGATTTCTATATATAAATATTGATATAGAGATCTAAATTATATAGTTTGATGCATAGGTATAGCACTAGATTATATATATACATATATATGTACATACATATATATGTCAGTATAGTTATAGATCTAAGTGTAATACACACATATAAATAGTTATATAAATAACATGATTCAAATATATGAATATTTAATAGTATGCATATATTTACCCATATACATAGTTAAGTTTTTATTTATGTAGGTGTGTGCATGGTATGTTTATAACATCCTTTCTGGACAAGTATCCTCCAACTTGTGGTCTTAGATCGGGCCCTCTAAAGTATTATTCTACACGATTCAGGATGCTTTGAGTCTGTATTCTTAAAATTATGACCCATTAGCCCCTATTTATGAATTTGCTTTCATACCTAGTCAAACACTTCAATTACATCAAAGCAAAAATATTAATGAGATAACAACATTAAGGGCTGAAGCTGAAAGGCATTAGCCCTATAAACCTTAAGCAAAATCTCTCCCAAACACTTAGAACCATGTTGACAAAACTAATACTCAGGGAACTGCTCCATTCCCCCTCTTCCTAGCACCCAAGGACATTTTTTGCATGCAGCCACCCAAAGCAAGCACATTCTTCCTCAGCTCTCTGGTAATGGGTGAGGCTCACCAACAGCTTGGATTTGTCCTCTGGGCACCAGAACTGGGAAATGGTTCCTCAACCCTCACTTAGAACATCATTGGAACAGATAGAGACACATAGATTGCAGGTTAAACATGTTGCCAAGACTATTAATTTCTGTTGTATTAAAGGAGATTGATGTATTTGTGGTATAATGACTATACTTCCCCACACATGTAGAATTCCATTGAGTAGATCATTTTGCTGCTCTCCCTGGGCTTAATCTTCTGAGTAATTCAATTAAACTTTGCAACTAGACTCTCTGGGCTTGCTATCTCCTTAGTCCACTATCTCCTTTATGACTTGCTAGGCAGCAATACATCATTGACATTACTGGGAAAGAAGGACAAAGATGTGACTTCATTCCTCACAGTATGAAAGAGAAACTAGGGTAAAAGGAAAGAGTAATTTGTTTTTGTTCATTTGTTTGTTTGTTTTTCTAAAGAGCTTGTTTTTTTTTCTTGTATAGTAGAATTTTATCTCAATTACCAGAGATAGCTCTCCCCAAACGTGGCCATCCTTTGAGTCCAGCAGCGGTGTGGCTGATCCTTCAATTACTCAGTGACTAGCTATCCTTCAATTCCATGAACTTTTTTGAATAATTGTTCATATTTCCTAAGGAGCAAAGAAGTATAGATATTGAAATACTTCTTATATCATATATACACATATATTTGTTGCTGTTTAGTTTTTCAGTCTTGTTTGACTTTTCATGAGTTCATGGGCAATATCATCCCTGGGGCTTTCTTGACAAAGGTATTAGTGGTTTAACCCTTTTTTTTCTCCAGTGGATTAAGGCAGAGATTAAGTGACTTGCCCAGAGTCACACAGCTATTGTGTGTCTGAGCCAGATTTAAACTCAGGTTTTCCTGACTCCAGAACCAACACTCTATCCATTGAGTAATCTAACTGATATGTGTGTGTATAGATGTATATATGGTATGTTTATAACAACTTTTCTGCACAATTATCCCTCAACTTGTGTTATATATACACATACACACAAATCACATCTGGGTAATCATATAGAAGCATATATAGCATATAATAGAGAGCCACAAAGTAGTGCAGTGGATAAATTGCGAGGGCCAAATTCAGGAAGACCTGATTTCAAACTCTTCTCAGGTATTTGATAGTTGTGCAATGCTGGGCAAGTCACTTAACTATTCCACAGTTTTTTCACCTCTTAAAAAATTAGATGGAGAAGGGAATGACAAACCATTACAATACCATTTGTTTTTTTTGGCAAGATAAGCTCAAATGGTATCTTAAAGAGTCAGAAATGACTGAACAAAAATAGCAGCAAGAGTAACAACAATGGAAATATATCTAACATTAACATATTATCTGATTCATTAGAAAATATAGCACAAAATCATGTTATAATTTATATTTATTTAGTATTAAATAATCATTATTATAAAGGATTTATCTGGGGACTTTGTCTCATATTTTTATACTGTTTCTCTCAATGATCTCATTAGTTCCTAAGTCTTCATTGATCATCACTATTTATTTGATTCTCAGATCTATTTATCCCACTCCAATATTTGTGGCTGACCTGAAGTATCACATCACCAACCACCCATTAGACATTTTGAATCAAAAATTCCACTGACAACTCAAACACGACATGTCCAAAACTGAATTCATTATCTTTCCCCCTAAACAATTCCTCTTTCCAGCTTCCCTGTGACTATTGAGATTAGTTGTCCAAACACTCAACCTCAGTATTGTCTTTAATTCTTTTTTCATACTTATCCCACATATCTAATCTGTGACCAAGTCTTTAGGTTTTTGCTATAATGGCATTTTTCAAATACATCATCTTTTCACTTATATTGGCACCACTCTGGTACAGAACTTTATCACTGCATACCTAGACTATTGAAATCTCCCTCAAGTTTCTTCTCACTCCAAACAGTTCTCCATTCAGCTACTAAAGTGCTCTTCTTAAAGTATAGGTCTGTCTATGTCATTCTCTTACTCAAAAAAAAAAAAACAAAAAACAAAAAAAACCCCACTACTGGCTCCATATTTCCTTAAGGATCAAATATAAAATGCTCTCTTTTGTATTTATTGCCTTTCACAACCTGATAATTTTATACCTTTAAGTGTCTTTAAGAGTTTACTCTCTTCTTCATACTCTATGATCCAACAACACTGTCTTTCTTATTGTTTCTTGCACATGGTACCCCTTCTCCAGACTTTGTCAATGCCTTTTCGCTGGCTCTTCATCATGTTTGGAACATTTGCCCTTCTCACCTTCTCTTCTTGGCTTCCCTTGCTTCCTTCAAGATTTACTTCAGCTCACACCTTCTATAAGAGATCTTTCCTTACCCCTCCTACATACTTTTAATGTTTTCCCCCCTGACATTACGTCCTATTTATGCTATATATAACTTGCATATATATGGTGTTTTGTGTCATCTACCTCTTTAGAACGTGATCTCTTTGAGAGCTGGAACAATGATTTAATTTTCTTTGTACCACTAATGCTTAGCACAGTACCTGGCCTATCTTAAAATTTTAAATATATTTTTTTAATTTTTAAAATTTTTTAAGAGTTTAAAAAAGTTTTTTAAAGTTAAAATTTTTAAATTTTAACTTATTATGAGTATATAGGTCAGCCATTAAACATTTACCAGGTACCTACAATGTTAAATGTATATATATATATATATATATATATATATATACATATGTGTATATATATATACACACACATTTATATACACACACAATAAATGTATGTTGATAAGAACATGTGCACATTTTCTTCTTGTTGCTGGTTTGATCAGACTTATGGTTTCATTTATACAGAGAATTCTCAATATGATTCTTACAGTGCGGATTAGCACCTTCTCTGAAACCTCTAGTCCTCAAAAGTTGCCTGGGACACTGAGAGGTGATGTGACTTTCCAAAGTCACTCTACAGTTTGTTTCAGAGGCATGAACTGATTCCTTGTCTTCATGATTTAAGGCAGCTTTCTAATAATTATGATACACTTCCTTGTAGATACACACACAAGCATACTATGTATATTTATATATATATAGTATATATTCATGTGTATATATTGCGTGTCAATATGTATGTATTTCTGCGCACACACACATATATAACAAAATTCAGTTTTAAAAGTTGTTATCAAGAAATTATACAGTAAGAAGACAAGATGGACTCATGTGATAAGCACAAAAGATGATAAGAGGCATAAAAAGTGTTTTATAAATTGATTTGTACCATCAGAAAAAGGTAAGAGGGTCTATCCTTAGCATGTTGGATGGACTCTTTGAGTAGATTTTATGAGAAGACAAAGACAAGAGTCACTTAGGATGAGAAATCTTAAATAAGTTAGATTTCCCAATGCTGAAAGGATTAGTCATATCAATGACTGGAGAATCACCATTTTTGAATCTTAACATGGATCCAAAGATGTGCTTATAAAGAATGTAGTAATGCCACTAAAGAAAACAAAGATACAGAAAGTAGTCAAATTTGAAAAAGTATATCTAGACAAAATCTGTGCTGTGAGAGGGTAAAGGGATTGAAGTTACCAAAAAACAAAAATGGTATGTGAATGACATCAATAACTGCTGAACAGTGTTGCTATTCTCCCATTTTATGTTGTTATTCAATTGTTTAGTTGTTTTTGATTCTTCGTGATGGCATGGACCATAGCACACCAGACTTTTCTATCCTTCACTATCTCTTAGGGGTATATGGGGTGCTCAGGGAGGAGTAATATATCTGATATGGATGACTTGTCATGCCCTCCTAGGGCAGCTCTCCAACCTCTGACCCTCACCTGACACCCAGCTCTCACTTGTGGCTCCTAGTAGCTGCTAGCATGTGGCAGCAGCCACACCCCGGGCAACGGCTTCGACAGGCCGGCCAAACCTTGTGAGGGTAGCCATCGGGTCGTCAACTCCTGGTGAACCAGGGCTTTGCTCACCCAGCATGTGAAGACTGCTTCGGCCGAACAGACAGAAGAAACCAACAAGAAGGTTCACCGGCTGAGATGGCGACGCAGCAAAGTACAGTGGAGTGCTTAGGGTGTGTTGGAGCACAAAAGACAACATGGACATCCAATGCAGCTGAGGAAGTCTCCAGGTGTAACGACTTTTCATGCCAATGGACTCAGGCTTCCAATGCTGAGAGAGTGGGACTGTCTCTGTGCATCGGCTTTTCCACTTAAATCTTCATGCACAAGTGTCTTTGTGCACACTCATCTATCATAGATGAAAACGCACAAAGACAATCGTCATCCTCGATTACCAAGAGAATACTACTACTATCTCTTAAAGTCTATCAAATCTCATATTCATTGCTTTCATGATACTATCTGTACATATTATTCTCTGCTATCCACTTCTCTTTTGGCCCTCAATCTCCCCCAACATCTGGTCTTATCTGGCGTGTCTGTCTTCTTTTTATTTGGCCAAAGTATTTAAACTTCAGCTTCAGTACTTGGCTTCCCAGTGACTTGTCTGAGTTATGTGAAGATTGGATTTAGCTATCCTCTGATTGTAACAATGAAAATACTTAGTCCTTTATTCTGAATATTAAATTGTAACCCCCTGATTGTAACAATGAAGGTACTTAGTTCTTCCTTTATAGTGAATCTAGAATTGTAATCCACAATCTATTTTTAGATTTTAATCTACAAAAAGGTGATAACTCAGTATTTTAAGTACATCTACCCATTTTAACCACAGAAAGGTGTTAAGTAACTACAAAAGGTGAATTAAAAAAAAAGGTGTTAAGTAACCCCAAAAGATATACTCTAACCAAAGAAGGTGAGAACTAAAGAGTGGGCAGTCCTGGAGAAAAGCATCTGTTGTGATTGGTAGATATGAAATTTAGGGGAGGTGACACAAGAGAAAATTTCTTTAAAAAAGGATGAAAGGACAGAAGAAGAAATATATTCGTTTCGAGTTTTGAGTTGAATGAAGGATCTCTAACTCAGAGTTGGACTCAGAGGAAAGACTGGAGATAGATACTTAAGGAGCAACCAGAAGACAGATACCCAGACCTCTTTTCATTTAGACGGTCATCGTTGGTGAGTGAAAGGCTGACTTAGTGACCCCACCTTTCTGGAGTCATGAAGCCTCCAGGAAAGGCCCATTGTCTTGAGACTGTTTTCCCTTAGTTGGGGCTTAGAAGTTTCTAACTGGCTCAGAGGAAGCCAGAGTTTTTTCTCTCTATCTCATTCCTTAATATCTTCCCTCTATTGTAAATAAACTACCATAAATTGATTTTACTTTAGTAATTCACTTGGGATTTAGAAATTTAAATCCCTGGTGACCACATATTATATATTCAGAGTCCAACCACAAATAAATTTAACAGTTAATTTCTTTAAGTATTGACTGATTTGATTTCCTTGTTATCTAAGGGACTCTCAAAGTCTTTTCCAGAACTAAAAGTATTGATTCTGCTGTGCTCAGTTTAGTTTCCCATATAGTTCAGTTTTCATAGCTATACTTTGCTATCGGAAAAACCATAACTTTGACTATATAGACTTTTGTTAGTAAGTATGATGACTCTACCTTTTATTACACTGCTCATATTTGCCATAATTTTTCTTCTAAAGGTCAAGAATATTCTTATTGCAGCTCTTCAATAGAATCATAGTTCAGGATTTTAAATAGTTCAGCTCTAATTCTGTCACCTTCCCTAGCCTTATTTTTAGCAATGTTTCATAAAGCCCACTCAATTTCATTTTCCAAGATGTCTGGCTAGATCAGTAACTACACCATTTTGGTTATTAGTGATAAAAAGATCTTTCTTGTGTAATTCTTCTATAGATTCTTGTCACTTCTTTTAAAATTCTTGTACTTTTGTTAAGCCTGTATCATTTTTGTTTTGTATCATGCCCATATTGATGAAAAATTCATTTGATATTTCTAATTTTACTGAAGAGATATCTCATCTATTCCATTCTATTGTTTTCTCCTATATCTTTGCATTGCTCATATTCTCATTTTTATTTTTTTCAGATTATTTGTCAACAAAATTTCTTAATGTTTGTTTTCTGATACTTTGTTACCCATGGTCATTTTTTTTTCCTACTCCCACTTCCCCTCTCTAAGAAGGTAGATAATATGATATAGATTGTACATATATTATCATATAATATATATTTCCATGTTCATCATGTTATGAAAGGAGACAAATATTGCTTACATTAGAGAAAATTCATGAAGGAAATAAAGTGAAAGATGGCATATTTCCATTTGTATTCAGATTCCATCAATTCTTTCTATGACAGTGGATATACTATTTTTTGTCATTACTCCCCTGGAGATGTCCTGGATTCTTGTCTTTTGATAATAGTTAAGTCATTCACAGTTAATCATGATACATTATTATTGTGTATATATGCAATGTTCTGGTTTTGTTCACTTTACTTTGCATCACTTCATATAAGTCTTTCCAGGTTTTTTTTTTTGGGGGGGGATGATCTTCGTATTTGTCATTTTTTAATGACATAATAACATTCCATTACAAGTATATACCACAACTTGTACAGCTATTACCAGTTGATGGACATCCCTTCAATTTCCAGTTCTTTGCCACCAAAAGCTGTTATAAATATTTTTTATAGAAGTAGATTCTTTCCCCCTATCTTAATCTCTTTGGAATATAGATCTAGTAGTGACATTGCTGGATCAAAGAATATGTACTATTTGATAACCCTTTGGGCATGGTTCAGATTGCTCTCCAGAATGGTTGTATCAGTTCAGAGCACTACCAGCCATGTATTAGTATCCTAACTTTTACACATTTCCTCTAGTATTTATCATGTTCCTTTTTTTGCATTGTTATTCAGTTTGATGTTTTTGAAATGGTACCTTAGAATTTTAATTTTCATTCTCTGATAAATAGTGATTGAGAACATTTTTCATATGACTTAAGATAGTTTTAATTTCTTCACGTAAAAATTACCTGTTCATATCCTTTTAACATTGTCAATTGGAAAATACATTGTATATTTAAAGATTTTGACTCAGTTCTCTATGTATTTGAGAATTGAAACCTTTTTCAGATTTGCTATATTTCTTACAGTTTGTTGTTAGCCTTTTAATCTTGGTTGCATTGCTTTTGTTTGTTCAGAAACTATTTAATATATTCAAGTAATCAATTATATATCTCTTCATATTCTTTATGACTTGCTTTGACCTAAAGGAAGCCCTTTCCACAGGTCTAATAAGTAAATTGTTTTGTACTCCCCTAATTTGTTTATGTTATCACCTTTTATTTATAAATTGTGTATCCATTTTGATTTTATCTTGGCATATAATGTGAGGTATTGGTCTTTGGAAAACATTTTCTACTTTTCCCAGTACTTTTTTGTGAATAGTGAGTTCTTCTCCCATAAGCTTGGATCTTTGGGTTTGTCAAACACTAGGTAACTATGGTTATTTGCTATCTTGTTTTGAGTACTCAAGTATTCCAATGGTCCTCCACTCTGTTTCTTGCCAGATCATTTTGATGGTTGGCACTTTATAATATAGTTTGAGAAATGCTACATTTGTACTGATAACTTCAAAAAACTCTATTATCTTTCCTTGCTATTCTCTGGATTTCTGTATTCAGTTGGTTATATATTCCTCTTCCAGCTTTCCCTTTCAATGTCCATCTTTCCTTAGCTATTTCTAAAGCCTTCTCAGGTAGACATTTTGCTTTCTTGATATTTTTCCTTCGAATTTGTTTATGCCTCCTAAAGAATATTGAAGTTCTCTGTCCACAGTTCTTCAGACACTCTATCAGACCTAATCCTTTAAATCTATTCATCATTTCTACTTCATATTCCTAAGGGATGTTATTTAGCCTATACCTATAAGGCTTAACAGTTTTCCCTACTTTCTTCAATTTAAGACTGAATTTTACAAAAAAAGAAACTCATAATATGAACTACAGTCACTTCCAGGTCTTGTTTTATCTGATTGTATAGAGCTTCTCTATCTTTGGCTGCAAACTATATAGTCGATCTAACTTCAATATTGACTTTTCAGTAATCCTCTCATTTGTAGAGTTCTCTTTTGGGTTGTGGCTATGACCAGTGAGTTTTCTTAACAAAATTCTGTCTCTGACAAGGGCTAGGCTATCAGGGTTAAGTGACTTGCTCAGAGTCACAAAGCTAGGAAGTGTTTAAGGTCATTTATGAAACCAGGTCTTCCTGACTCCAAACAAGGCACTCTATCCACTGTGCTACTTAACTACCCCTATTTCAATCATCTTTTTTTATTTTCTTCTTTAGCATTCTAATTCCCTATGGTGAATGGGATGTCTTTTTTGGGGGGAGGTGGTATTTCTAGAAGACCATGTAGGTCTTCATAGAACTGATCAATTGTGGATTATTCAGCAGCAGTAGTTGGTGCATAGACTTGTATTCTTATGATGGTGAACGGTTTTCCTTAGATTTGAACATATATCATTGTTTTCTTTTGGGGAATTATATTGCCATACTGTTTTTCTCATCATTTTATTAACTGTGATGGCTAGTCCATTGTTTCTAAGAGATTCTGGTTCCACAGTAGAACATATAGTGATGTTGATGTTTATCTTTCCATTTCCTGGTTCAAAGTTCTTTCATTCTAGATTTCTAGGCAATATAGTTTGAAATATCTTTGGATTTTCCTTTCATTATCAAATGTATGCATAGCAGAGCTTCCTTTTGACTTTGGCTCAGCTGCTTCATTAGTAATGGAACTATTTGTAGTTGTCCTCAGCTTTTTCCCAATATCATATTGGACACCTTCTGATAGATGGGGCTTATCTTCTGATGTCATCTCTTTTATCATTTTAATATTATCCATGGGTTTTTCATGGCAAAGATTTTAGAGTGGTTTGTCATTTCCTTCTCCACTGGATCACCTTTTATCCTATTTTATAATAATAGGGGTCAAGCAATCTCTTGCAATCAGTGTTCTACAAGAGATTATATATATATATATATATGTATATATATATATACCTATATATGCATATATATACAGAAACATGTGTTTATATGAATATTACATATATTAAATTCATACTGACTATACCTGTGATTTCATTGGTTAAAGAAATTCTAATAAGAAATATCCTTCACCATTTTAAATCAGCAAATCATATTTAAAGTCTATTCTTAGAGAGCTACCTAGGCACAAAGAGGTAAAGGGTCTCTAGCAACCAAAATTAGTGTGTTAGAGGCAAAACTTGAATCTAGTTCAGAATGATTCTAAGTTCTGTCCACCACACTAGGTAATCTCATTAATAATAGTAATAATATCTTATATCTGCATAAGACTAACAATGGTAATGCTATTTGGTTCCAGGAAAAATAATTGTTAACTATATCTCACATCTTATATTCAGGTAGGACTTATAAATATTTAAAAAAGTGATATCACAATCCTTACCTTCAAGGAGTTAAAAAATTTCTTAAAGATTATAGTAACCATATATTTGAGAAAAGTATAAATCCAAATTTGGGGGATAAGAACTCACTGTTCAATAAAAACTGCTGCAACAACTAGATAGCAGTTTGGCAGAAAATAAATATAGACTGATATCTTACATCATTCAGTAAGATAAAATTGAAATGGATACATGGCCTAGATTTAAAAGGAGATATTGTAGGCAAATTAGAAGAACAGAGGACATATTAGTTATCAGATTAATGGGTAGTAGAGGAATTTGTAAATAAACAAGGTATAGAGCATTGTGAAATGTAAAATAAATGATTCTTATATTAAATTAAATAGCTCTTTTTGTAAAAATAAAATTAGTATAACCAAAGAAAGCAGAAAATTTTGGGTATTTTTATAGATATTTTCTCATATAGATGCCTTATATCTAATATAGTCAGATTCATAAGAATAAGACCCAGTCCCCAATTGATAAATGGTTAAAAGATATGAACAAGCAGTATTTGGATAAATAAATAAAAGCTGTATATAGGTATATGAAAAAAAGATTCAAAATCACTACTAATTAGAGAAATACAAATAAAAACAATTGTGAGATATTATCATACCTGACATATTGGCTAGAATGATAAAGCAGGAAAGGACAAGTATTTTAAGGGCTGTGGAAAAAGTATCTACTCTTTTCCTTCCAGAAAGCTACCCCTTGGAACAAATAGTTAAAAGAACAGATAAATTTCAAGAAGATGAAGAGCAAAGATATCCTGGATATGAGAAATGAACTTCATGAACTCACAGAGAGAAATACAATTCATTAGTAATACTATTATTAAAACATTATTTTATATTTATATAGGACTTTGTATCACAACAATAATTCCAATGATGTCACTTTTTCCTATCTTCTTATATTTATATAGCACCATTCTCTGGCTTTTGGTCAAACTATATTTTTTATATCTTTGTGTGTGTGTGTGTGTGTGTGTGTGTGTGTGTGTTTATTTGGGGGACAACATTTTAGGAAGCCAAAACTGAAAGTGACCAATATAGGCCAACCATGATGGTAAAAAGCCTGGAAATTATTCCATATTAGGAAAGAATTGGGAGTATTTGATTGGAGAAGAGAAGTTTGAGGGGTAGAATATATTAGCTATTTTCAAATAGTTAGGGAGCAACCATATAGAAGATGGATTACTCTTAATGGTTCTGGTGGGGAAAACTAGGAATCCCCATAGTTATAGAGAAGCAGCTTTAGGGTGTCTCTAAGTGTCCAGTGAATTATCCCTTATTGGAGTTCTTCAAGAAGAGGTTGAACATCCCTAAGATTGGTATATGGTTTAGTAGGGGAACTTCTTTGGGATATGATTTGGACAAGATGATGGCTGATATCCAATTAAGAAAATTCTACAGCTCTACCTTTTAGTCCAGTGATTTACTTTAAATCAGTCCCCCTTGTATTTCCCTTTCTACCCCCCTCCCTTCTAGTTCCCTCCCTTATTTTCCCCTGTAGTCTTTTTAAAAATTCCCCCCCCCACCCTCTCCCTCCCTTGTACTGCTTCCCTCCCCACCAGTCTGTTTTTTACCCTTCTACTCCTCTATAGGGCGCAAATCTATTCTCTTCCCCAATGGATTGGATTGTTCTTCCCTCTTTGGGTCAGTTTCAAAGTACGTAAGAGTTGAATATTTCCTATCTCTGACCTCTTTACCCTTCCAGTGTATCGATGTTCTCCCCCCTCCCGCCATGAGCTTCTTTGTGACATATAAATTTACCCCCATTTGATTCTTTTCCCATTTCTTTTAGTCATAACCTCTTTTCTTTTTTAGCTTTAGTCATGTATATATATATATATATACATACACATGTATATGTATTTATGCATGCATATCTCTATATACCTATTTATGTCTTGTCCTTTCATCCTATACAGTTTGTCACTGTTCCCTCTGAGTGTAGTTCTTCTAGCTGCTTAGGTGATAGCAACAGTTTTTAAGAGTTGCCAATGACCTCTTTTCTTATAGGGATACATATCATTTTAACTTATTGAGTCTCTTAAAAAAAAACCTTTGTTGTTGTTGTTGTTTTTCCCCTCTTTTTTAATTACCTTTTGATGATTCTCTTGAATTCTGTGGTTGGACTTCGAATTTTCTGTTCAGGTCTGGTCTTTTATTTATGAATGCTTGGAATTCCTCTGTTGTGTTAAATGACCATACTTTCCCCTGTAAGAATAGAGTCAGTTTTGATGGGTATTTTATTCTTGGCTGTAGGCCTAGTTCCCTTGTTTTCCGGAATATCATATTCCATGCCTTTCGGTCCTTCAGTGTGGATGCAGACAGATCCTGTGTTATCCTCACCATGTTTCCATGGTATCTGAATGGTTTCTTTTTGGCAGCTTGTAATACCTGTTCTTTTATCTGATTGTTTTTGAATTTGGCTATAACATTTCTTGGTGTTGTCAGTTGGGGATTAAAAACAGGGGGTGATCTGTGGATTCTTTCAATCTCCACTTTCCCCTCTTGTTCTAGGATTTCGGGACAGTTTTCCTGGATAATTTCCTCTAGTATTATGTCCAGGCTTTTTCTTTTGTCGTGGTCTTCTGGTAGTCCAATTATTCTTAAATTGTCTCTTCTTGAACGATTTTCTAAATCGTCTGTTTTGTGAATGAGATGCTTCACATTTTCCTCAATTTTTTCATTCTTTTTGTTTTGTCTTATAGTGTCCTGCTGCCTTGTGAGGTCACTTGATTCTAGTTGTTTTACTCGGGTTCTTAAAGATTGGATTTCATCTTTGCTTTTTGGTCGTCTTTTTCCTTCTGGTCTGAGTTTCTTTGAAGACTGTCTTTCACCCTCTTTATCTTGTCTTTCATCTCCTTTGCTTCATCTTTCATCTCCTTTGCCTCATTTTCCAGCTGGATGATTTTGGCTTTCAGGACACTATTTTCTTGTTTTAGTTTAAGTGCCTCTGTTTCCAGATGACTTATCTTAATTTTTAATCACTGGACTAAAAGGTAGAGCTGAAGAAGAAAGGTTAGAATTAGGGAAGGATATCAAAATGCCAGGGAGTCCACAAGTGACAGTCATAACATTGAACGTGAATGGGATGAACTCACCCATAAAACGTAAACAAATAGAAGAATGGATTAGAATCCAAA
Source organism: Monodelphis domestica (assembly GCF_027887165.1). Lineage (NCBI taxonomy): Eukaryota > Metazoa > Chordata > Mammalia > Didelphimorphia > Didelphidae > Monodelphis > Monodelphis domestica. Next base: position 328,672,558 of record NC_077227.1, read on the forward strand.
ACCCTAACATATGTTGTCTCCAAGAAACACACATGAGGCGGGTAGACACCCACAAGGTCAGAATTAAAGGATGGAGTAAGACCTTCTGGGCCTCAAGTGACAGAAAGAAGGCAGGAGTGGCAATCATGATATCTGATAAAGCCAAAGCAAAAATAAACCTGATCAAAAGGGATAGGGAAGGTTATTATATTTTGTTAAAAGGGACTTTAGATAATGAGGAAATATCACTAATCAACATATAGGCACCAAATAATATAGCACAAAAATTTCTAATGGAGAAACTAGGAGAATTGAAGGAAGAAATAGACAGTAAAACCATATTAGTGGGAGACTTGAACCAACCATTATCAAATTTAGATAAATCAAATCAAAAAATAAATAAGAAAGAGATAAAAGAAGTAAATGAAATCTTAGAAAAATTAGAATTAATAGACATATGGAGAAAAATAAATAGGGATAAAAAGGAATACACCTTCTTCTCAGCACCACATGGCACATTCACAAAGATTGACCATACATTAGGTCACAGAAACATGGCACACAAATGCAGAAAAGCAGAAATAATAAATGCAGCCTTTTCAGACCACAAGGCAATAAAAATAATGATCAGTAATGGTACATGGAAAACCAAATCAAAAACTAATTGGAAACTAAACAATATGATACTCCAAAATCATTTAGTTAGAGAAGAAATCATAGAAACAATTAATAATTTCATCGAGGAAAATGACAATGGCGAGACATCCTTTCAAACCTTTTGGGATGCAGCCAAAGCAGTAATCAGAGGTAAATTCATATCCCTGAGTGCATATATTAACAAACTAGGGAGAGCAGAGATCAATCAATTGGAAATGCAAATAAAAAAACTCGAAAGTGACCAAATTAAAAACCCCCAGCAGAAAACCAAACTAGAAATCCTAAAAATTAAGGGAGAAATTAATAAAATTGAAAGTGATAGAACTATTGATTTAATAAATAAGACAAGAAGCTGGTACTTTGAAAAAACAAACAAAATAGACAAAGTACTGGTCAATCTAATTAAAAAAAGGAAGGAAGAAAAGCAAATTAACAGCATCAAAGATGAAAAGGGGGACATCACCTCTGAGGAAGAGGAAATTAAGGCAATCATTAGAAATTACTTTGCCTAATTATATGGCAATAAATATACCAATTTAAGTGATATGGATGAATATATACAAAAATACAAACTGCCTAGACTAACAGAAGAGGAAATAGAATTCTTAAATAATCCCATATCAGAAAATGAAATCCACCAAGCCATCAAAGAACTTCCTAAGAAAAAATCCCCAGGGCCTGATGGATTCACCAGTGAATTCTATCAAACATTCAGAGAACAGTTAATCCCAATACTATACAAACTATTTGACATAATAAGCAAAGAGGGAGTTCTACCAAACTCCTTTTATGACACAAACATGGTACTGATTCCAAAACTAGGCAGGTCAAAAACAGAGAAAGAAAACTATAGACCAATCTCCCTAATGAATATATATGCAAAAATCTTAAATAGGATACTAGCAAAAAGACTTCAGCAAGTGATCAGAAGGGTCATCCACCATGATCAAGTAGGATTTATACCAGGGATGCAGGGCTGGTTCAATATTAGGAAAACCATCCACATAATTGACCACATTAACAAGCAAACCAACAAGAACCACATGATTATCTCAATAGATGCAGAAAAAGCCTTTGATAAAATACAACACCCATTCCTATTAAAAACACTAGAAAGCATAGGAATAGAAGGGTCATTCCTAAAAATAATAAACAGTATATATCTAAAACCATCAGCTAATATCATCTGCAATGGGGATAAACTAGATGCATTCCCAATAAGATCAGGAGTGAAACAAGGATGCCCATTATCACCTCTATTATTTGACATCGTACTAGAAACACTAGCAGTAGCAATTAGAGAAGAAAAAGAAATTGAAGGCATCAAAATAGGCAAGGAGGAGACCAAGTTATCACTTTTTGCAGATGACATGATGGTCTACTTAAAGAATCCTAGAGATTCAACCAAAAAGCTAATTGAAATAATCAACAACTTTAGCAAAGTTGCAGGATACAAAATAAACCCACATAAGTCATCAGCTTTTCTATATATCTCCAACACAGCTCAGCAGCAAAAACTAGAAAGAGAAATCCCATTCAAAATCACCTTAGACAAAATAAAATACCTAGGAATCTACCTCCCAAGACAAACACAGGAACTATATGAACACAACTACAAAACACTCGCCACACAACTAAAACTAGACTTGAGCAATTGGAAAAACATTAACTGCTCATGGGTAGGACGAGCCAACATAATAAAAATGACTATCCTGCCCAAACTTATTTATCTATTTAGTGCCATACCCATGGAACTCCCAAAAAATTTCTTTACTGATTTGGAAAAAAAGCATAACAAAGTTCATTTGGAATAACAAAAGATCAAGGATATCCAGGGAAATAATGAAAAAAAAAACACTAATGAGGGGGGCCTAGCAGTCCCAGACCTCAAACTATATTACAAAGCAGCAGTCATCAAAACAATTTGGTACTGGCTAAGAGACAGAAAGGAGGATCAGTGGAATAGACTGGGGGAAAGCGACCTCAGCCAGATAGTATACGATAAACCCAAAGATCCCAGGTCTTGGGACAAAAATTCACTATTTGATAAGAACTGCTGGGAAAATTGGAAGACAGTGTGGGAGAGATTAGGAATTGATCAACACCTCACACCCTACACCAAGATAAATTCAAAATGGGTGAAAGACTTAAACATAAAGAAGGAAACCATAAGTAAATTGGGTAAACACAGAATAGTATACATGTCAGACCTTTGGGAAGGGAAAGACTTTAAAACCAAGCAAGACATAGAGAGAATCACAAAATGTAAAATAAATAATTTCGACTACATCAAATTAAAAGGCTTTTGTACAAACAAAAGCAATGTAACTAAAATCAGAAGGAAAACAACAAGTTGGGAAAAAATCTTCATAAAAACCTCTGACAAAGGTTTAATTACTCAAATTTATAAAGAGCTAAATCAATTGTACAAAAAATCAAGCCATTCCCCAATTGATAAATGGGCAAGGGACATGGATAGATAGTTTTCAGATAAAGAAATCAAAACTATTAATAAGCACATGAAGAAGTGCTCCACATCTCTTATAATCAGAGAGATGCAAATCAAAACAACTCTGAGGTATCACCTCACACCTAGCAGATTGGCTAACATGACAGCTATGGAAAGTAGTGAATGCTGGAGGGGATGTGGCAAAGTGGGGACATTAATTCATTGCTGGTGGAGTTGTGAACTGATCCAGCCATTCTGGAGGGCAATTTGGAACTATGCACAAAGGGCGATAAAAGAATGTCTACCCTTTGATCCAGCCATAGCACTGCTGGGTTTGTACCCCAAAGAGATAATGGACAAAAAGACTTGTACAAAAATATTCATAGCTGCGCTCTTTGTGGTGGCCAAAAATTGGAAAATGAGGGGATGCCCATCAATTGGGGAATGGCTGAACAAATTGTGGTATATGTTGGTGATGGAATACTATTGTGCTCAAAGGAATAATAAAGTGGAGAATTTCCATGTGAACTGGAACAACCTCCAGGAAGTGATGCAGAGCGAGAGGAGCAGAACCAGGAGAACATTGTACACAGAGACAAACACACTGTGGTATAATCGAATATAATGGACTTCTCCATTAGTGGTGGTGTAATGTCCCTGCACAATCTGCAGGGATCAAGGAGAAAAAAACACTATCCAAAAGCAGAGGACAAACTGAGGGAATAGAAACACCAAGGAAAAGCAACTGCCTGACTACAATGGCTGAGGGGACATGACAGAGGAAAGACTCGGAGCGAACATTCTGATGCAAATACTAACAACATGGCAATGGGTTCAAGTCAAGAACACATATGATACCAGTGGAATCACGCGTCGGCCACAGGGGGTGGGAGGGAGGAAAAGAAAATGATCTTTGTCTTTAATGAAAAATGCATGGAAATGATCAAATAAAATACTATAAAATTAAAAAAAAAAACAAAAAAAAAAGAAAATTCTAATTCTTTGATTCTGGTGACCCTGGGCTCTTGCAAGTGAGTAGAACTTCAAGGTCTTTCCCATTAACATGATGGAATAAGAAAAAAAATCCCTTGAATGATATTGATATCTTTATAATAATATCTTTATAATAATATATATAATAAAATATATAATCTACTTATAAAAGAGAGACAAACTTTGTTCAGAATTTCCTTGATTATTTACATGAAGCAAGGAAGAGAACCAACTTATTTATTAACAACATGGAGGATGTCCACTGAAGAGTCTACATGGAGAAGGAACACCATCCCTTCTGGATCTTCCTATATGTAGACAGAATTATGCTGAGAGAATCAGGACTGTTAATGCCATTCAAAAGTCTGCTCTATCTACATAGAAAAAAATATGTGTAGGAGATTTTAAAAAAAGACTTTTTCTCTATTCTTCCACTTTTATTTCTGGTTTTACTCAGTAAGATGGCACAATGGATGGAGTATAGTGAAGATGACCTGAGTTCTAATTTTACCTCAGACTTTCTAAGTCTGGGCAATTCAATCTCTCCATAGCTGTTTCTTCATTTTAAAAATGGAGATAATAGCACCTACTTCACAGGCTTGTTGTGAGTATTAAATGAGTTCACATAAAAGAAGAGCTCTGTAATCGTGAAGTATTATATAAATGGCACATATTTTTATTACTCCCATTTTATTATTATTATATATTTTATTTTATTAATTTAAAAACATTATTCTGAGGGGTCCATAGGGCTCATCAGACTGTCAAAAAGGATCTGTGACAAACACAAAAAAAGATTAAACCTCTTGTTGTAAATGGAATTTGTATTCAGTAACTGGTTTGGCAAGATTACTTCTGAATACCTTTCAGATTCTGAGATGTGAATCTATAGACTTAGTGCCATTTATGCCTGAATCTTCAGTTTTCCTTTTATTCTTAGTCAATTTCTTTTTCTATAACTGACCTTGTGCATCTTTATCTTAAGGTACCTTTCAGCCTTAAACTTATCTAGGCTGGTTTCTCAGTATAGGTGATAGAATATTAGAAATGGAATTCAGTTCCATTTGAAGGGCATTGGTTCAAATTCTTTCTTTGACAGCTATTATTTGTATCTTACACTTCATGTAACCTTTCTTAGCCTCAGTTTTCTCATCTGCAAAATGTGGATAATAATACCAGTAGTAATTACCTCACAAGTTTGTTGAAAGGCTAAATTGAAATCATGTTGATAATATGCTTCAAAAACATTAAAGTTCCATATACATTCTAATTATTATTACTTATTTCCACATTCTTTCCCTTCCCTCCCAATGCACATTCCCTTAGGTGTGACATGTGCTGTCACACAATCACCTAAGAACAGCCAAGAAAATAAAATAAAAAATAAAGGGGGGGGGGAATAAATCTCTTTTAAAAAATTCTCTATTATTTACAAGGTACTTTGTTGATAGCACTTTAAGATAGTATGTTTATTATTATACCAATTTCAGAAAAGAGAAAACTGTGACTTTAGGAGTGATTTATTCAAATTTACACAGCCAACAAATATCAAAGATTAAATGTGAACCCCTGTATTCTGATTGAAAGATCAGAGTGGACTTCCGGGTTAACATGGCTGCAATCTAGACGGGAATCACTTCCTCTCCCCAGCACCAAAAGAAATAGACTACCTCAAAAGAGCATAAAAATCACCTTTGGAAGAAAGGAGGGACTCTCCAGGACCCCACAGAAACGAAGGTACATGGGGCTTGAACATTTCCACACAATAAGGAGAAGGAAAATCTTGAACAAAAACGTGAATTGAGCTGCCCCTCTCCCCCCACCCCCCCATCAAACCAGAGTAAGGTATCAGAGTGCTCACTGGGACAGCGAGTGAGTGAAGAGCGTCTCTGTCTGGGGGGGCACACCAGGGTCCTTGGGATATAAAGACTGCAAGGAAACAACCTCTCAGGGTTGTTCCACAGGAAAATCCTGTGCTGAGCAAAGGGGCGGCCGCACTGAGAGGCTGAGCTGAGAAAAGGGTCGGCCATGCTGAGAGGCTGCACTGAGCAAAGGGGTGGCCGCACTGAGAGGCTGTGCTGAGCAAAGGGGCGGCCGCACTGAGCACAGGGGCCTGCGCTCTAAGAAACCTTGGAGGCTGGGAAGAACTAGTCTGAGGCAACCTAAATTCACAGAAAACCCACCCAAAACACCCAGACCCCAGACCAAAAAGGAAAGAGGAATAAAACCACCAAAGGGATGGCTCACATGGCCCAAAATCAAGCCTCCAGGAAGAAAGGGAAAAAGGTGACTATTGAAAACTTTTATGGAGGGAGTACCCAAGGAAAAGAAGAGAAAGAGGATGAAATCGAAACAAAATCAAACCATGCCTCACAAATGGAAATTATCCACAAGTTCTCACAAGAACTCAAATTGGAGCTTACCCAAAAGATGGAAACCTTCTGTAAAGAAAAATGGGAGAAAGAGATGAGCAGTCTGGTAGACAAGACTTCACAATTGGAGAAAGAGCTGGAAGCGTCTAATAGAAGGCCAGATGAAGCTGAAAGGCAAAACCAGTCCCTAACGACCAGAATTAAGCAACATGGAAGACAGTGAGCATGAAAAACAGAAAGAATTAATAAAGCAAATAAAAATTTCAATGAATTAGAAGAAAACACAAAATATCTCACTGAAAAGGTCACAGACCTGGAAAACAGAGGAAGAAGAGACAATGTGAGAATTATTGGTTGCCTGAAAAACCAGAGATAAACAAAAACCTTGATGCTATACTACAGGAGATTATAGTAGAAAATTGCCCACATGTTCTGGAGCAAGGTGGAAAATAGAAATAGAAAGGGTTTATAGAACACCCTCTATACTAAATCCCCAAAAGACAAACCCCAGGAATGTAATCACCAAATTCAAGAGCTTCCAAGAAAAGGAGAAAATCCTACAAGAAGCCAAAAAGAGGAGCTTCAGATATACGGGGGTTCCCATAAGGATCACACATGACTTAGTGGCTAACACACTAAGAGACCACAAAGCATGGAACACGATATTTAGAATGGTAAGAGAGCTGGGTCTCCAACCAAGAATCAACTACCCAGCAAAACTGACTATATACTTCCAGGGGAAAGTATGGGTATTCAACAAAATAGAAGATTTCCAAGCATTTGCTAAGAAAAGACCAAAACTTAGTGGAAAATTTGATATCCAATCACAGAAAGCAAGAGAAACATGAAAAGGTAAATATGAAAGAAAGGGAAAAGGAGATAAATCTTATCTTTTCCTTTAAATCAAATTCCCTTCTATAAGGACTACATTTACATCAAATAATATATATTAATATGTGGGGAAAATGTATTGTGTAACTCTCAAAAATTGTATGCACCATAAGAGTAGTTAGAAGAATCATGCATAGGGAAATATTGGGGAATCAAGAAGATTTGGTGAAAGGGGGGAAAAAGAAAGGAAAAGGGAGGGGGGAAGCACTGGTTCAAAAGGATATAGCTAGGAAAGAAAGGTCAGAACAAGGGGAAGATATCAAAATGCCAGGGAATCCACAAGTGACAATCATAACTTTGAATGTGAATGGGATGAACTCACCCATAAAACGTAGACAAATAGCAGAATGGATTAGAACCCCAAACTCTACCATATATTGTCTTCAAGAAACACATATGAGGTGGGTTGATACTCACAAGGTTAGAATTAAAGGATGGAGTAAGACCTTTTGGGCCTCAACTGATAGAAAGAAGGCAGGAGTTGCAATCATGATATCTGACAAAGCCAAAACACACATACACCTGATCAAAAGGGATAGGAAAGGTAAATATATTCTGTTAAAAGGGACTTTAGATAATGAGGAAATATCACTAATCAACATGTATGCACCAAACGGAATAGCATTCAAATTTCTAATGGAGAAACTAGGAGAATTGAAGGAGGAAATAGACAGTAAAACCATATTAGTGGGAGACTTGAACCAACCACTATCAAATTTAGATAAATCAAACCAAAAAATAAATAAGAAAGAGGTAAAATAAGTGAATGAAATCTTAGAAAAACTAGAGTTAATAGACATATGGAGAAAAATAAATAGGGACAAAAAGGAATAACCTTCTTCTCAGCACCACATGGCACATTCACAAAGATTGACCATACATTAGGTCACAGAATCATGGCACTCAAATGCAGAAAAGCAGAAATAATAAATGCAACTTTTTCAGATCATAAAGCAATAAAAATATTGATTGGAAAGTATCCATGGAGAGCCAAATCAAAAATTAATAGGAAATTAAATAATATGATACTCCAAAATCGGTTAGTTAAAGAAGAAATCATAGAAACAATTAATAATTTCGTTGAGGAAAATGACAATGGTGAGACATCCTTTCAAACTCATGGGATGCAGCCAAGGCAGTACTTAGAGGAAAATCCATATCCCTGAGTGCATATATTAACAAATTAGGGAGGGCAGAGATCAATGAATTGGAAATGCAAATAAAAAAACTTGAAAACGAACAAATTAAAAACCCCCAGAAGAAAACCAAACTAGATATCCTAAAAATTAAGGGAGAAATTAATAAAATTGAAAGTGATAGAACTATTGTACTAATAAACAAGACTAGAAGCTGGTACTTTGAAAAACACAGATAAAATAGACAAAGTACTGGTCAATCTAATTTAAAAAAGGAAAGAAGAAAGGCAAATTAACAGCATCAAGAATGAAAAGGGGGACCTCACCTCCAATGAAGAGGAAATTAAGGCAATCATTAAAAACTACTTTGCCCAACTATATGGCAATAAATATACCAACCTAGGTGATATGGATGAATATTTACAAATATATAAATTGCCTAGACTAACAGAAGAAGAAATAGATTTCTTAAATAATCCCATATCAGAAAAATAAATCCAACAGGCCATCAAAGAACTTCCTAAGAAAAAATCCCCAGGGCCTAATGGATTCACCAGTGAATTCTATCAAACATTCAAAGAACAGCTAACCCCAATACTATACAAACTATTTGACATAATAAGCAAAGAGGGAGTTCTACCAAATTCCTTTTATGACACAAACATGGTTCTGATCCCAAAGCCAGGCAGGCCAAAAACAGAGAAAGAAAATTATAGACCAATCTCCCTAATGAATATAAATGCAAAAATCTTAAATAGGATACTAGCAAAAGACTCTAGCAAGTGATCAGAAGAGTCATTCACTCAGAAGAGTCATCAAGGAGCATTTATACCAGGGATACAGGGCTGGTTCAATATTAGGAAAACAATCTACATAATTGACCAAGCAAACCAACAAAAATCACATGATTATTTTAATAGATGCAGACAAAGCCTTTGATAAAATATAACACCCATTTCTATTAAAAACACTAGAAAGCATAGGAATAGAAGGGTCATTCCTAAAAATAATAAACAGTATATATCTAAAACCATCAGCTAATATCATCTGCAATGGGGATAAACTAGATGCATTCCCAATAAGATCAGGAGTGAAACAAGGATGCCCATTATCACCTCTATTATTTGACATTGTACTAGAAATACTAGTAGTAGCAATTAGAGAAGAAAAAGAAATTGAAGGCATAAAAATAGGCAAGGAGGAGACAAAGTTATCACTCTTTGCAGATGACATGATGGTCTACTTAAATAATCTTAGAGATTTAACCAAAAAGCTAATCGAAATAATCAACAACTTTAGCAAAGTTGCAGGATACAAAATAAACCCACATAAATCATCAGCTTTTCTATATATTTACAACACAGCTCAGCATCAAGAACTAGAAAGAGAAATCCCATTCAAAGTCACCTTAGACAAAATAAAATACTTAGGAATCTACCTCCTGAAACAAACACAGGAACTATATGAATACAACTACAAAACACTCTCCACACAACTAAAACTAGACTTGAACAATTGGAAGAACATTAACTGCTCATGGATAGGAAGAGCCAATATAATAAAAATGACCATCCTACCCAAACTCATTTATATATTTAGTGCCATACCCATTGAACTTCCAAAAATTTTTTTACTGATTTAAAAAAACCATAACAAAGTTCATTTGAAAGAACAAAGGATCAAGGATATCCAGGGAAACAATGAAAAAAAATACAAAGAAAGGGGGCCTTGCAGTCCCAGATCTCAGACTATATTATAAAGCAGCGGTCATCAAAACAGTTTGGTACTGGCTAAGAGACAGAAAGGAGCATCAGTGCAATAGACACAGGGTAAGTGACCTCAGCAGGACAGTATACGACAAACCCAGAGAACCCAGTTTTTGGGATAAAAATACACTATTTCATAAAAATTGCTAGAAAAATTGGAGGACAGTGTGGGAAAGATTAGGTTTAGATCTACTCCTCATACCCTACACCAAGATAAATTCAAAATGGGTTATTGACTTGAACATAAAGAAGGAAACTTTAAGAAAATTAGGTGAACACTGAATAGTATACATGTCAGACCTTTGGGAAGGGAAAGATTTTAAAACCAACCAAGACTTAGAAAGAGTCACAAAATGCAAAATAAATAATTTGGAATACATCAACTTAAAAAGTTTTTGTACAAACAAAACCAATGTAACTAAAATCAGAAGGAAAGCAACAAATTGGGAAGCAATCTTCATAAAAACCTCTGACAAAGGTTTAATTACTCAAATTTATAAAGAGCTAAACCAATTGTACAAAAAAATCAAGCCATTATCCAAATGATAAATGGGCAAGGGATATGAACAGGCAGTTCTCAACCAAAGAAATCAAAACTATTAATAAGCACATGAAAAGGTGCTCTACATCTCTCATAATCAGAGAGATGCAAATCAAAGCAACTCTGAGGTATCACCTCACACCTAGCAGATTGGCTAACATGACAGCTATGGAAAGTAATGAGTGCTGGAGGGGATGCGGTAAAGTAGGGACACTAATTCATTGCTGGTGGAGTTGTGAATTGATCCATCCATTCTGGAGGGCAATTTGGAAATCTGCCCAAAGGGCGATAAAAGACTGTCTGCTGGGTTTGTACCCCAAAGAGATAATAAGGAAAAAAAAAACTTGTACAGGAATATTCATAGCTGCACTCTTTGTGGTGGCCAAAAATTGGAAAATGAGGGGATGCCCTTCAATTGGGGAATGGCTGAACAAATTGTGGTATATGTTGGTGATGGAATACTATTGTGCTAAAAGGAATAATAAAGTGGAGAAATTCCATGGAGTCTGGAACAACCTCCAGGAAGTGATGCAGAGCAAGAGGAGCAGAACCAGGAAATCATTATACACAGAGACTGATACACTGTGGTACAATCGAAGGTATGTCCCTGAACAATCTGCAGGAATCTAAAAAACACTATCCACAAGCAGAGGATAAACTGTGAGAGTAAAAACACTGAAGAAAAGCAACTGCTTGACTACAGGGGTGGAGGGGATATGACTGAGGAGAGACTCTAAATGAACACTCTAGAGCAAATACCAAAAACACGGAAATGGGTTCGAGTCAAGAACACATGTGATACCCAGTGGAATCATGTGTTGGTTATGGGAGAGGTTGGGGGAGGGGGGAGGAAAAGAAAATGATTTTTGTTTCCAATGAATAATGTTTGGAAATGACCAAATAAAATAATGTTTTAAAAAAAAAGAAAGATCAGAGTTCTCTCTTCTATTTTTCCTAGCCTCCGCTGCCCTTACTGCAATTATTATTGCTCTTGCATTTACTGTCTATTCAGTTCAAAGTACTTTTATTTGCTAGTCCTCCTTTCTTTTGATATAACCCTCTTAAAAGTGCTTCCATTGTAATATTATTATTAAAGTTGTCTAGGATTGCCTATATCTATGATGTCTTTTCTAGGATTTTAATTATATACATGTCCCCTATTACCAACACTCTGAATATAGTAGGATTTTAATAAATCTTTGATGGCTAGTTGATTGGTTCTCAATTAATTTGAAAGGTAGAGTGGAGGAGTAATTTGGCCAATAGTGACCAGACAAATGAGCAGAGACCTCCCCCCAAATCCTCAGACTGTAACTTTAATCCTCACTGCCATTTTACATCTCAGAGTTGGACGCATCTGCTCTCCCATTTCTATCCACCCACACTTGGGCACTATTTCTTGAAAATGTGTGCATGATGAAATTTAAATACCTATGAGATAAGATCAGAAGATGACAAGAACAGTTGATGAAAAGTCAAAATATTTTAGTAATGTAAACGTGTTTCAAATTTTAATTTTATTTTTACTTTATGTGTTTCCTATTCTGAATGGGACAAATTGATGTGCAATTAACTCCATTGTATGTTCATTTTGAGCCTTGAAATTGACATAATCACTAATAACACTATTAATAATACCAACATTAATGATCCTTCCTGATCCCAAGCACTTTCCCTTCTCAAGCATGTACTATTTACAGATACACCTGAGAGCTGTTGATATTGGGGGCAGGGGGAAGGTTTAAGATGTGTATACTGCTTTGTGACCTGTAAAATCCAAATATATTTAAAAAACAGTCATAAAGTCAGAACAAAATTTCTCCCTTTAGGATATAATACCTAGACTAATTAATGGAGTACTGTGTCTGAAAAAAAAAAGGATGCAACAAGATGCAGTAGAAAGAACATGTCTCTTGAGATTAGTAGGTCTAAGGGGGACTTTTTTTTTTTTTACTGATTTTGGGCAAGTTATTTCTACTCTGAAACTCAGACTCCTCATCTTTAGAAATCAATAGATCAAGTGTCCTCACTAATTTCAGTATTAAAGTAGTGACCCTTCAGAATTCAAGGGCTACCATATTGGTAAAGGAGGGGAGAACCACTCTAGGTTGAAAATAAAATAGATCAAAGTTCACATATCAGCTTGGAACCACACCAATACTGTACTTCTAGTCTGGTCAATATAAGGAGACTAATTATTGGTAGTGATGATGATGATCATGCATCATCATCATCACCATAAGATTTCAAGATAGGATTACAGAATATGTAGCAGAAAGGTCATGATCTCAAATCAAATCCAAGCTCTGCCAGACATTAACTGCATGAGGTCAGAAAAGTCGCTTTTCATCTCATGAGGTCTTAGTTTCCACCTCATCTATAATGGGAAAAGGAGAGCCTAGATGATTTCTAGAGCTGATCTTCTAGCTCACAAATCTCATAATTTCTATTATCCCCCTTTTGAAAATTTATATTATATATGACTTGATTAAGTAATATGCTAAGCCTGGTTTGTCTCTTTTATGTCCATGTAAATTCTCTAATTGGTGGTAAATTCAATTTTTTAAATATCCTTAGTAATCAAAAAGTGTTGAGATCAGTAAGTGAGAAAAGATTGAACCATCTATCAGTTACCCAAAACTATAGAAATTTTTAGCATGTAACCATCACACCATTCAGAAAGGTATCACCATTAACCCACATGAGACAGGCTAATAGACTTTGTTTCTTCTTTTCCCCTTCTCTGGCTGATATGTCCTTTTCCTTACCTCCTTTTCATACAAAATATATTTATATTGCATGGTTCATTTTTTACATGGATGTATTCCCTGAATAGTACAACCTTCATTGAACTCTCCTTTCTTTGAACCCCTCTTGCATATATAGTCACAACCAAGAATTGAATTGCTTTGTAATTTGTTGTATTCTGTCTCTGCAGTGAAATGTAAACTTCATGAAGATAAAAGGTTTCATGATTTTCTGATACCTGCCACAGAGCCTAGCCCAGAGCAAGGTTTATGACTATTCTATAGTTGATAGACTAACAGAATTAGAAAATTCCAGAGATGGAAATAAATTAAGTGAACATATCTTTTAACCTATACCCCAAAGGAATCTTCCACTATAACATGATTTAGAAGCAGCCATTCAGATTATTTTTGAGGTCTTACAATTAAAATGATTCCATAACCTCCTAAGGTAGCCTACTTTTGAAGAGATTTAAGGGTTATAATTTTCCTACCCCACCAAAAAAAATTAGCCCAAATTTACCCTCCTTCTCTCTCTCTCTCTCTCTCTCTCTCTCTCTCTCTCTCTATATATATATATATATATATATATATATATATATATATATATATACTAAATATCTATCTGTCTGTCAATCTATCTATCAATCTATCAATCTATCTATCTATCTATCTATCTATCTATCTATCTATCTATCTGTCCACCATTTACTATTCTTTGAATCTTGTTACTTAATTAGTTCCGAATACTATAAATATTTCCATATCTTCTACAATAATAAAATGGGACAGTTTATCAAGTACTTCATTATATTATTGTATATATATATATATATATATATACATATATATATATATATATATATATATATACAGAGAGTGAGAGAGAGAGAGAGAGAGAGAGAGAGAGATCTTCCATCCAGCACACCTGGTTCTTTCCTGTATTTCCTGTAAGTCCAAGTAGGACAATTTTAATTCCTTCTTCACATGACAACCCTCCAGATACTTAAAGGGGGATACTATAATACCTTCAAGTCTTCTTCTGGATAAACATTTTCAGTTGCTTCCACCAATCTTCATGTAAACTCAAAGCTTTTCATTACATTCTCTTCTCTCCTTTGAATACACTTTACCATATCAATATCCTTCATAAACTGTTAATCAGAACTGAACAAAATGCTCCAGTTGTGATCTTTCAAAGCAGAATATAACGGGACTAATATAATTTTATTTCTGGAAGCTATACCTTACTTAATGCAGTCTAAGATTATAGTATCTTTTTTTGATTGCCACATCACACTGTTGACTCATATTATGCGCACAGCCTGCTCACCCCAGGTCAGTTTTGGAAAAGTTATCTATTAACCATGCTTCCTCTACCTTGTACTTATGAAATTGATTTTTTGAACCCAAGTATAAGACTTTACATTTATCACAAGTGCATTTCATCTTAGATTCAACTTAGTGCTTAGCATAGCAGTGTATTTTGGTTCATGATTGTCATCCAGTTGATCTATACATACTAGCTTTGTGATATCTGCAAATTTGATGACAAAGTTATCTTTGGCTTTATATGAATCTTTCATGAAAATGTCAATATCATAGAAATAAACACAGACTTCTCAGTCTCTCACTCGAAGATCTCTTTCAAGTTGATATTAAGCCATTTACTATTCTTTGAATCTGGTTACTCAATCAGTTACAAATCCATCAGTTATACAAATTTCCATATCTTTGGCAATAGTAGTGTGGGATAGTTTTTAGGTACTTCATTAAAATTTGGAGTAACTACATTTATAACAATACCCTGATCTGACAGTTTAGTAACTGTGGAAAACAGAAATAAGGTTAGTTTTGCATGACTTCATCTAACCTACTGCCTTTTTGTAATTTGTTTCTTTGTGTTTCTTCTTGTAATTTGTTTGTTTGTTGTTTTTCCTCTAGCTCCATGATTTTTTTTTAACTCAACACATTACCTAACAAGACAAACTCATGGATTTCATGAACATATTTGACATGATTAAAATCAGATCTAAACAACTGGAAAAACATTAATTGCCCAACCAATATGATAAAAATGATAACTCGACCTATATTAATTTACTTCTTCATTGCCATGCCAATCAAACTACCAAAAATTATTTCACAAAGCTAGAAAAATCAATAATAAAGTTCATCTGGAAAAAATAAAAGGCCAAAAATATCAAGAGAATAAATGAAAAAAATATGATGGAAGGTGGTATTGCTATACCAGATCATAAACCCTCATGCCTTGGAATTAGTACTTATTTTCAATACTAAGAGAGAAGGTAAGGGCCTAAAGACAACAACAACGAAAACCTGGTACTAGCTAAGAAATAGAAAAATAGGTCAATGGAATAGATCAGGCATTCAATATGGCGGTAGTAAATTCCCTTTGGAATTAAACCAATGTCTGGCAAACCGGGAAGACTTAAGCTTTAGGAATAAGAACTACTACTTAATAACTGCTAGGAAAACTGGAAAACAATATGGTAAAAACTAGGCATAGACTAACATCTCATATCATATACCCAGGTAAAGTAGAAATGAATACATGAGTTAGAAATAAATTAGTGATATCATAAACAAATTAGGAAAGCACAAAATGATTTACCTGACAGACATAAGGGTAAGGAAAGAATTTATTCCAAGAAATTATTCCAACAAGATACAGAGAACATTATGAGATTTAAAACAGATAATTTTGACTACATTAAATTAAAAAAGATTTTCAACAAACAGAACCAATGTAAGCAAGAGCTGAAGAGAAGCAAAAACAAACAAACAAAAGAAATCCCAGAGAAAAATTTATAGCAAACATCTCTGAAAAGGACCCAATCTCTCAAATATATAGAGAAGTTAGTCAAATTTACAAGAATGTAAGTCATTCTCCAATTAATAACTGATCAAAGGATAGTAATAGGTAGTTCTCAGATGAATAAATTAAAACTATTTTTATTCATACAAAATGCTCTAAATCACTATCAATTAGAAAAAAATGTAAATTAAAACACCTCTGACATAACACCTCACACCTATCAGAAATACTACTATGACAAATAAGGAAAATAAGTGTTGAAGGGGATGTAGAAAAATCACTTCTGGTAGAGTTGTGAACTGATACAATCATTCTGAAAAGCAATCTGGAACCATATCCAAAGGGCCATAAAACTATTCATACTCTTTGATTCAGCAATACCACTGCTATATCTGTATCCCAAAGATATAAAAAAAAAGGGAGAGAGGACATACTTATGCAATAATACAATATTTATAGCAACTCCTTGTGTGGTGGAAAAGAATTGGAAACTGAAGAGATATACATAAACTGGGGAATCATTGAACAAGTTGTAGTAAATACTTGTAATGGAATACTATTGTGCCATAAGAAATGATGAACAGGAAGATCACCAAACAAGCAAACAAACCTAGAAAGTCTCATATGAAGTGATGCAACATGAAGTGAGAAAAACCACTGAAACACAAGAACAGCAATAATATATGATTTTAAATGTGAATGAATTAACTATTATTGGCAATGCAAGAATCCAGGACAACTCCGAAGACTCAAGAGGAAAAAAGGACATCCACTCCCACAGAAAGAATTGAAAGAGTCTGAAAAGCCTGAAGCATACCATTGTTCACTTTATTTCATTCCTGAGTTTTTTTCTTTTAAAAGCAATGTGTCTTCTTTCACAACATTAACATTGAAGTATATATTGTATGCTGCCACATGTATAACCTATATCATTTTATCTGCCATCTTGGAGAGAAGAAAAGGGAAAGAAGGATGGAGAGAAGATGGATTGCAAAATGTCAGAAAATGATTATTAAAAATGTTTCTATGAGTAAAAAATAAAATAGATGATAAAAATAGATAAATCTTCAATCTCAAAAAAAAGTAAAAGAAAATCATGACATTTGTCTGACTTGTTCCCTTCAGTTACTTTCCTAACCTCCACAAACTTTCTAGTAGTACTAATAATAGCTCAGCAATCACAGCCATCAGTTCTTTCAGTATCATAGAATGAAGTCAGTCTGAGTCAGTTGAATTGCACTCAAGGATAACTAGGTACTTCATCATCATTTCATTATAGTATTTATTTTGGGAATCAACTCCTTGTTAACTATTTTTGTTCAGTCATTTCCTACAGATTATTTTCCTAGTCAGAGAAAACAAAAAAGCAAAGGAAAATTGAGAAGTTTTATATTTTCTTTGTTTCTAGTAAGGAATATCCCATACAATGGAAATGTAGTCCTATCCTTTCTTTTATTGTCCTTATTTACCTAACATAATCAAAACATCAATGATGGATTGATTAATTACTAAAATGGTTGCTGTCATTGTTAGATGGTAATGTCAGTTATATTGTGGCCATAAAAATCTATTTTAATGCTCTTTAACAATAGAAAAATAAGAAAGATCTAACAACTTGGGAAATGTTTATGATCAAATAAGAGAAATAGTGGAGGTAAAATAGATAATTTTGATTATATGAAAGTTTCTTCACTAATAAAATCAATACAATTAAAATTAGAAGAAAAAAGGAAACGGGAAATCTTTGCATCAAATTTTTCTGACACATGTATCATTTCTAAAATATATATGGAAGTGATTCAAGTTTAAAAGAATAAGAGCCATTCTGCAATTGATAAATGGTCAAATGACATGAATAGACAATTTTCAGAGGAAGAACATAAGAGTATAAATAGCCATATAAAAAAAGTTCTGAATCCAATTAGAGAAATAAAAATTAAAACAAGACTATATTATTATCTCATACCTGTCAGATTGGTTAAGATGACAAAAATGGAAAATGAAATATCCTGGAGGAAATATGTGGAAATGGCACACAAATGTACTCTTGGTGGAGCTGTAAACCAGTCCAACCATTCTGGAAAGCAATTTGGAATTATGGCAAAAAAAAATCAATTAACTATACATCCTCTTTGTTCTAGACATACTGCTACAAGTTCTATATCACAAAGAGATTAAGGATGCATGTGAACAAAAATATGTACAGTAGCTCTTTTTTTGCAGTAGAGGCAAAGAATTGGAAACTTTGGGGCTATCATTTAGAAAATGGCTGAGCAAGTTATGGCATATGAATGCCACAGAATAATATTGTGAAGCAAGAATGATAAAGGGAATCAATTCAGAAAAAACACCGGGAGACATGAACTGATGCAAAGTGAAGTGGGCAAAATTATAACAATTTTTGTAGTAATAGCAATATTGTAAAGACAATCTACTTACAATATTTAGAAACTCTGAACAACACAATGACCACATTTGCAAAGAACTGACAATGAAACAATCTATCCACTTCCAAAAAGAACATTAGTGGACTCAGAGTATAGGTTGAAGCATATTTCTTTCTTTTTTCTTTTTTAATTGAGCATGGCTAATGTGGAAATTTGTTTCATACATGCTTGTAATGGGGTTTTGTTTTTCTTGCCTTCTCAGCAGGTAGAGGAGTGTTGAAGAAGGAGAAAATATTGAACTGAAAAAATTGTCATGCAAATAAATACTACTAATAAAATTAAATTAAAACACCTAATTAGGAGCTTTTGCCTTACCTTAACTAGCCTCTCTGAGTTGTAGCTATTCTATAAAAACAAAACAATACAAACCTAGTTATAGTTCTGCAATTGTCACTCCTAAAAAGTGATGCCCAGAACTATATATGGCATTCCATTCCATTTAATCAATGGCAGAAGATAGTAGGATTCTGATTTCAAAATCAACTTTCTGTACTCCCCTGTAAAAAGACCATAGGACCATTTAAGATCTTCAGACACTTTGACACAATTTTCTTGCTCCTCTTCACTTCTCATATTGGATCAAAGTTGTTCCTGAGCCAGTACTGAATCATATCCAGGTTATGTTTAATTCTCCATGGCCTTCTAGTTCATTTCTATTAGCCATGGATTCTTCTTGAATTACATATAAAATCCAAGTGGCATTTCTGAAGAAGAGAGAAAAGATTCCACAACTTGCCCAGAATAACTCAATGACTACTTTTCAGCCTGTAGCTGTACAGTTTATTTATAATTATAGCCACAGTCTGCCTGTATTTTAAATGCAAAGAGGGGCCTTAACTGTCAAGTTATTATATTACTCAAGAGTTTAATTAATAACACACTAATTGTAGAAGCCAACATCAAGAGTCACATCATATTGTTTCTATTACATGTTGAAAGTGTTTGAAGTGATTTAGTAATTAAAAAAAAACAAAAAACAAACTTCTAAGTGGAGTGCTATCTTTTCAAATATAGAGAAGGTCTTCTGTGGTGTGTATCCAAATTGTAGAATTTCCCCATGGGTTCTAAGCTGAAGAGGTATTGAAAGATAATTCAAAAATTCAATCTGACTAAAACCTTGTCAAAAATTGTCTGGATAAGTAATCACCTCCAGAATGCAGCATGAATTCTCTCAAAAATATTGCCCTAGATTTTTGTACCTCACGGGAATTGAACATATTAGAGAGCAAAAAGAGATCTTATCGAGATCATCTAATCTAGCCCTTCCTTTTGTGGTTGAATGATATGAGACCTAAAGATGTAATGTGATGCATTCAAGGTCACACTGCTATTTTTGTTTGAACTTGAACTCAGGTCTTTAGATTCTGAATTCAGTGCTCTATACCTCTATTAGTATATATATCAATTTCATTATCTCCTAATATCAATGCCTTCAGAAAAAAGAAATCATTACAATAATCTCATTGCTTTCAGACTTACAAAATTTTCAGCAGATTTTCTTTGCATTTCAAAATATACATAAAATAAAAACTAAAGCATGTGTGAATGAAAAAAATAATAAATTATGATAATAGGATAACCATGGAAAATCAATGATAAAAATAGAGAATTGTAACTTATTAGTGACTTGAGTGGAATAGATGTCAAGATCAAGTTTAAAAGATTAAGAATGTGATCAGAAAATTGATAAAAATGATAACTTTTATAAAATGAAAGGTAATAACATTGTAAAATAGAAGAGCCACTAATACAATTTAATGTACTGTGGTATAATATTATGTGAAGCAAATAATGTGAAATGAACCATTACAAGTACAAAAAATTTCCTATAAGCTAGAATTAATAGGTACATTTTATGATACATTTTAAGTATAATCTAAAATCAGAATCACAGAATGTAAAAGAATAAAAGGGCCTGAGAGATCCTCTAACTACCTCATTTCCTTTATAAATAACTACTGTAGATAAATTCTAGCCCATATTATGACATCAAGGTAACACATGAGCTATAGTACTAAGCCACTTATCGGGGAGATTTGAGTTCAAATCCAGCTTTAGATACTTAGCTATTTGGTTTTGGACAATTCATTCCAAATGGAATGTTTCCTCATTGTAAAATGGGGATAATCCTGCTGGTGGTGTGAGGATCAAATTAACTAATATTTTTTTTAAGGCACAGTGCCTGTCAGTATAGAAGGTGCTATGTAAATCCTACCTATTATTTTTATTTCCCACAAAAGAGAACTGAGGTCCCAGAGAGAGGAAATGACTATTGTTTAGTCACACAGAAAAATTGGAACTGGAACCTGTTTCTGTTTCCTAGGTGGGTCCTCCTTCTACTCTATACTCCATAATGGCTTTTTCCAAAAGTGCATGTATGAATTGATTCCATTCTCCAGGTGTAGAGAGAGGGCATCATTCACCACTTTCTAAGCCACAGATGCACAGTTTGTAAACTAATGATGTGCAAATTCACATAATCAGTGATTGCAGAAGAGGTCTTGTTTGGCGAACTGCAATGCAAAGATGCCTGGAAAAAGCAGTTATGGAAGGAAATAATATGGAAGAAAATAGAATGGAGAAATTTCAATCAACTTTCTTAGCTGCTGTAATTTATGAGAATATGGGTAGTGATCTGTTGGATAAGCAATTCAGCTATAACACTATGAAAAAAGTAGAGTCGATATCACTCATTACTGAAGGTCAGTAGGGTTTATTTGCCCCACACCAATTTCTACTTATGCATTCATGTTCTAAAATATTCCACTTCGAAATGCAATGCAGGCTATTTTGAAAATCATTTCCCACCATGGATCTTTGAATGAAAAGGAAAACTATACAAGTCTCTGGGGTGAAATTTGAAACTTGTCCCACTTGAAGTGTATCCAATAGGATTTATAGTGGAAACAACAAAGACAGTCAAATTGTTTCCTGTTTTAAATGAGAATGTTAGTACTTGGGAAGGACATCAACTTGATATAGCCCCGAGGACTGAAGCCTTTTATCCACAGAACTGATATAGTCTCAGGCAACAAAGTACCAATGTTGGTTTCTCTGGTAATTCCCTCCCAAATCTTCCAATCCCTTTCAAAGTGCACAGATCTGTTTTCCATCCTCAGTGAGAGGGATAGATGGCAAGATTATAAAAATTTAGAATTGGTTTCAGGCTAGGATAAAATATATCAGCTTTTTGAGCTCCCAACTCTAAGAATCATGGAATCTAAGAGTTGAAAAGGACTTTAGAGATATCTAGCCAAACTGGTACTTGAAAAGGAATAATAATCACAAAAACAATAGCTTGGTTGTAAGTAAGGTTGACAGATGACTTTCTTTATGACATAAGTATGAGGAAAATCATTTCAACAATGATTATACCCAGTTTATGGATGAATACAGTGAGACTTAAATGGGTTGAATAACTTGTAATTGCTTATATAATTCAAGACATCAGAGCCAAATTATGAACTCATTTCTCCAAGTCTAGAACTTTCTCCCCAACAACATAGGCTTTCATAAGTTTAAATGTATTTTTTTACACTTAGGTCACAGACTTAGTAAGTATAAAAATTGGAATTAGGTCCAAGTCTCTTGATTCTAAATCCAGAGCTCTTCCCATTATACAATGATTATGATTAAAGAAGTGGTCATTCAGCCTCCCTTTTAACAAGTTCAATAATAAGTAACATGCTATCTCCCCAGCTACAATCAACCTTTCTTGATGCTCTATAACTTAATGCATTCCCTTTGCTAATTATCTCCAGTATATATATATAATATATATATTTTTATATATATTATATATATATATATATATAATGTTTGGATACCTCTTGGATTAAACAAAAGTAATATAATCACATTTCTCCATGATCAGTCATGGAATGTTTGAAGGCAGTATTTATTTCCCTCTCAGTTTTTTTCAGACTAAATATCCAGAATTCCTTCAAATATTTCTATTAAAAATCAATATCTAATCCTTCTACTATCTTTGTCTCTATCTTATCACCATTCTTGAGCTTGACAATGCCCTTTCTAAGATGTGGTAACCAGTATATTACACAGTACTATAGAAGGAGTCTGGCCAATTCATCATAAAGTCAGAATATCATCTTCCTTTTGAATACTGTGCTACTAAGAATTCTAACCTAAGTTTAAAAATGTTGTTTTGGAAACAATATCACATGGTTTACTCATAATAAGTTTATAATTTGCTGAAACTCCAATGGACTCCTTCCTCACCCCACTCCCACTACTACTACTATAACTGTATGTCAATTATCATAACAATGTGGAAAACCAAACTAGAACCACATCTCCAAAATTCAAAGAAGGGAAATAAGTTTAAATATCTATGGGAAGGGAACTCTATGACTTGGCACATTTCTAAGTGGGGCAGGTAATTAAAGATTACAGTACAGTCAAAACACATGAATGAAAATGAAATTAAAAAAAAAGACACCTGGTAATTGTATCTTCGAAGTAAGAGTTAAAAATCAAGCATGTATTAGAAATTATAGAAGAAAAAAATCTGAGATAATGGATCATCTGGACATATTCTGTGCAAGTATTGGTTATAATGGAAAGCTAATGTAGTCATCTTTGACCAAAACCTAAGGCAAAATCACTTAGAACAATGGTTCTTAATGTACTTTCTGTTAACTTATAAGAAAAATTGATAATTGTATTTCAACATATCTAACTTCTTTTATAATTATCTATATGTATATTCTATGCATCTAAAAGCAATCTGAAATGTGTTATAGGCATCAAATTTCTAAAGGAGTCTAAGACACAAAAATATTAAGAACCTTTGATTTAGAAGGATACAGTGATATTCAAGAAACTACTGCTTTCATGTAGTCTATAGTACATGATGAGAAATTTTAAAAAGTTAAAAAAATAAAAGTTTAAGAAAACAACAATAGAAAGTATAGAAGGAAATATTACCTTACAAAACAGATGTCAGATGATTGGTTAATGCCTAAAAAAGTAGTAGTATATAGATGAAATGGCATATTACTGTGAAGTAAGAAATTAAGAATATGATGAATACAGAGAAACTAGGGAATTATATATTTGTACAAAATGAAAGCAATAAGAACAAATAAATCCACATTTACAATGACCTCAAAATGCAAATGAAAATAATATTAACAAAAGAGTGAGAATAGAAGGCTAAGGAACAATAATGACCAATATTGGCACCCAAAAAATGGATATAAGAATGTACTCTGCAGAGGTAAGGAACTATGGGTTTGGAATACCTTATAGTATTGTATTGAATCGTATCATATCATATCGTATTGTATTGTATCGTATCGCATAAAAAAAGATCTAAAGGGGAGACCCAGAGTTGATAGAGTAATTTCCACTTGGGAATTCCCCTGAATACCCATCCATGAGCTCTAGGTATTCTGTTTTCTGGTTAGTGAGAGTAAAACAGGATCACTTTCTCTCACTGGGTCAGTTGTGCAAACACCTTGGAGACAATTAATATATAAAAAAACAGTATCTCTTTTATTATAAGAGGGGAAACAAACTGAGGATGAGAACAAGGGGTCTCTAAGTATAAGGGATCTACTCGTTCCCCACAAACCTCTACATCCCTCACAGGAGGGAGTCTTCTGGTCTTCTGGCTAACTTACCAGCTCCCTATTTCTGTCTAGGTGTTTCCCGAAAGCTGACTAAGTTGCCTATCTATAACCCTCTGGAGTTGGTTCGATTTATTTCAAAAGCTGTCTCCGAAAATTGAAAACCATTATGATTGATCTCAAACAGCTAAGTTCACCCCAGGGGGTCTGACCTCTGAGATAAAACCTCAAAGCCCATCTGTCAGGATTTTTAGATAAAAACCTTCTGGAAAGCACAGAAGATATGGTTAGATCCTTTTCTAGATATTTCCCAGTCAAACAGAGTACCTCCAAAGATGATTTAGGGGTTTACTCCTTCTCCACAGTCAGGTTGTGGTAGATGAGCTCTGACAAGCCCACATTTCTTCCACCCTTCTGGACAGGAAAAACCCAGCTTCCTACAGGAAGTCACTACTCTAGCAGTTGTCACTTCCAAACTGTTCCTCCTCTGCCTTCTGCCTGATAAAATCCTTTCCACTGAGTTCCTAGTATGTGCCTTAAAGACAGCCTTCTACTTCCCTTAAGTATTCTCCTATCACTATCCTTTTCCCATTATACGGGTAGTATAGTATAGTATAGTATAGTATAGTATAGTATAGTATAGTATAGTATAGTATAGTATAGTATAAAATTAAATTATCTCTACTAATAAAATATATTTTATGAGGTTTATTAAGGATTATTAGAAATCAAGAAATAAAAAAAAATACATAATATCCACATGCCCATGGCTGATTAGCCAATTCAGAATCCTTGCGTTTAGCTTACTTTCTACAGCATTGAAATGGAATGGAAGAGAGAAGGAGGAGTTACAGCCAGTTAAATACGGATTGTGATCTCACCAACCTGGGCACTCAGGTGAGATGAGAGGGAATTCTGGGAAACACCAAGGACTTCTGGGAATTGAAGTCTGAGGTTCAAAATCTTCATTTTTACATACCCCACTGAGGCCAGAGGAAGACTAGTCTCTCCGATGGGTTTTGTAAGCATACCAGCTAGGAAATTACAATAATCTGAGGATAAGAGGAAAAAAGAACAAAACCAATAATTGCTAGGCGCATTGACAAAAAGCCAGTTAGGGGGAAGTCCCCTTTGGCATAAGAGTATACATACAAAACAATGCATTCAAACCACACACAGTTCAAATCACCACATCCCAAAGTTCATTCTGGATCTTCTGGTGCAGCATGTTGTCTGTGGAGTCATCTTCATGGTATCTTCTCCAAACAGTTCACTTTCTGGATTCGGAGAGGTATCATGTTTCTTAACCTAAAATTACTATCAAAAGGAATTTAAACTTTGCAATTTAAAATCATCATATTTTATACATTCCCCCCTGAAGAGAGTGATTGAAAAAAACACAGGGATCATTTAGAGATGCATGGCTGAGTTATGAGGTATATGAATTAATTGGCTTGGCAAGAGAAATCAAAAACATCAAAAAATCCAAATAAAAAATATAATTTATGGATGAAATATAGACTATCAAAGTCTTATGTGTAAAAATTCTAAATAAAGGAAAAATAAATCTATAACAGGTCCTTGAATCAGGGCCCAATTAAGATGATATAAGCAATGATGCATTTACCCAATCAGTAGCCAGGACTACAGAAAGTTTGCCACACTATGAAAGACAGAAAAGGGACTAAATTTTAGGAGCCAGGTAGTAGCCAAATTTGAGATACTTGGTAGAATGTGGAACAAGGGAGACCTGCCTTTAACACATGTTAGACAGCTACACCCTTGAACCCCAAACATGTTCAAATCCTCTTGTCATGGCTCAAAATTTTTTCATCAACCCCATTGGGATTGGTTGGTCAGTTCAAAATTTTTTCATCAATCCCATAGGGATTTGACCTTGTGCTCGATTTTGGCACTATGCAGTTTAGCTTTGTGCTTCTTTGGCACTGTGCAATGGCTCTTTTTTTGTATTCTCTTGTCCTGGAATCAGACAGAATCATTAAGCAAAGTCCCATAATTTTTTTAAAACAGTTAGTGGCATCATTTTTATAGTCTCAAGCTTTTGGTGCATGCATTGACATCATAGCAAATGTATTTTAAACTTATATTACTGCAGAATAAAAAAAAAAAGTTAAAGAAAATCTTAATACTGGTGACATGTACTTCAAATATAAAAAGGGAGAGAAAAAATAAAAAACTGAAATAGTATATTGCACATTCAAAAAATATATAATAAAAGAGTTTTTAAAAAATATATAGCTTATAATCATTGAGGAAATGTAGAATACAAGGTTTCTCATCAAAAATGAGATCCATGTCCTCTTCATACCTGGCCATTATCCACTGTGAGTACAAGCAATTAAATTTCACAAGGCAAGAGTTTTTTTTATTAAAAAACAGTTGTACAAGTAATACAAAATCAAAAGGTATCAAAATCCCCAAAATTCACAATAGCCCAGTTATTTACAATAGCAAACAAACCTACTATCATAGTTTACATAAGTTGCTGTATGACACTTAAAGAAAATGAATACTTGTCACAAGTTTTTGTTTTTTCAGATGTAGCAATATTTAAACCTTGGAAAATACATTTTTAAGCAAAGTAAAACTTATTTCGGTCTAGAACATAATCAAGAAATCTAGATATCATTCTGCTGAAAGGGTAAAGTGAGCTGATGAGTTATAAACGAAAGATGCTCCTCTTTTGGGAGCCATCCAGAGGTACCATGCCCTGGGAATAACTTCCCAGCTCCTTTGGTATGAGACTGTGATATCCCATCCATTCACATTTTTATAAATGTGGGAGGTGGGGATTATAATTGTATTTCACTTCAACTACTAAAATGGACCTTACCTCCTGTTAGAGGCAGGCAAAATTATCAGAGTTGTTGAAAAAAAAATCTAAAAATCATATCTAAAAACCCCTTAAAATCAATTTGAGATATTTAGCTCATTAAATTTTCCAAAGGTTGTTATAAAATTGTAACCAGTTTTGATGAAGTCCATTCATCCTCTATGTGACAATTTACAAAGTCAAAATAGGAAAAAAGGCTGTTTTTATCTATGGGTTTATTCAATAATATTTGTTCAGTATAGTTATAGTGGAAAAGCAACAGAATATAACAGTAGTTAAAACCTAATACATTAAAATGATTCAGTGTAACAGAATAGTATTGAATACATTAACATATGAACTTAAAATCAACGAAATTAAATCTTAAACCAAACAATCATCAAAATGCAATAAAATACAGAGATTTTTATAAAACATTGGAGTTTGAAAAGCCTTAAAAATATAACCCCCTGTCTCTTTAAAGTTCATTGCAAATTCAGGTAAATACAATGGCAATGAAAACAGTAAAGGCAGAAAAATACATAAAATGAACATTTTAAATTATGCACTAAATCCAAAACACTTTCCCTAACAGCATGATGTCTAGCAACAACTTTGATCAATAATATTCATTCTAATTCTAAGAGTTAGTGCAATTCATTAAAGTTTTTGTGCCAAACATTAGCTCCTGCATTAATTTTTGTCTGAAGTTCTCACTTTTAAGAAGTTGTGTCTGTACTGGAGCATTGCTTCTCTTTGTCTCATTAAAACTATTTAATTATTAATACTGACCCCAAAAGAGCAGTGAGGTGTCTCAGTACATAAAGTACCAGTCCTGGAGACAGGAGAACTAGGATTCAAATCTGTCCTCAGACACTTCCTGTCTGTGTGACTTTGGAAAAGTAGCCTAACCCCATTTGCCTAGCCCTTGCTTTTCTCTCTTAGAAGGCTGCTAGGTCAAAACTTAAGATTTTTTAAAATTAATTAAAAAATATTATGCTCCCAAAGATTAAGAGTAGTGATTCTGATAGCTCTGATAAAGCTAAAAACAGTCATAAAGTGCCTACATATGTTCTTATAAGAAATACTTATTAAATAATGAATGATTTTCAACTTATGGGAACTTATTTTGTAAAGTGAAAATCATGGATAATATTTGCTATAGGAATTCAAGGAAGGCTTCCTGCAGGAAGCTGTGAACTGCTCTTTGATAGATTAATCTAGATTCCTAGAATTGGAGTGGAGGAATAAAAGCATTTCAGGTGATGAGATGACCTCAGGGCTCTTACATGTATTATTTATAGATGGAGATCATAAGCTCTTTGAGGACAAGCTGTTTCTTCCTATCATGTTCATCACATCTATTCTATCTTTTATTTCCTTTCTTTTGCTAGTGGATATCTAATGCCTATTCTTGACTACCACATTTAAGGAAGAACACTGGCACATTGGAGAGCATCTGTATGAAGGTGATTAAAATTTTGAAGAAGACTAGACATCACACAAAGACCAATTGAAGGAATTTGGGATTTTTAAACTAGAGCAGTTCTAGAGGAGAAGGACGATTATTGCCTTCCAATGTCTAAAGTGATATCATGTAGAAAGGGTGTTGAAATTTGTTTTGTTTAAGCCTAACAGATCTATCTTCAAAAAAGTTTAAAAAGTATATTTTGGATACCCAGAAATTTTCCTAGCAAATCTGCCAAAATGGAGCTACTTTATCAAATTTTATAAGTGAGAAAACTGAGGCCTAGATAAGAAAAATAACAATCAGTTTTATATAAGTTTTATATACACACATATACACATAGTAAATGGCAAAAAAATATATATTGTAAATGGCAAAACCAGAATTTGAATTTAGGTCTTCTAACTTCAAATACAATGTTCTTCCTATTAGATCAATGTGGCCTTTTGATCTCAATTTAGAATATTAAGATTAAAGTCATTAAATTTCTTAGTTTGCAGATAAAATATACTGTAAGTTTGGGGGAAAAATGTCTCCTCTTAAATAGTAACCTTAGTGGTTAAAGAACATAATCTGCTTGGTTATATAAAAAGATGCACTCTCAGTCTGATTCCATCTCAAGTGGAGGCCTCCACTGCCTCATTTCTCTAATTCTGCTTGGAAATTCTAAAGAAATTAACTAGAAATTCCCTATACCACCAAGAGAACCTGATGAGATTTTTGTTTAGTTGTTCAGTCAAGTTCAGCTCTTCCTGTCCCCTTGAATTATGACTTGCCAATCCTGTCCATGGAGTTTACTTGGCAAGATACTGGAGTAGTTTGCCATTTCTTTCTTCAGAGTATGAAGGCAGTGATTAAGTGACTTGCCTAGGGTTACATTGCTAGTAAAAAATGTATAGGGTCTGAATTTTGAACTCGGGTCAATCCCAGCACTCTGTCCACTGAGTAACCTAGCTACCTCCAGCATTGCTTGATGAAATTAGCTACAGGAAACAGCCCTACTGGACGATACTCAATTCTGGAGACTCCAAAGTCTTTCCAAAATTAAAAAAATTAATCCTTTCCCACTCCTCCAAATCACCTGACAATCTATTTCTATTCAACCTCTCAACAAAAGGAAAGTGGCTTATTAAACTCATCTGTGCTAAAGCTGTGTGTAAAAAAATATTCATATGTATATCTTCCTGTGATCTGAAACTTTTTATCTTCCTAACTTTACTTTTTAACTTATTGACCCAGGTGGGAGGAATAACTTTCCATGGGGATCATAGGATCTCTAGGCTGAAGAATTCCTCAACAAATCTGAAGTCAAATTTATTGCAGTTATTGTAGATTCCTGTGAAGTGGGGGTTAGAATAGATCATAGGTGTCTAACATACACATGCAGCTCAATATTCCTGAGTTGGTTGGAACCAGATTAAATTATAACTGGGAAATATTTTTAAAATAAAAATGCAACAGAACATAGATAACATTAATATGTAGTATAGTCCACAGGAATCCTTAGCTATGGTTTTGTGGCCACTGTTTCTTTTGAGTTTGACATCATTGCAATAGATTACCTCTTAAGTCACTTCAAAGTGAGATTTTATTATTCTATAATTTTATGATTCTAGGCTTCAAGACTACCATTTTTTTGGTCTAGGTTGGTACAACTTTGCATTGGTTCTGTTAGGGAGGAAATATAAAAGAGCAGACATCTGTTGCAAAATTCCTTAATTTTAATTCCTCATTATTGCTCCTGCTTCACATATGCTCTCCTGCATGGTTCTTCAAATTTCACTGTCTATGGAACTTTTGATTAGTGATGACTTAACTGGTTATTAGCCCTGTACTTCTTATGACCTCCATTTTCTTCATGTCTCACCTCATAGGAGAGAAAGCGGTTAGTAGAAAGTATTTTTCATCATCAGAATATTAAAGTGGAAAACAATCTTTTTTTGTGTCCATGTGTATTGGGATTGTTGACAGCACTGCATAATCTCCTCATGGTTATCCAGCCATATATTCTCTACCTCTTATTCAATTCTGGGACCATCTCATTATTAATCTTCCTGCCAAAGATAATAATGAGCTAACTCCATGGACTTACAATTAAAATTTAATGTTGTAATATGAGCAATATTATCTATCCACTTTCTTTTACTATATAGATTTCCAGTTGGTCTCTATTTCAATGACTATGAATAATTAAATCAATAAGTGTTATAAATCAATAAGCATTTATTAAACACCTATTATATACTAAGTACTGGAAGCTAAGCAGCAAGCTATATCCCTATTTACTGATTTGCATAAATGTTTCCCCTGAGTTTCATTCTGACATCAATAATTGCCTATTACCCAAATCAAATTACCTTTCTAAAAGATATCTCTTATTATCTTTCCACTCAAATTCCTTCTTCTTCCAAATTTCACTAGTTCTTTCAAAGGTATCACTCTCTATCCAAACTCTTAGACTCATCACCGTGGCAATATTGTGAATCCCTCATTCTCTCTCTTACTTTACATAAGCTCAACTATTACCATATCTATCCATTTCTGCCTTATACTATTACTTAAATCTGATTTCTTTCTATTTGTACAGTTACAACTGTAAGATTAAAATTAATATCTAATAACTCCAAGTATTATATTTTATAAGATTTATTAATAATCACTTGAAGTAGAGAAAATAGAAAGAACCTGAGTAAAGAGAAGTTTTCCCTAACCACATGAGCAGGAGAAGAAGAGAGAGAGAGTGAAGAGGGGGGTTATAGAAACTTTATCTCCAAAATGTAAGGATGTAAAGTAAGGAAGAAAGTAGGATTCTAGGAAATGGAACTGTGCTGGGGTACAAATTTTGTCCTGGAGTACAAAATTCTAATTACATACAACTTTAGTTCAAGCCCCATCCCCTTTTGATGAGATTATTGCTATAGCCTCCTATCTGGTCTCTCTTTCTCAAATCTCTTTCCATTCTACTCTCAAAGTGATTTACCTCTTCTGTTGAATTCTCATTGCAATTATTTTTAATATGAAAGTTACACTATAAAATCTTAAGTCTTCTACACAAATCTTGTTCTGATTTTTTTGTGATAGCTTAGAAACAATCCTGAGTTTTTTATGACTAAGACGAAAGCACTTGAAAAGACTTCAGGAGTTCTCTTAATAAAAGAAGGTCTCTGTTATTGGAGAACCAACTAAACTAAAGTATGTAAGAACTTTTCACAGTTGAGCTATAAACTAGATAACAAATTCTTTAACCATGGCAACCAGGAAAAAAATGAATGATTTAATGTGTGTGGCTTTTAGTCCAAAATTTCTCTATGATGATAGGTCCAGATCTGAAGAGGATGTCTGAAACCATCTGGTCCAATCTCTTTATTTTTCAGATGAGTAAACTGAGTTTCAAGGATGTTAAATGATTTGCCCAAAGTCAAACAAGTGCTAATATTAATGAGACAATTTGAACCCTGGCCTTGTGATTCTGAAGCCATTGTTCTTTCTGGCTATTTCATACTGACATCAGAGAGGCTTGATGGGAAAAGAAAGATGCTAAGAATCAAATAAACCTTAGGCCACCTAGGAATATTAATTTAACTTTTAGTTTTATAAATGTAATGGAATGAGCATGCTCCTAGAAGAAAGTACCATTAGCAATAATGACATTCTCAGTATAAATGAAACCAGAAGACAAAAGGAAATTATAGCTAATTAGACAGATGGCTCACAGGTTTTCCTTAGAGAGGCAAATGAAGGAGTTAACACCGTTGACTTCATTTAGTCCCCAAAGGCTATATGAAACATTTTTTAAGGGACTCACTTCAATCAATCAACAACAAAATTATATCCCTACTATGCACCAGCCATGGTGCTCCATTCTAGGGATACAAGTACAAAACTGAAGCAATATGAAGGCACTTCGAAAAGTTTACATTTTACTGAAGGATGACAACATGTGCACAGATAAGTAAGGATATATACAAAATTATATGAACATAGGCATACACACACATCTACAGCTACATATACATATATACTGTTTTCATATATGCTTAGCAGAAGGCTGAACAAATATTAGGTCTTAACAAATATTGATTGATTGATGAATGGAAAAAAACAACTAACTCTTGGAATCAAGAAGATCTTGAAAGGGGTTGCTTTTGAGATACACAGTCAAGTTTCTTTAAAGGCCATGATATCCTGTGAATTAAAAACAAGCAAACTAATATTTTTAAAGACAAATTGTACAATGATCATAAAGAGATTATCATGAAAATAATTATATTTTTACTGCCCAATATTTGTCACAAAGGATTACAAATAAAAGCAAAAAGAAAGGCATCTTTCTCTCAAATAACATTCTAGACTTCCAGTTAAGATGGCGGCTTAGAGAAAGCTAAAGCTCAGATCTCCGGAAAACCCTTCCCGACCGATCTCAAACGATAAGCTCCTAAGGCGCCGAAATTCAAAACGATCAACAGCACAGACCCTGGGAACCCTCCTCCTGGACCTGGACCCGGTTCAAAAGGTACGGCTCCCCTTAAAAGCCAGAACCCGAGATCACTCGGACCTCAGGGGTAGGAGCGCAGAGTCCAAGGCTCCCGGAAGCCGCAGCCCGGCCGGGCTCAGGGAGCAGAACCCTCAGGGCCTTCTACAGTCCCGGTGAAAGTTACTGCCTGGGGCTTCCGCTGCAGAGAGCTGGTCTAAACAACAGCAACCCTCAGGGTGGGCAAGACAGCCTCACGGGCTGGATCCTGCTATCCAAGTCTCAGTGAAAGTCCTTGCCCTAGAGCTTGGGAAAGCTGCAGCCCATCCCCCCCGCTGGCCGACGAAACAGCCTCACGGCCAGCAATTCTGAAGGCAACTTCCGGAAAGCGAGCTGGGGGGAGAGTGTGGCCTCGTGGTCCGACCCTTCCATTCCAGTTCCAGTGAGGCATATTCAGTTTAACCCAGGGAAAGCTCATAGAACCATCTGCCCAGGACTGCCTCTGAACACCAGACAGAGACAAGAAAAACTAATCCTCCACATTCAGAAATGGCAAACTCCACAGAACCACAGAAGCCCCAAAATACCAAGAAAAATAAGAAGAAAGGGGCGACTTTGGACACATTCTATGGAGCCAAAATACAAAATACAGAGCAGACAGAAGATAATATAAAAGAAAATGCTCCAAAACCTTCCAAAGGAAATGGAAACTCTCCACAAACCTATGAAGAATTTGAATCAGAAATGACCAAAAAGATGGAAGCCTTCTGGGAGGAAAAGTTGGAAATAATGCAAAAGAAATTCACGCATCTACAAAACCAGTTTGACCAAACTGTAAAAGAAAACCAGGCTTTAAAGGCCAGAATCAGGCAGCTGGAAGACAACGATCGTGTAAAAGAGCAAGAATCAATAAAGCAAAGCCAAAATACCAAGAAATTAGAAGAGAACATAAAATATCTCACCGACAAGGTGATAGATCTGGAAAATAGGGGGAGAAGGGATAATTTAAGAATAATTGGACTCCCAGAAAAGCCAGAAATAAACACCAAACTGGACATGGTGATACAAGATATAATCAAAGAAAATTGCCCAGAGATTCTAGAACAAGGGGGCAATACAGCCACTGACAGAGCTCACAGAACACCTTCTACACTAAACCCCCAAAAGACAACTCCCAGGAATGTAATTGCCAAATTCCAAAGCTATCAAACAAAAGAAAAAATCCTACAGGAAGCCAGAAAAAGACAATTTAGATATAAAGGAATGCCAATCAGGGTCACCCAAGACCTTGCAAGTTCTACTCTGAATGATCGTAAGGCATGGAACATGATCTTCAGAAAGGCAAGAGAGCTGGGTCTCCAACCAAGAATCAGCTACCCAGCAAAACTGACTATATACTTCCAAGGGAAAGTATGGGCATTCAACAAAATAGAAGACTTCCAACTTTTTGCAAAGAAAAGACCAGAGCTCTGTGGAAAGTTTGATACCGAAAATCAAAGAGCAAGGAATACCTGAAAAGGTAAATATTAAAGAAAGGGGAAAATGTTATCTTCTTCTTTTACTCAAATAACATTCTAATGAGGGAAAGCAACAAGTAAAAGTAAGCTTAGGAGCACATTCTGGGGTAAGGATAGGAGGAAAAAGGAACAATATGAAGGGATCTTGACCTGGGGAAATAGTAGAAATCTGGGAGAGTCAGGAGTGTAGCCTGGTGAGAAAACTAGACATAGTTAGCCTAGGCATCCTCCTTAAAATGATGGTTCTATGCCCCAAGAGCTTTAAAAGACTGTCTATGCTTGGATCAAGCCATAGCATTGCTGAGTTTGTACCCCAAAGAGATAATAAGGAAAAATACGTGCACAAAAATACTTACAGCCATGCTCTTTGTGGTGGCAAAAAAATTGGAAAATGAGGGAATGCCCTTCAATTGGGGAATGGCTGAACAAATTGTGGTATATGTTGGTGATGGAATACTATTGTGGTCAAAGAAACAATGAACTGGAGTAATTCCATGTGAACTGGAATGACCTCCAGGAATTGAAGCAAAGTGAAAGGAGCAGAACCAGGAAAACATTATGCACAAAGATGGATACACTGTGGCTCAATCGAAAATAACAGACTTCTCTACTAGCAGCAATGCAATGATTCAGGACAATTCTGAGGTATTTATGAGAAAGAACCCTATCCACATCCAGAGAAAGAACTGTGGAAGTAGAAACGCAGACAAAAAAACATTTGCTTGATCACATGTTTCGATAGGGATATGATTGGGGATGTAGACACTAAAGGATCACTCTATTACAAATAATAATATGGAAGTAGGTCTTGATCAAAAATACATGTACAGCCCAGTGGAATTGCTCATTAGCTATGGGAGGGCAGAGGGAGGAGGAGAGGGAAAGAACATGAATCATGTAACCATGGGAAAATATTCTAAAATAATTAATTAAATAAACAAATTTAAAATGGTGGTTCTAGGAGTAAACAGAGCTAAGGACACAAGGGAGGGAGTTAGTTACAAAGTTGGAAGTTCAATGATAGAACAGTTTGAAAATTAAGAAGTTTCTTTGCAATGATAGAGAAAGTCCATAGAATCAGGAATTCAGCTTGGAGGAACTAGACAAGAATACCCACATTTTCATCTTATGATGACTTCAAAGGAGGGCAGAGGGAATAAAAATTTAAGAAGTCAATCACTGTCATTACATAAATATCTGAAGGTTTATCATAGAGATGTAGGATTATACTTATTTTATTTGGAATTTAGATTCCGATAATTTCTTACTCTTCTAGAATGGTTTCAAATTCAGTTTAAGTAACATGTCATTTCTATAATCTATAGGATTAGCCTAGTTTAGAATCACAAGGCTCATTACTAAGATTCTTGCTACTGTGTGCTAACTTCTTTGGACATGGAAACCCATGTTTTTATGAGACCATACAAAAATTCCGTTTTAATATGCTT
This sequence comes from Monodelphis domestica, assembly GCF_027887165.1. NCBI lineage: Eukaryota > Metazoa > Chordata > Mammalia > Didelphimorphia > Didelphidae > Monodelphis > Monodelphis domestica. Next base: position 328,708,703 of record NC_077227.1, read on the forward strand.
ACATCTTTCTTTTGTCTTTTGGCAACATAAAGAAAAACAAAACAATTGAAAATAAACTAGAGAAAGAACAAAGAGATTACTTTGGCACTCTCCAGAAAAATAAGCAACAAAAAAGTAATCGATGAATTTCAAAAAGCTTATATACAGACAAAGGAGGAAAAAAGGAAATACTTTTGAAAAAAATTCCGGTATGAAAAGTCAAAACTAAAAAGAAGTCTACATTTGGGATAATCTCAGAATATTGAAATATTTATAGTTGGACACAGCTTTATTTTTTCAATTAAAAAATTCCCAGATTACATGTCAATACAATTTCTTAATATTTGGTTTCTGATATTTTGCAAGCCATATTCTCTCTCTTTCTTCCACCCCCAACACTCTAAAAATGAAAGTAATATGATATATGTTTTGTATATATATATAATCATATAATATATATGTCCATATTTATCATGTTGAGAAAGAAGATATACATTGCTAAACTAGAGAAAAATTCATGGAGGAAATAAAGTGAAGCCATTCTCTAACTGATGGACATTTCTTCAGTTTCCAGTTCTTTGACATCACAAAAAGAACTGCTATAAATATTTTTGTAGAGATAGGTTCTTTTGCCTTATCTTTCATCTCTTTGGGATACAGCTAAATTAGTGGTATTGCTGAGTCAAAGAGTATGTATAGTTTTATGGTTCTAGATTGCTCTAGAGAATGGCTGTATCAGTTCAGAGCTCCACTAGCAATGTATTAGTGTCCTGATTTTTCCAGATCTCCCCAGCATTTGTCATTTTCCTATTTTGTCATGTTGGCTACTACATGTGCATCTTCTCCATGTCTTCTACATGTGTGATGACACCTCAGAGATTTTTAAATTTCTATTTCTCTAATTTATGGTGATTTGGAGCATTTTTTTCATATAATTAAACATAGTTTTAATTTCTTCCTCTGAGAACTTCCTGTTTATTTACTTTGACCATTTTTCAATTGGGAAGTATTTAACACTAATTCATTAATGTACAAACAAATACCCTAGTGTGCAGCATGATATCATAGAAAGTATGTTTGTTGTTGTTTTGTTTTATTCAAAGGTCCTATGTTCAAATCCTGGCTCTGCTGCTCACTGTATATGTGACCTTTGGCAATTACTTACAATTTCTGAACCTCAGCTTCTACCTTTATAAAATAAAGACCCTTTCTATCTGCAAACCTTATCACTGATCTCCTGATAATGAGCATCTCTGAATTTTGCCATGCTTGTCCTCTGATCACTAATATATTAAAGTCAGTTAATGGAGTTATTAAATCCTTACTAACTTCACAGAAAATACCAAAGCTTGTGCTTCTTTGTCATAACTTCTGAGAGTCGATAGACATTTATATTCTAATATGAATAAATGGGGAAGAGCTTGATTGACACCATGAGCATGGAGAAGAGATTTTTATAGGAGAGATGTTTTAGAGGTTTGTTTCTTAAAAAACTCTTACTTATGTCTTAGAATTAATTCTAAGTATCAGGTCCAAGACAGAAAATGGTAAGGGCTAGACAACTGGGGTTAAATGATTTGCTCAGGATCAAATAGCCAGGAAGTGTCTGAGGCCATATTTAAACCCAAGATCTACCATTACTAGGCCTAACCACTGAGCAACCTAGCTATCCCTTGGAGATACATTTTACAAGATTTGTTAACTGGATATATATAAGCTTAAGAGGAGTAAGGAATTGAGGATACCATTGAAGATGTGAACCTTAGGGATTGAAAGCAAGATGGTACCCTCAGTAGTAAAAAGAAAGTTGAAAGAGTGGCTAGTATGGAAGGAAATATAGTGAGTTAAGTTTGGGATATGTTCTGTTTGAGATACCTTTGGGATGTCCAGTTCAAAGTATTTCATAGGCAATTGATGTAAGAATAGAATTTAGATAATAAAATAGGGCTGAATTTATAGATTTTAGAGTTATCTACAGAGATGATAATTAAACTAATGAGAGCAGATAATGTCATCAAGTTAGAGAACTTAAAGAAAAAGGAGAAAAGGATCCAGATATTTAAATCCTTAACTATTGATTCCTATAAGTATAGTAAGGATAAAGAGAAAGAGAAATGGAGAGTTTTCTTGCTTTTAACCAATCCCTCCACCTATTCTTACTACAAACATTAACAAAGGACATATTTAAATATGACTGATCCTCTTTCTACATTTGATAGGATTATATCATTAGTGTATCAATTTTCTAGTTTCTAGGTCTTCTAATTCTGTGGCTAGATGAGATGGAAAGGTTCATCTTTCTTTTATCCCTTTAGGACTTCAAAGCCTGTTACATATAGGAATGAGAGTGCAAAAACCAAACACACACACAGAAAAAAAAAAACATCTGGATTGAGATGAATCTTATCACAATTTCAGAAATGGAAACAAGAGATATTTTTCTGATAGTTTATGGGAATGATACAAAATAATAAAATTGCAATAAATTGAATAAGTAAACAGAAAACAATCAGTATCCTTAAAAGTTTCCTTTTATCTTCTAAGCAGATTTTTCATTTGCCAAGGGAAATGGCTTCAAAATAATTCTTATGGAAAGAGACTCCAACCTGTCCAGTGTCAGTCACCAATGACATCATTTCTGCTGAATTTAGAAAATTATTAACATCTGATTTAAATATATAGTCACTCCTTCCCCTCACACAGACTTCCCTCCCTCACCCCAAGTTCACTGCCAATATATGGAGCACTGACTGATTCCATACTAAATGGAATAATAATTTCTTGAGTGGTTCAAACATCTGATTATATCCATATTAGTCTTTCCCCCACCAACAAATTCCACAGTTTAATAAGTAATCTTTGTGAATTACTAAATATTTAAAAAAATTATAAAACCCAATGGTTACCCCTTTGGTGATAAAGCTAGGCTTATCTTTGGTCATTGGATGGAAGCTTTGAAATTTAAACTTGGACCCCTTCCTAGCCAGGTAGGATTCTCTAGAAATGGGTGCCACTGACATAACCTGTTAGAGATCAGCATTAACTCCAAACCAAGCTAGATGTTATCTTCTCATCTGATGAGAAGACATCAGAGAAGAAAAATAGCAGAGGACAGAAAATTAAAATCCTTCAGTACTTCCAGGATATATTATCTTATATTTATACATTTTTTCTCCCTTCATAGTTACAGATTTTAACCTCTCTATAATCTATTATATCTCCTTTGAGCTTTGATAAGGCTGAAAAATTGTTACCTTGTGTTCATCAAAGGGATGTTAGATGCTCTCTGGAATTAGACAGGCTGGTCCTTGAACTCATATTATATCACTGCTCAGTATTTGGAGCCTTTTCATCCAAAGCTTGTGCTTTGAGAACAAGATCTTTGAATACTCAAAGTGACCTCTTCATCAAGAAGGTGTCAGAATAGGACTTGACATTAATTGTAGCTCTCGATCTAGGACCTGATGACTTTAATGAATGAAATCAATATGCTAAGAAACAGTATAGGATAGTGGAAGTCTCCACTGACTGGTTATGAAATTAGGAAGTCCTGTTTCTGATATATAGCATGTGCCTTTTTAATGCCTATAGAAAACTAAGTAGCCCATCTGCACAGGGAAAGGAAGTTTCCACACTGGGAATTCCAAACACTGATGAATTCACAGATATGGATAAAAATACTTATTAACATGCAATATTAATTATCATATTGACATATAGTATATAATATATGCTATGTCAAAATAATTTGCCTATATCTATTTTAAAATAATAGGGAAAATCATAGCACAGGAAATGAAATCCATTTTTCAGTTTCCATCCCTATATTCCCCCCAAATCCCCAGCCATGTTCCTATTTTGACCTGAAAGCACATTTTGAACCAAATCATTTGAGCAAAAACATTATGAAATGCCACCATTCAATTATTCCATCACATTTTTCTTCACCTTCAGAAAGCATCCTGGAGAGTGAGTCTGACCACAACATTTTCATTTCTCAAGCAGAATTCACATTTGTTTCTTGATGCTCAGTAAGCCAAGTCTCATAATCATGAATAAAGAGCTTGGATAAATGCCTGAGAAATGCCGAACGCCTGATCTCTACAAACTTCAGTACTTTAAAAATGAAAATGGAAGTGTCTGCATTTTGAACACATTTGGCTCTGTGTGTGTGTGTATGTGTGTGTGTTTTAAGGGGTTATAGAAATTGGCAGGCTGCCCTGAGCCTTTTAAGCAGGTTTCAATAAGCAAAACAGAAGAGAGAGGGGTGGAGTTTGGGGTGGGGAGGTAGAAGGATGTGCACACATAGATTCTAAATGTTTCCAGAATGAAAATGGTCATCCAGGATGCTGAAAAGAAATTAAAAATAAATAATACATGGTTCTAGTTATTGTGTTCTTCATCTGCATGAATGAAGCCTGCTATGCAGCTGGTAGGAGTGTAAGGCAGTTCTTAAAGATGCCATACTATGATGGATATGCTGACTTACTCTTTATAGTTTAAGAAGGTTGTCTATCCATTGGCTATTGGCCTCTTGGCATCTTGATCCTAGATATTCCAAGTCCTAAAAACATGATGATGATGAAATGTGAAGACATATTTCAAACCCTTGCCCAAAACGACTTGATGTCACATCCACTGACTTCCATGGTGGATGAAACAATGTGATATAGTGAAAGATTTGGTTTAAGGGAAACTGGGTTAGATTCTTAATACTATTCTCCAGTTTCCATTTTTTTTATAAGTAAAATGAGAGATTGGACGAGTGGCCTCAAAAATTTCTTTCAGATCTAAATCTTACAATCCTATGATACTATTTTGAAAAGACACTTGGGTGTCAGTAATGACCAGGATGTGATTCTGGGGTTTCTATTTCATTTGCACAGAACTTAGCCTCACAGAGTCCAGTGGACCTGTGGGAAAATCATTGTTTTGGAGAGTACAGTTAACACCTTTCAAAGCTTTTTAAATGTAAATTTTCTTTCTGATTTCGATTTGTGTGAATTCATGCTGCCCAGTGTTTCATTTTGAGTTGGGGCCTATGTGAAGCTCTCTGCTTTTTCTTGGCTAGAAGCTAACATCACAAGCAACTTATATCTCTTGGCACTGTGGATGGGCCTCCCAGAAAGAAAATGGGCCCCAGTTTTCAGTACGTATTTTGACAACACCCTCCCAACCACACCATTCTCCTGCCCCAAACCTCCCTCAGAGTTGACTAGGTTCATATTCTTTCAGGTTTCATAAGTAAATTTTTCACACACAAGACTGGTCTAAAAGTACCACAGCTTTTACCCCTTATAATATGTTAAGCTTGATGAAAAAAAATTGTAACTTAAAATATAGAGGACTAGCTAGCCCAGCATTACTATGTCATCCCTTAGAAGTCCTGTGATTCAGGCCTTGTTTCACTCCCAGACATTTGGAAAGAATCCACACTTCTCTAGACCTGATTTATATACAGATAGCAAGCAAAAGGAAAAGTTTCATGTATGGTACTACTAATAGAATGTGGGTCCTTTATCCAATAACCAGCACATACAAGTGCAGAGATGCTCTTCACAGAAGGTTGTGGCCAATAGGCAATTATTTTCTTTAACAGCATACTACACCTTAAAAGTGCTTCCTAAGTGAATGGGGTGGGCAGGTAGATATATGGGTTATGATCTTTGAAAAGCTGAAGTAGGGGGGAGTGGAGCCATGATGGAGGAGTAACTAGAATAGCACCATCACCATGAAAATTCTCTCTGTCCAAGAGTAAAGTATAGCCACAAAACAAATATAGCAGTGAATGAACCAACAACGAGATAGGGTGAAACAACTGTCAAAAAAAAAAAAAGAAAAACCCAAAAGGTAGGCAGAGACCATCTGGGGAACTGAGGTGAGAGAGGAACAGAGATAGCAGGAGGCTATAGCATGGAGTGAAGAGCAAGCCAAGAACAAACCACAACCCCTCTGAACTTAAGCTAAAACTAATATTCAGACCCTGAGAGCCTGCCTGGGCAAATAGTGGTACAAGCCAACTCACACCCCTTGTAATTTCAAACCTGTGGAAAAGTCCAGAGCCCCAGCCCAGGGCAATCTGGGCTGAAGGGGGCCAATCCACATGGTCCCAAAGTGAAGCCAGGAATCCAAGTCTGGGCTTGGGATGAGGACATAATCCATAGTTTAGGTCAGGGGTCCCCAAACTATGGCCTATGACCTGTGGCCACCTGAGGCCATTTATTTGGCCCACACACACTTCCTGAAGGGGCACCTCTTTCATTGGTGGTCAGTGAGAGGAGCACTGTATGTGGTGATACTGCAAAGTGAGGTGTTGCTTACATATTGTACTATTACTGGTGACATAATCCTTTGGGTGGCACCTTATTCTGAGAATAACTGAACGAGAACAAGGAACTGCTCAAAGGATTATGTGGCAGCACAATGGAAGATGTCAGCATGGTGAGCGGCAATCTGGGGGAGGGGATTCCACACTGTTTTTACTGCTGCCCTGTATAGTGGTGTCAGTGATGGGCCTGTGCAAGGTGTGACACAGCCAGTGTTGCAGCCTTCACTATCCCAGACAGTGGTATACAGATCTGTTTATAGTTTTGATTTTTGTTTTTTAATAGTCTGGTTCAATGGTCTGAGGGACAGTGAACTGGCCCCCTCTGTAAAAAGTTTGGGGACCCCTGGTTTAGGGTGATGAAACAGTTCTCAGGGGGATCCCCTTGGGATCTTTTTGCCCAAAACCAAGGGTGGAGTTCCAGGAAAGAGCAATCAAGGGTGTGCCTGATTAAATCAAGAACACCTTGAGACCAAACTCTTGAGCCTAAGTCTAGGGCTATAATTTTATCAGTCCCTGACCTAATCAAGTTCAGACTGAGAACAAAATCCACAGTTTGAGGTGAGGATACAGTTCTCAGGGGCAGCCTCCCTGGATAGTTTTGTCCAAAACTAAGTACAGAGCTTCAGAACAGGGCAATCAAGGATGTGTCTGATTGAATCAAGAACACAATGAAACCAAAAGTGTGAGCCTAAGCCTGGGGCTAGAATTTGAATAGCCCCTGACCTGATCAAGTTCAGAGTGAGATCAAAAGCTTACACCCAAGCCTAAGGAAAGTCTTTAAGCTATCAAGATCTCAAGGATCAATTGAATCAGCATTGGAAGGGGGTCATCAGAGCTCTCAGTCCCTAGACCATCTGGTAAACTAGTAGCAATCCATAAAATAAGTTGAAAAATAGCATCAGGGAAGGATTTAAGTTTAAGAGGGTACCCCAACTTCCCAGAAGACAGAGCTTACCTATAATTAGAAAGGAAAAATAGCAAACAACAAAAAATCACCTAATTCTAAAGAATTTTTATGGAGGCAAAGAACAAGATACAAACACAGAAGGGGACAGCAAAAGCAAAGGAAACACATACAAAGTCCAAAAGAAAAATATGGATTGGACACAGAGTCTGGAAGAGCTCAAAAAAGTCTGCAAAAATCAATTAAGAGAGGTAGAGGAAAAATGGGGAATAGAAATGAAAGCAATGTAAGAAGAAATGGGCCAATTGAAAAAGGAGAACCAAAAACTGACAGAGGAAAACCAGGTCTTAAAATCAGAATTGACCATCTAGAAACTAATGATTTCATGAGAAATCAAGAAACAATGAAGCAAAATCAAAGGAATGAAAAAAAGAGGAAAACATGAAAAGCTGAAGTATTAAATTTCTATAAATTAATAGGTACTTCTAAATTTTTTGCCAACTTCCATTCAATAGCAACCTGACATTTTCTACTTCTCCTCTGGAATATTTTTGCATTATTAATTTCTTTATTATTCATATTATCACATTCAGTACAATTAGGTTCAGCAAGCATTCTTTAAATGCCAGCTGTGAAAAACAGAGAAAGAAAATTATAGGACAATTTCCTTAATGAATATAGATACAAACATTTTAAACAAAATATAAGAAAATATTAGCAAGATATACTACTGTACTATATCACAGAGATTTTTCACTATGACCAGGTGAGATTTATAACTGTTTTGTAGAGCTGTTTTAAAAGTAGGAAAACTATCAGCATAATTGACCATATCAATAATCAAAATAGCATAAATCACATAACTATCTCAAGAAATACAGAAAAAGGCTTCCAGAAAAAACAAAACTCATTCCTATTAAAAACACTAGAAAAACAGAATAAACAGGCCATTCCTTGAAATGATAAGAGATATCTATCCAAAACTAACAGTAAGTATTATCTGCAATAACAAAAAGTTAGAAGCCTTCTAAATAAGATTACGGGTGATGCAAAGATGCCCATAATCACCATTATTATTTAATATTGCACTAGAAACACTAGCTTTAGCAATGAGAGAAGAAAAAGAAATTAAAGGAATAAAAAAAGACAATAAGAAAAACTAAACTATCACTCTTTGCAGATGATATGAGGGTATACTTAGAGAATCCTAGAGAATCAACTAAAAAAAACTAGTTGAAATAATTAATAACTTTAGTAAAGTTGCAGGATACAAAATAAACCCATATAAAGCACCAGCATTTCTATGTATTTTTAACAAAGTATAACAGCAATGGATAGAAAAAGAAATTCCGTTTAAAATAACTAGAGAATAAAAAATAACTGGGAATCTACTTACCGAGACAAACACAGTAATTATATGAGTGCTATTAGAAAATACTTTATACAAATAAAGTCAGATCTAAACAATTGGAAAAATGCTAATTTCTCATGGATAGGCCAATCTAATATAGTAAAAATGATAATTCTATCTAAATTAATTTACTTATTCAGTGCCATAAGAACCAAACTATGAAAAAACTATTTTAAAGAACTAGAAAAAATAACAAAATTTATCTGGAAGAACAAAAGGTAAAGACTATCTGGGGAATTAATTTTAAAAAAATGTAAGGGAAGGTAGCCTAGCAGTACCAGATTTCAAACTGTACTATAAGGTAGTCATCATCAAAATGGTCTGGTACTAGATAAAAAAGAGAGTGGTAGATCAATGGAATAGATTGGATACATACAGAGGTAAATGATCTTAGCTATCTAATGTTTGATAAACCCAAAAGACCTCAGTTTCTGGTATAAAAAACTTAGTATTTGAAAAAAATTGTTAGGAAAACTGGAAAACCATATGGTAAGAACTAGGTTATAGAATAATATTTTACACCTTCTACCAAGATAAGGCCAAAATGAGTAAATGATATAGCTAAAGGGTGATAAAATATGTAAATTAGGGAAACAGAATATTTACTGGCAGGTATATGGTTAAGGGAAGAATTCATGACCAAACATGAAATAGAGAACATTTTAAGATATAAAATAAATGATTTTGATAATATTAAATTAAAAAGATTTTGTTCAAAGAAAACCAAATTTAACCAAGATTAGAAGAGAAACAACAAATTGTCAAGTGGTGGGGGAGGGGGGAGGGTTACAGCAAATTTCTCTGAGAAATGTCTTGTTCCTTAAATATATAAATGAGTGAAATTTCTAAGAATACAAGGCATTCCCCAGCTGACAAATGGTCAGAGGATATGAACAAGTATTTTCAGATGAAGAAATCAAAGCTATCAAAAATCACATGAAAAAGGTTCAAAATCACTCTTGATTAGAGAAATGCTAATTAAAAAAGCTCTGAGGTACCACCTCACACCTATCAAATTGACCAATATTGCAATTTTAAAAATTGATAAATATTTTAAGGATTTGGCAAAATTGGAACTACCAATATTGTTGGTAGAGTTGTAAACTAATCCAACCATTCTGGAAAGCAGTTTAGAACTATGAACCCAAAGCTATAAAACTACGCATACCCCTTGATCTTGTAAAATCACTACTAGGTCTATATCCCAAAGACAACATAAATATAGTGGAAAGGACCTTGTACAAAAAGGTTTTAGCAGCTCTTTTTGCGGTGGCTAAGAATTGAAAATTGAGGGTATGCCCATCAATTGGGAAACGGCTGAACAAATTATATTATATTATGGTGTTGGAATACTATTGTGTTATAAGAAATGATTAGCAGTATGATTTCAGAAAAAAATTGGAAAGACCTACATGAACAGATAGAAAGTGAAATGAGTGAAACAGGACTACAATGTTCACAATAACAGCAATATTGTACAATGATCAACTCTGAAAGACTTAGCTACTCTCAGCAATACAATGATCTAGAACAATTCTGAATGACATGATAAAGAATGCTATCCACCTTCAAAGAAACAACTGTTGGAATCAGAATGAAGATCAAAGCATAATATTTTTTACATTAGTTTATTTGTGCTATTATTTTGGGCTTTTGGTTTTATATGGTTTTGCATGATCAAATTGTTTGTCATTTCAGGGAGGAGGTAAGGAAGGGAGAGAATCTCGTGTTGGGTCTGGGGGAATCATAAAGCTCCAATTTTTTTAACTGGAATTTGTCTTTTCCATACTCACAAAACCCTCATCATTAATACAATATGTGATTCACTATGATAAATTAGTATATATGATATGATATAAACTAATGGATACTGAGGAAGATTCAAAGTTTAGCTGACACTGTCATTGCTTTCAAGCAGTATATAGTCTATTTGATGGAGAAAACCCTTAATGACTTCCTGGTAAGGAAGAAACTTTCCTAGCTCACTGAGCATTCATTTGATTGTGGATTCTCTAGTTACCCATAGCTCCATAAGATATGTTTCATTCTTGTTTTACCTCCCCTTCCACCCTTTCCAGTTTATCATCTACACATAGCTGCCTGACACCATGGGACAATTCCACTTAGAGACCAAACTCCAGTGGACATTAATAAGTTACCTGAAGTAATTCCTCAATGTTAACATACTTCTAGCTGACTTTATTCTCCTCATCCTAAGGATTCTGAAAACTCAGGTAATATTGTTTCAACCCCGTTTTCTGTTCCCTACAGATCATTCCTTTATTCTCCCCTAGAGAACTCAATTTTCCTGCCTCCAATCTCCCTACATGTCCACTCTAAAGCTAGTTAACTCTTTCCTCTTTTATTTTTTTTTTTGGCATGCTTGTTCTATTGGTAACAAACTCGCTTTTATCTTAAACCTTTCAACCTCATTTAACTGAAACTATTCTCTCTAAAGTTACCAGTGATCTTTTAATTGTCTAATCTAATGATCTTTTCTTAGTACTTATTCTTCTTGACTTTTCTGCAGTTTGACTCTTTTATCTTTAACTTTACTTGCTGCCTTAAAATCCATACTGGGTATTGATTCTGAAGCAGAACAGTAGTATAGGTTAGGCAAATGGATTTAAGTGACTTGCCCAGGGTCACAGAGCTAGGAAGTATCTGAAGTCAAATTTGAACCCTGTACCTACAATCTCCAAATGTAACTCTCTAACCCACAAAGTCACCTACCTGTTCTCTTTGACTTTTTTAAATCAACCTCTTCTTCATACTTTCTAGATTTTTGTGACATTCCTTTCTCATAATTTTCCTCCTCCTTGTGAGTCATTTACATCCTGTATGAGCTAAATTAAATCTCTTTCCCTTTCCAGGACTCAGTTTCCCCATTTTGAAAGTGAAGGGTTTAGATTAGATGCTCTCCAAGTTTTCTCCTACCTTTAAGTCCCATGATCTCAATACCCATGAAGGTGCTAACAGATAATGGAGATGTTATTAGCTCTGTTAAAGTTTGAATCCCCTTACCCTCCCACCAGAAGCATTTACACTTTCAGGAAGTATTTTTAAAAATTAAGTAGGCATGTATGTGTGCATGGGGGAAGAGTTGTAATATTCATTCTACTAAAATTCTGAATAAATGGAAATAATGAAGCTTAGCTGGACTCTGATATCTTTTCTAGCTCTAAATCTATTATCCTATAATCCCATGTTACACATGAAAGGTTGCCAATCCCTGAACAGGAAGACTTCATCTGAACCAGAAATAGTACAGGACAGCTGGGGCTTTGCCCCAGGCACCAAAATTTAGGCAGAGCACTTCCTCAACATTGTTTGTCCCACCCCGGTCCAGCTGACTGCCAACTGGCTGACTACTTCAATACCTTGGGCTACTATTCCACTAGATATTATATAAGGTCATCAGCCCCATCTCATAAAGTCTTCCTCCTCATGGGGGTAGATTTCCCTGGACATGTTGCCCATTCTAGGGAAACACGCCACAAGTGATACTCAAGATCTACACAAAATGATTGGATCAGTTCACAGCTCTACCAACAGTGTACTAGTGTACCAATTTTTCCAGATCCCCTCCAACATTTATAATTTTCTTTTTGTCATATTTGCCAGTCTGATAGATAAGAAGTGGTATCTCAGAGTTGCTTTAATTTTCATTTCTCTACTTAATTGAGATTTGTAACAGTTTTTTATATGACTAAAGATAGTTTTAATTTTTTCATCTGAGAATTGCTTGTTCATATCCTCTGACCATTTATCAGTTAGAGTCTACAATTTTTTATAATTGAAGAGAGTATAAAATAATGTAAGGATTGAGACACCCAACTTCTTATTGGTGGGAAAGGACTGGGAGACATTGAGAAGATGGATTGGGGAGGTGGTCTTATGATTTTCTTAAGTCAAATGAGAGGGTGAGTAATATTGTGATTTTCCCTTTGAGAGACTTTCCCAAAATCAGGTGACTTCCAAGAAGTTGAAACTTAACCTTACCTTGGGAAATAGAGGGCACATACTGTTATTTATACTTTTATTATAACACTGTCCCCTTGGAATAAACTATTAATTATGGGAGTAAATATGAATCTTTTAAAGTAGTCAAATATCTGGTCATCTAATTATTGACATTCTTAGAGGGATGAACTAAATTCCTGGCAATCTGGTGAAACTACAGCTATTCTCTTATCAAGATTTGGATACTATTAGGCCTCTATCCCTACCTCTCTAATATGTGCCAGGTACTTCTGCTGAAATCTGACTTTTGCTTCAAGGACTAACTTAGACACTATCTTTTTGATTCTTTTTCCCCTTCAGTGAGGGATCTCTCTCTTGAATTTCTTTTAATTAATTGTCCTTATCTACTTTTCCAATTTTCTTATAGTTTACCACTCCCTACATCCAATAAGCTGCCATATGCTCTTTGATCCAATGATTCTTGAACAAGTCACTCCATCTTCTAGCTTCAGTTATTTTTTTACTGACTGAACCGGGTGGCTAGAATTCTCTCCATCTTTATCTCTGACTTCTGGCTTCCTTCAAGTCCTACCTAAATTCCATTTTCTACAGGAAGCCTTTCCCCTTCCCCATGAATTTCTAGTGCCTTCTCTCTTTTGATTTTTTCCAAACTTATTCTGTATGTGCATGTTATTTCCACTATTAGTGGAATACTTGAGAACAGGGTTTTTTGTTTTTTGGTTGTTGTTGTTGTTGTTGTTGTTGTTTACATTTGTTTCCTCACCATTAAGCAAAGTATCCAGTACATATTAGGCACTTGATACATTTTTTTAAATTTACTAACTGCACATCGTCAATATCCTTAGCAATAATATAACTTTTTTAGTAATTAGTTGGGTACATATACTTCTCCTCTTTACATTGTAGGCTTCCTAAAGACAGAGACTACATCTTCTTCCCTTTGTATGGCAAGACCAGAAGGATACTGCTTTTTTCTTGAACTGTGTTGGTGTTTTCCAAGCTCATATTGGTCTGATCAGACACAGCTGGACACACTGTACATAGATCATTTTGATTCACTTTAAGGATATAGAGTCACAATGGACCAAATAGTTTGCAAATATTGAGATTGGGGTTTACAAATATTTTTTGAAGCAAATCACAAGGATCTGTTTGGAAAATATATTCTAAGTTCATAGTAGAAACTCAATATGTACTTGAGTTGAATTCAATTCAACTTTGTTAGAGAAAGCAGCACATCCCTATAAAGTCTTAAGGAATTGAGCTGAAAAGCATTACTGGTTTAGTCCTTTTATTTTTACAAATAAAGGAATCTAAATACTTTGGCCAAGGTCACGGAGGTATTATTAATGATAGAGTTTAAACCCAGCTTCTCTGAATTGAAGACTCTTTTATATATCCCGAGTTACTATAAGTCATCATTGCCATCATCGATATCATCATCACCATTAATTACATTTATAAAGGGCTTTCAACTTATGGTTTTATTTAATTTTTGTACTTATTCCATGTTGATAGTTTTTTTTTTATTGTCCCTATTTTACAGATGATGAAACTGAGTCTCAGGAAAATTTTGTGATTGTATCTCAGTGTCACACAACCAGAGGGTGACAAAACTAGGGCTTAAACTCAAATTTCTTCATTCTCAGACCAGCCATTTTTCTGTGATACCAATATACCACCAGCTCTAAGGGATGTCTCTCCTCATGTAATGAGCCCTAGTATTTCTTGCTCTTAGATTTTAGCATCACCACTTGTAAACAAAGCCTCTAGAAAGGGACTTCATTAATACTTATTACACCTTTGATAAATTAACAGCAATTCTATTTGCTACAATCTGGCAGATTTCCCAAACATCTGGTCAGAGCAGGTCAGAACTGGCCCTCCCCTCTTCTTGGAGGAACAGTTGGGGCTGCTGCAATGCTAAGCATTAGCGTTCCCCTGGGGCTGTGCCTTTACCTAATGTACTGTCTGAATGGCACGCTTCACTTCCACAGCACCTGCTTTCTGGCTCTGAACTGCCACTCAATCCCAGCCCAGCCGAGCATGGGAAATTGGGAGCAGTGGGGGAAGCACACATGAGGTAACTTGGGAGAAGATGACACAGAGAATGGGAACATGGGGACCCAAATGTGAAAGCACATAGTGAGGGGGAGAGAGAAGAAGCACTGGAGTTTAGCATCAAGTGCTGTTTAGGGTAATAATGATTGATTATTGTTCTGTGTTTTTAGACAAGTCAGGTAACTACGAGTGTCTTACCTCCCTGGGGTGACCAATCCTGCTCCACTTCTGACACAACATGTCAGGTTTTAATCTATAAATCCTTATGTGGAATGGAGACCTGTCTGGCTGCTGAAGAGATATAGAGGGGAAAGAACACTGGACTGTGCACCTGGAGACCTGAATTGCTAGGTCCATCTCTGTCACTAATGAGCTATATGACCTTGGGCAAATCACTTAGCCTCCTGGGCTCTCCTACACCACGAGGGAGTAGGGCTGGAACTCTCAAGCCCCCTATAGCTCTGTCATTCTTTGGTTCGGTCATTCTAAAGTTTCTTCCAGATCTCTGAAGTTCTATGTTCTATAGTCTAAGACCCTTCCACTTTTGACCTTCTGTGTTCTATGCTTCTGAGATCTGTTCTTGTCTTTTTTCCCCCCTGTGTATCTAAGGGCCCATTTTAGTTCTTACATTCTGTATTGTATGTTGTCAAAGTCCTTTCCATCTCTTGCTCTGACTGTGTTCTAGAATTCTGAAGCCTCTTCCATTTCTGACATTCTATGTTCTATGGCTCTGAGGTAACTGCCAGGGAGCCAAATTTGTCCTACCTCAATCTTGTTCTCTTCTTTTTATTTTTCTTGATTCTGTCTGAGAATACTGATCAACCCACTTGTCAGGAATTTCCTCAATCTGGGCACCAAAAATGAGCAAGGAAAGCAAGAGGTCCGAGAGAAGATAATATAAAACAGAAAAGAGGTTCGTCAATCAAGTGAAAGAAAAGGCATCATGAACCAGATGACTGTAGTAGTGAATATAATCATAAAAATGAGTAAAGAAAGTTTTGTCTGTTTACCAGGATTATAATAAGTGTTTATTAAACTTACTTTGTGCCAGGCTTTATGCTAAGTGTTGAAGAAACAAGGAAAGATAAAAAAAAAAACAGCTCCTGTCATCAAGGACTCCACATTCTAATGGGGATATAGAACATGAAAAAAAAAAAGAGAACCTATATACAAAGGGTTAATGAGAAACTCTCACAGTAAAGGAGCTCAGGACCAGGGGGGCAAGGGGAGAAGGAAAAGGGAAAGTGCTCTTGCAAAATGTGGGATTTGAACGGTTGCTTCAAAGAAGGTAGAAAAGCCAGAAGGCAAGGAGAGTATTCCAAGCCTGTAGGAAAGCCAGAAAAAAAATAAAGCATAGTTAGGAGAAAAGCGTTTCAAGGGAGGGAGAGCAGAAAGGCCCATGTGCTGAATCACTGAGTACCTGGAAGAGAGTAAAATATAAAAAGGAGGTAACTAGGTAGCTCATTGGTTAGAAACCTGGGGTAGCTATGTGACCCAGGCAAGTCATTTCACTTCTGCTTGCTTTGATCCACTGAAAAACAAAATGGCAAACTACTCCAGTATCTTTGCCAAAAAAAGCCCACAGACAGCATTGGAATTCTATATGGTCCATAGGAGCACAGGAAGTTGGACCAGACTGAACATTTATATAGTGTAAGACTGCAATGGTAAGAGGGGCCACGTTCTGAAGAACTTTAAAAGTTCTCAGTTGCCTTGTGCAGAAAATGAAGGGGAAGAAGGTTAAATCATCTTTAACGATCTTACTATCTTTAAGACAATTTACACTTATATATAATCCCAGCAATCTCTAAGATACTTTCAATGGTTTTCTTTTTCTCTCTATTGTACCCAAATGTCTCCCAGGTTCCTAAAATGTAACCCATTTAATATCACAATAATTGAAAGAATAATCCCAGAATCTGAGATTTGGAAGCCTTGTCTAATTCTCCAGTGGGTAATGAACTTCCCTCTCACATCTCAAATAGGATTTTGTTCTGTATCTGTGATGGCAAACTCCAATACAGTAGTCGGCAAAATGACTTAGAAAACCACAAGTTAAGATTATCCTGTCTATGTTGTACTCGATTTTTATTTATTTTGTTAAACATTTCCCAATTACATTAAAATATGCTTTGATTTGCTTCTCACTTGTGACCCTCTTGTGTAACAAGGTTTGACATCTCTGTTCTACATCTCTGTAGAGCATTTAATTTTTTATATTTGACAAAATGTGTATACTTATATATCACCCCCCCACACCCAATGGACTATAGAGACATTTTTGTCTGCTGATGCAGAGCACAGTGCTCTCTCTCTATAATTGGTGAATAATAGATCTTTGTGGTATTCATATTATTAACAAAATAATAACTAACATTAACATAGCTCTTTAATATTTCCTAAGTGCTTAACATATATTATCGTTTTTAATCATTATAACAACTATGCAATATAGATAATCATCCCTACTTTACATATGACAAAACAGGCTAACAAAAGTTGGATGACTTGCCTAAGGTCACATAGCTATTGAGTGTAAGATTTCAGCTATTCCAATTCTCTTAAACTTTGTAATTATTGCTATTGAGTCCTATTCAACTTTTTGTGACCTTATGGACCATAGTATTCCTATGTTGACTAAGATTTTCTTGGCAAAGACATTGAAGTGGCTTGGCATTTTCTTTTCCTGTGAATTAATTTTAAAAGAAGTTAAGTGACTTGACCAGGTCACAGAGTTAGTAAGTCACTGAAGTAAAATTGGAACTCAGGGCTTCTTTACTCCAAGCCTAGCACTTTTTCTACAAATCTGCCTACTTTTAAATTTAATTTTACTTAGATTTGCTTAATTTATTTAAATGAATTGGACTCAGAATTTGAAAACTATTCATAGCACTTTGTATGTAAACACATGTAAAAAATTTCTGGGCAGCTACATGACAAAATAGGGTGCTGGATTGAAGTCAGGAAGACCTGAATTCAAATTTGGCTCAGATACTTACTACTTGTGTGTTCCTGGGCAAGGAACTTAACTATGTTTGCCTCAGTTTATTATCTGTGAATTAAGCAAGAGAAGAAAATGACAAACCATTTCAGTGTCTTTGTTAAGAAAACCCCAAATGAGTTCATGAAGAATCAGACAGTACTGAACAAGAGCAAACACAAATTCCAGACCAGAGGCATCTTAATTCAAAACATATTTATTGAGCTCCTGCTAAGAGCAAGGTGTTGTGCCATCAAAAATATATGGGGATTTGAAAAAAAGACAAATGCTGCTTATAGAGGTAGGGACATGGTCAAGGAAGGCTTGAAGGTGTCATTTAAGTTGAATTTGAAGGATAAGTAGGATATTGACTTATTAAGTAACTTGGAACTAGATTATTGAGCACTTGAATCATGTTAAGCAGTATAGATGGTATTTGGTAAGTAATGGATAACCATTAGAGACTTTTGAGAAGGAGAATGGTATGATTGTGTTTTGGAACAAGTAATCTAGTAAAATTAAAAGCTGGATTAGTGAACATTTGATTTTGACTCAACTCATTCATTCTGTACACTATACTATAAAAGCATTTGATTCACTAGAAGTGTCCATGGTCATCTACTTATAGGATCAGAAATTCAGAATTTGACAAGGATTTAGAGGTTATCTAGTCCAACTTTCTCAATTTATAGATAAGGGTACATGAGGCCATTCTGTTTTTTCATTATTCATTATTTCATTATTCAGATCCATCTGCTTGAATACCTTCAGAGGGTGAGGAAATTTCTCTGAAGAAATTTCATTCCACTTGAACAACTCTACTACATAGGAAAATTTTATTTAGACACTGAATCTCACAAAATTTTAGAGGAAGTCATCTAACTACCTCCATATAGGTATATACCTATATTGAGGTATATATATATTAAGGTATATATATTAAGGAATATATATATATATATATATATATATATATATTCATATTCATCTTGGTCCTGAAGGAGGCTAGTCCTTTGAGACCCTAGATACCCATGTGGCAACATGGCTTAGTTTTACTCCCAATTTATTGATAGCCCAGTTGGATCCAAGCTAGATCAATGAAAGATGAGTACATAAATTAAAAATTAGCCGTGCTGAGGCAAAGGTACATACTAGAAATAAAGGATGTCTCATTGATCCTTGGTACCTAATTTTTTTCTGGATAGACTAGGGAGACTTCATTTATTAAATCTTAAGATACTGAGAGGTGTTTCACAGTCTATCACTGCTGGGCCAAGAAAAATTCTGCCTCATTGGAAGAATGCACTAAAGTAGTTTATCCAATGTGTACCTGGCCAGGTCCAGTGATGCCAGAAGTTGCCTTTAAAAACACCTAATATTGGATTTGGCAGAATGGTGCTGAATTTGATGTGAATGTACATGGGTTAAAGCCTGGCTCAACTCTGGACTACAACTTAATAATAATTCAAAAGTCCCCACTTTGGGCCTCAATTTTCTTCCTTCCTTCCTTCCTTCCTTCCTTCCTTCCTTCCTTCCTTCCTTCCTTCCTTCCTTCCTTCCTTCCTTCCTTCCTTCCTTCCTTCCTTCCTTCCTTCCTTCCTTCCTTCCTTTCTTTCTTTTTCTTTTTCTTTCAAATTTGAGCTAAATGCTCTAAAGTCCCTTTATGCACAAATGAACATGGGAGCCAGGACATGCGGATTCCAGCTTTAGAGATGTTGCCTTACATATGAACATGAATAGATTGAGTCCCTTCTCAGTCTCAGATCTATGAAAATGAATCTAATAATCTCCTTTCTATCTACCTTCCAAGATAATTGTGAGGATCAAGTGGATCGAGGAACATGAAAACATTTTGAAGATTCTGAAGTGTTTTTACTTTGAAGTTTAGGGCCTTTTTCTTTCTTGCTCCACTTAAATTTTCCTTTGTTGTCCCATTTTGGAATGGAGGGGCTAGTTTTCTTAATAGCTATTTTAAGGAAAACACATTCAGAAACTTTTACCTAGATAAGTAAAACACTATTTTATGTCTGTCGTTCAAGGACCTGCCTAGTTAATTACAGTGATATTCGATACTAGAAGGTTAAGAATTAAGTCATGTTTTAGATTTTGACCATAACAATTCACAAAGACTAGCTACTAAGGTACAAGGTAGCTACAACCATGAAATCTCAGATCTTTCAGTGAAGAAAAAAAGACACATCATGGTGTCGTTAAAAACCAAGAGATTCGTTGTCAAAGAATCTGCTTTCAAATACAAGCTCTACTACCTTGGTGACCTTGGACAAATTACTTAGCCACTATTAGTCTCATTCAGTCTCCCCATTTCATAAATGAGGCAGCTGACCTAGATGATTTCTAGGGCCCCTTTGAGCTCTGGACTGCTATGATTCTCTAAAAATAGTCATGGGATTCATAGGAGAAATAGAAGAAAAAAAAACTAACAACTGACTTTGGAAGCCTTGAGCCTTTATCTCTTCTACCTCTCTTTAGCTCATCTCTTTCCCAATGAAATCGATACCCTCCCTCAAGGAATCCCACTTTAAAAGCTTACATTTATCACCAGAGATTAGCACAAAGTCAGAGAGAGGAATAAGAACAGAGGACATAGGTAACCTTTGATCCTAACTTGACTCCTGTCACATGAGTGACCGAGCTGCAATCTGTCACCATATGACACAAGGGCCTTTGACAGGCACTTAGTGACAACAGCAGATGAGGATGGAAGCATTCACGCATAATTAAAAATCGAATGGGGGAAGGGGCTAGGATTTTCAAAGGCTGGAGTTGGAAAATCAAGAGTTCTCTATAGTTCTTTTAGAAACAATGTTGCTAATGTATCAAGCTATAAGTAGAAAACATTAAAAGTATTTCTTTGTCATTTTTCTCTGATGTTCCTGCTTGACTATTTGAGGTTAATTTTTACTATTACTGTACAACATCAAATTATAAATATAAATATATGCATATGTATATATATTTATCTCTGCAAAATTAACATGGTAATCCTCTTTCCTCCATACTCCCTAGCTTTCTTATCACAGACATCATATCCCAAATTATTTCTCCCACCAAGCCATTCATTATATGGAAAAAGTTTTATAGAATTCAACTTTCTGAATAAATGAAAGATGATAGCAATGGTACCAGTATTTATTGTGGTGGTGATACCACGAAATTGTGGAAAATTTTCAACATACTCCTGCAGACTAAAAAAATTGAACATTTACTAGACAGTTACATGACCCAAAACTTCACTCACTAATAAGATCACAAATTTGAATCTGGAAGGGACCTTAAAAATCATCTAATACAGGCAAGGAAAATGAGCTCAAGAGATTATTTGCCCAACATCACACATGTATGAAATATATCAAAATTAGGATTTGAACTCAGTTCCTTGTACTTCAAATTCCACTGCACCATATCATTCTCCTTGGAATGGAAAGGAGGTTATAATTGTACACCAGAAGTTCACTACCTTATATAAATAAGGAACAAATACTCATTCTATATAAAGAACTCAAAATATCATTGAGAATACAATATATAATCTTCAGCAAAAAACAGAGCATCATTATAAAGCTATTACCCCCCAAACAACCTAGATAATAACATGGATCCATACAAATTGAAGAACACATTTTTATATATGTCACCATACTGAATACATACAACCTGCAAACTATAGAGAATGGAAAGTTTCAAAATATAAGGCCCTTGGTGGAAGGGAAAGATACATGTCAGAACAGAATGAGGTACAGATCATCCCTCTGATTCTGTTTGCTAAGGGAATCATTCCAAAGACACTTTCATTGAATTTATAGAAGTTGAGCTTATTTCATCATTGGGGTGGGGTTGGACTTGTGATCACACTGGCAATCAGGAATTCCCAGATGAGGATATTCTCTTTGTTAGTGCCTATGGACACCTTTTCAGGAATTTAATGCTTCAGGGAGTAGCCTGGAGGACTAAGTAATTAAGTCACTTACCCAGGATTACATTGTATCAGAAGCAGGACTTGAACCCATGTGGCCCTGGCTTTGAGGCCAGTTCTCCATCAGATATGCTGCTGTTGCCTCTGTTGGCATTTCAATGTGTTTGTTCAGTTACAAGGGGCTATCATTTTCTCCATTTGCACAACACTCCACAGAACATTGAAAATTAAAGAATTGTGACACATCCTCATATCATTTCTATGGGAACTCAAAAAAGATATGAATGATAAAATATTAAACCATTATCATCATCTTCATCATCATCATCATCATCATCATCCTCATCATCATCACCATTTCATTTCATTTCAATAGTACTCTCTAAGGTTCTGAGAGGTCTTTACATAAGTTGTGTCACTGAATCTAAAATAAAGTGTTGAAGGAAATGATGTGGTACAGAGGAATGAATGGTGGATTTGGAATGGAAGAGACTAATTCAAATCCTAGCTTTAACAATTAATATCTATATTACCTTGGGCAAATTGCTTACACTTTCTGAATTTCAGTTTCCCTTTCAGATATAAATTGGTGATCTTATTAGTAAGGGAGCTCATTCATTCGTTGGCATTTAGTTCTTCCATTGAACCAAAACCTATCTTCTATTCAATGCAATGAACATTTCTTGCAACAGCAGCTCTCTTGCCAACACTCCTTAGTTCTGATTCAATGAAAAGAGGCACTTGGAAATGACTGGATATTTAACAAAAGAAGTTTGCTTTGTCCTACCACCGCAAAAATATGCAACAAGGATGCATTTGACTTCTCCACATGAAGTCCCTCTTGTTTCCAACTGGAAACATGTCTAGTTAGTAGTAGCTCATTACAATATAGCTGCTTCTTTGGTCTTAGGTACTGACCAAGTCTGAGAAGCCTAGATTCCATGGGTATGACATTGTTTTTCTCTTAGAAGACCAGATAGCCGAATCAGGTAAACTAGAATGAATCAGATCTGGGGATTGTCTTCACCTTTTAAGTATTTAATAATTACACATGAGGAAAAATAAGGAAAAAATTAATAGTTTCTGATTTCAAGGAGCTTAAGTTCTAAAAAAAGTGGAAATAGGGTATTCAGATAGCTTATCATTATAATAAAAGAGAAACAAGTAAGTGACTTCATCAGGGATCTCAAGATCGGAAATTATTCAAAGTTCAGCTAGATCACACTCTATATGAAATCGAATTCAATCTTAAAAATACCCCCAAGAAATTGATATCATATCTCTTATTGAAGACTTCTAGTATTAAATACACTCTCTGCTTCCAGAGGTAGCTTATTTTATAGTTTTACATAAATTATTTTGTTTCTGAATACCACATACAAAGCACAAACACAAGCATAGATATGGAAATATAGTCTCTGACCTGTATTAGCACTAATCTACTGGAGAAGAGAATACATAACACATTAAACCACACACATGCATCACTCACACATGAACACATACACACAGAGAGATTAAAATACAACACATGGCAATATATGGGTGTAAAGTCTATAAATTCCAAGTTTTCACAAAATCATGTAATAGTAGATCTAGAAAAGACTTATAAAAACAGACTTTAAGGAAGAAGTCTTAACATTATAAAACAATAGAATGTTAACCACAGCTTAGAAAACAGAATGTTGGAACATAAAACAGAATGAATGTCAAGTTGAGATAGAAAAAAAAACAACTTTAGATTGATAGAAAAAAGAATGTTTGAAATCAAAAGGATTTCAAGATTATAGAACCATTAAATGTTGACATGATAAGGTTCTTAGAGATTTATTTCTACTTCCTTATTCTTCAGATGAGAAAATTGAACTCTGAAAAAGGGAAGGGCCTTGCCCAAGAGCAAAGATGTTAATGTCAATTTTGGGATCAGAAATTCAGCTTTCATGAGTTTTAGGCATTCCTAATTTCATTACACCATGCCTTTCTGTAGGCATATCAGCCAATTAGCTGACTGGATTTTCTTCTTCCCAATGGGTTGATTTGTTGAGCATTCTTCCCAGTCACAACACTATACAGAATCATTATTTGCTTAAAGTAATAACTGTCGAGGATTCAACAAAAATACCATATGCATGGGATTGTTTGTTTGCTGGTGAGAGGCTGTCATCTACTTCACTGCTTAATTGTTGTCACTGACACATATTTACAAAATTGAGAAAGTGAGGTCTGAACTTCCTATGCATTCGGCAGCCGTGTTCATTAGTAGACAGATTCATAGACAGCAGAAGCATCAGTGTTAACAATGTTCCTGACTAAATGTTCTCTCTTCTCACAGAAATTCACTTCATGTCCTTGGAAGCACAAATTCTTTTTTTAGAATACTTCAAGGATTTGTGATTTAATGGTTCAGGCGTTCCCTTCATCAACATAGATCATGAGCCCTCTGTCAAATAAGATGATTTTTTTGAGAATCTTTGTGGCTGAATAAAAAAAAAAAATCATTATTATGTGGCCAGCCTGGTGCTGATTCTCTCACGGTTTAGTCAGGCTGGACCTCAGATGATAGACATTAGGTCATTATAATTCATAATTGAGTCCATATTCAAAGCTTTCCCAGTTTACTTTTACCCAGAGTAGTGTTACAAAAGTGCCACATCTTATTGGACAAGTCTGCACTAAGATGAGATGTCAGCAGAAGACTTGAGGGGAGAAAGATTTATAAAAGCCTTTTACTATTCTTCTCTATTCATTAGCAACTTGTTGAGCAACTCCCATGTTAATAGGATTATGCTTGATTGAGAAAAGGATTTAACAATCATAAAATCTTAGAGAAAGCTCTTTTAGAGATAATTTCTGGGGAGGAGTCAAGAAGGAAGCTTAGTAGCAGTGAAAATCAAAACCACTCTGAAAGTCCTTCCAAACCAATTTTTTAAAAGGGCCTCAAGAAGACAAGAGTTAAAAACCAACAGCAAGATGAAGTGACAGGGCTCTCCCACTGAATACAGCTTGAAAGGTAGGCAGAGATAATTTTCACAGAATAAGGAGGAACCAGAAGGAAAACAGCCCACAGAGTTCTGGCTGACAAAACCCCTACATACTGTATCAGGTTCTGAGACGGGGCATAGGCGAAGTGGGCTACACCAACAAAAAAACACCTCAGACCAACCCCTTGAAGTCATAGGCCCTAGCACCAATCTGCCATAAAGTCTGGAAGTCCATAGTACTGGGCCCTTTGAAGCCTGCACTTCTGCAGTAAAGACCTAGACCAAGGGCAACATAGCTCATAATGCCAAAGCCTGTAGACCAGCAGGTAGGAAACAGAAGCAGTAAGCAGCTTTCAGAATTCGCAGTCCAGAGGGAAAAAAAAGGAGCGGGGGGAGGGCTGGGAAAATGATCAAGCAGTAAAAGAAACACTTAATACTCAAAAATTTCTATGGGGGCAGAAAGCAAAGAACAGAACCAAGAGGGTTAGGGTTAGGGTTAGGGTGAGATAGAAGCAACTACATGTAAAACTTAAAAACCAAAAATAAGAAAAGGGAATTGGACTGATGCTCTAAAAGAACTCAAAAAGGAATTAAAAATCAAAGAAAATAGGTCAAAGAAAAATAGGAAAAAAGAAATGAAAGCAATGTAATTGGTCAATTGCAAAAAGAGGTACAAAAATCCAATGAAGAAAAGAGTGCCATGAGAAGTAAAATGGACCAAATGGAAAAGAAGTCTTAAAAGTTCATGGCTGAAATTCAGTCTTTAAAAATTAGAAATGAGCAAATAGAAACTAATGGCTTTACAAGACATCAATAAACAATAAGGCAAAATCAAAATAATGAACAAATGGAAGAAAATATGAAATATCTCATTGAAAAAGCAACTGACCTGGAAAAGAGATCCAGGAGTGACAATTTAAAATTGGACTACTTGAAAGTCATGGGATAGAAAAACAAACAAACCTAGACATCATATTATAAGAAATTATACAAGAAATTACTCTGCTATTCTTAACCAAGAAGATAAAATAGAAATGGAAAGAATCCATGGATCCCCTCCTGAAATAAATCCCCAAACAACAACTCCCAGAAATGTTATAGTCAAGTTCAAGAGCTCACATTTCAAGGAGAAAATATTGTAAGCAATCACAAAAAAAAAACCAGTTCAAATACTCAGTCAGGATTACAGGATCTGGCAGCTTCTGTATTGAGCTTGGAATATGGTATTTCAGGAAGGCAAGGGAACTGGGTTTACAACCAAGAATCACCTACCCATAAAAACTGACTATATTTTTTCAGGAGAAAATATGGTAATTTAATAAAATAGAAGATTTTCAAATATCCATAATGAAAAGACAAGACTTAAAGAGAAAATTTGATGTACAAATACAAAATTTAAGAGGTGCATAAGAAGATAAATATAAAAAGAGAAAAAAAATTAAGAATTTCAATAAGGTAAAAATGTTTATATTCCCATATGGAAAGATCATTATCATATAAGTTAGAAGATAAATATATAGAGGATGTTGTACTAAGCTGTTTAGGATGATATGTCAAAAATAGGGGTAAAAAAGAGAATTTTATTAAGAGAAATGAGAAGAGAGAAGTAAAATCGGGTAAATTATATCACATAGAGAGTTATGGGTAGGGGGGATATTATGACAGTAGACGGTAGGATGAAGGTGTTGATTGGGCAATAATTAAACCTTACTCTCATTGGAGTTGTCCCAGAGAGAAATGAATAGACAGATTCATTGGGGTATAGAATTCTATCTTACCCTAAAGAGAAGGAGAAGGGGAATAAGAAATGGATTGGTGGGGAGGGAAGTAATATAATGAAGGAGAAAGGGAGAGAGCAATTAAAAGCAAAACACTGGGGCATAGGGAAAGAGTTAAAGGAGAAAGAGCAGGATTAAAAGAAGAAATCAAGGTAGAGGGGAATACACAGAAAGTAAACATAATGTGAATATAAATAGGATGAACTCACCCCCAAAATGCAAACTGATATTAATGGATTATAAACCAGAATCCAATTACATGCTGTTTACCAGAAACACATTTGAGGCAGGTAGACACACAAAGTAAAGGAAGAGGCTGGTGCAGAATCTACTAAGCTTCAACTGATATGAAAAAGCAGAAGCAATCATGATCTCAGACAAAGCTAAAGCAAAAATATATCTGATTAAAAGAGATAAGAAAGGCAATTAAAACTTGATAAAACATAATATAGGCAATGA
Source organism: Monodelphis domestica (assembly GCF_027887165.1). Classification (NCBI taxonomy): domain Eukaryota; kingdom Metazoa; phylum Chordata; class Mammalia; order Didelphimorphia; family Didelphidae; genus Monodelphis; species Monodelphis domestica. Next base: position 328,735,502 of record NC_077227.1, read on the forward strand.
TATAATATAATATCAGTGCTTAGTATATCTGCACCAAATAGTATAGCATCCAGATTTTTAAAGGAGAAAATAAAAGAGTTTAAGGAGGAAATATATAGTTAAACTGTACTTCCCTTATTAGAACTATATAAAGTTAACCAAAATATAAATAAGAAAAAAATAAGGGAAGTGAATGAAATTCTAGAAAAGTGAGATATAATAGATATCTAAAGAAAATTAAATAGGGATAAAAAGGAATATAACTTATTTTCAGCAGCACATGGTAGATATATAAAGATTGACTATGTACTAGGGCATAAAATCATCACAACCAAATTCAGAAAAGCAGAAATAATAAATGCAACTTTTTTTCAGATCATAATGCAATCAAATTATAATAAATAAGGGTTCATGGAAAGGCAGATTAAAAATTAGTTGGAAATTGTGGGTTTTAAAGTGTTGTGGCCAGGGGAACTACACACTTCAGCATGCTCCAGGGGTCCTTTCATCTTACTTCCTAGTGTGGGATTGGTCGTCAATGGACAAATCCTGTGCTGGGGGAGGGACCACACCCCCTACTTCCTGGTGTGGGATTGGTCTTGAATTGGACCAATCCCATGCTAGGGTGGAACCAAACACCCCTACTTCCAGTTTAGGAATTGGTCTATATAAGGACCCCTAGGAGGGGACTTAGAATCTAAATAGATTCAAAGTTAAGTGGAGTTATTTAATTTCAGCCAGGGGAAAATCTGGTTTTTCTTCTTTTTTTAAATTTTATTTAATTAGTCTATTTAGAACATTTTTCCTTCCTTACAAGAATCATATTCTTTCCCTCTCCTCCCACCACCACTTCCCATAGCTGACAGGAAATTCCACTGGGTTTTACATGTGTTCTTGATAAAAACACATTTCCATGTTGTTGATGTTTGCACTAGGGTAATCATTTAGAGTCTACATCCCCATTCATATCCCCATCAATACATGTGATCAAGCAATTGCTTTACTTCAGTGTTTGTAATCCCACAGCTTTTCCTCTAAATATGGAGAGTCTTCTTTCTCCTAAATCCCTTTGAGTTGTTCAGGATCTCTGCATTGCCACTAATGGAGAAGTCCATTATATTTGATCGTACCACTGTGTATCAGTCTCTGTATATAATGTTCTCCTGGTTCTGGTACTCTCATTCTGCATCAATTCCTGGAGGTAATTCCATTCCATCACCAATATATACAATAATTTGTTCAGCCATTCCCGAATTGGGGGGCATCCCCTCATTTTCCAACTTTTTCCCACCAAAAAGAAGACAGCTATGAATATTCTTGTATAAGGCTTTTTGGGGTACAAACCTAGTAGTGCTATGGCTGGATCAAAGGGTAGACAGTCTTTTAGCACCTTTTGGGCATACTTCCAAATTGCCCTCCAGAATGATTGGACCAATTCACAACTCCACCAGCAATGCATTAATGTCCCATTTTTGCCACATCCCCTCCAACATTCATTAATTTCCTTTGCTATCATGTCAGTCAATTTTCTAGTTGTGAGGTGGTGCCTCAGAGTTGTTTTGATGTGCATTTCTCTGATTATAAGATATTTAGATCACATTTTCATGTGCTTATTAATACTTTTGATTTCTTTATCTGAAAATTGACTATTCATGTCCCTTGCCCATTTATCAATTGGGGAATGGTTTGATATTTTGTACAATTGATTTAGCACTTTATAAATTTGAATAATTAAACCTTTGTCAGATGTTTTTGTTACGAAGATTTTTTCCCAATTTGTTACTTCCCTTCTAATTTTGGTTGCATTTGTTTTGTTTGTACAAAAACTTTTAAATTTATTATAATCAAAATTATTTATTTTACATTTTATAATTTTTTTTAACCCTTACTTGGTCTTAAAATCTTTCCTTTCCTAAAGATCTGACATGTATACTATTCAGCATTCTCCTAATTTACTATAGTTTCCTTCTTTATATTCAAGTCATTCAGCCATTCTGAGTTTATCTTGTTGTAGGGTGTGAAATGTTGATTCAAACCCAATCTCTCCCATACTGTCTTCCAATTTTCCCAGCAGTTTTTTTTTATCAAATAGTGGATTTTTGTCCCCAAAGCTGGGATCTTTGTGTTTTATCATAGACTGTCTTGCTGAGGTCACTTTGTAAAAATGGAGACTTGAATCCAGGTCTCCAGTCCCCAGAAGTCCTTGCTCACTTCCCAGATTGCGTTGTAATTGCACTGAATTCTCACCTGGGTGAGATCACAAATTATTATTTAAAGGAGTTCTCCTCCTACTGAGGGTCTTTTTTTTCTACTTCCTTTTCAGAGCACACATGCCTCTCCCCCTAGCAGGCAAGATGAGAGTAGTTTTCTAGGCCTCTCTGGGCCTAGACACATGCTTTCTTATTCTGTATTTTCTTTAATCCCTAATGTTTAATAAATCTCTAAAAATATAATACTCCTTGCAGAGAGAAACTAATTTCTACCTTGCCACAGTTTTAGAAATTTTTAATCTTTACAACTTACCCCAAGACTATTCCACTGATCTTCCTTTCTGTCTCTTAGCCAGTAACATATTGTTTTGATGACCACTCCTTTATAGTATAGTTTGAGATCTGATACTGCTAGGCCACCTTCCTTCACATTTTTTTTCTCATTATTTCCCTGGACATCCTTGATCTTTTGTTCTTTGTTATGTTTTTTTTTCTTTTTCTAATTCAATAAAAAAATTTCTTGGTAGTTCAATGGGCATGGCACTTAATAAGTAAATAAGTTTGTGTAGGATGGCCATTTTTACTATGTTAACTCATCCTATCCATGAGCAATTGATGTTTTTTCCAATTATTTAGATCTAGTTTTAATTGTGTGGAAAGTGTTTTGTAGTTGTGTTCATATAGTTCTTGTGTTTGTCTTGACAGATAGATTCCTAGGCATTGTATATTGTCTAGGGTGATTTTAAATGGAATTTCTCTTTCTAATTCTTGATGCTGAGATGTGTTGGAAATATATAGAAATGCTGATAACTTATGTGGGTTTATTGTGTATCCTGCAACTTTACTAAAGTTGTTGATTATTTCCACTAGCTTTTTAGTTGATTCTCTAGGAGTCTTTAAGTAGACTATCATGTCATCTGCAAAGAGTGATCACTTGGTCTCCTCCTTGCCTATTTTGATGCCTTCAATTTCTTTTTCTTCTCTAATTGCTAGTGCTAGTGTTTCTAGTACAATGTTGAATAATAGTGGTGACAATGGGCATCCTTGTTTCACTCCTGATCTTATTGGGAATGCATCTACTTTATCCCCATTACAGATGATGTTTGCTGAAGGTTTTAGATATATACTGTTTATTATTTATAGGAAAGGCCCTTCTATTCCTATACTTTCTGGTGTTTTCAATAATAATGGGCGTTGTATTTTGTCAAAGGCTTTTTTTGCATATAGTGAGATAATCATGTAATTTTTGTTGGTTTGCTTGTGATATGGTCAATTATATGTATGGTTTTCCTAATATTGGACCATCCTTGCATTCATGGCATAAACGTCACCTGATCATAATTAATAACCCTTGTGATCACTTGCTGTATTTTTTTTGCTAGCATTCTATTTAAAATTTTTGCATCTATGTTCATTAGGGAGATTGGTCCATAGTTTTCTTTATCTGTTTTTGACCTGCCTGGCTTTGGAATCAGTACCATATTTGTGTCATAAAAGGTATTTGGTAGAATTCATTTGTTACTTATTATATCAAAAAGTTTGTATAATATTTGGATTAGTTGTTCTTTGAATGTTTGATAGAATTCATTTGTGAATCCATCAGACCCTGGGGATTTTTTCTTAGGGAGGTCTTTGATGGCTTGTTCAATTTCTTTTTCTGATATGGGATTATTTAAGTTTTTATTTCTTCTTCTCTTAATCTAGTCAATATATATATTTTGTAAATATTCATCCATATTACCTAGATTGCCATATTTTTGCCATATAATTGGGCAAAATAGTTTTTAATGATTGCCTTAATTTCCTCTTCATTCGAAGTGATATCTCTCCTTTCATCTTGAATACTGTTAATTAGGTTTTCTTCTTTCCTTTTTTAAATTAGATTGACCAATTCTTTTTCTATTTTATTTGTTTTTTCAAAGTACAAGCATCTAGTCTTATTTATTAATTCAAAAATTCTTTTACTTTTGATTTTATTTATTTCTCCTTTAATTTTTAGGATCTCTAATTTAGTTTTACCTGAAGATTTTTAATTTGTCCACTTTCTAGTTTTTAATTTGAATGCCCAATTCATTGATCTTTGCCGTTCCTAATTTGTTAATATATAAACTCAGGATATAAATCTCCCCCTAAGTACTGCTTTGGTTGCATTCCATAGATTTTGAAAGGATATCTCATCATTGCTATTTTCTTCAATGAAATTATTGTTTCTATGATTTCTTCTTTAACTGATTTTGGAGAATTTAATTTCCAAATAATTTTTATTTGCCTCTCCATGTACCCTTACTAATTATTATTTTCATTGCATTGTGTTCTGAAAAGGTCACATTTATTATTTCTGCTCTTTTGTACTTTTTGCAATGATTTTATGTCCCAGTACATGGTCAATCTTTGTGAATGTACCATGTGGTCCTGAAAAGAAGGTGTATTCCTTTTTGTCCCTATTTATTTTTCTCCACATATCTACCAACTAATTTTTCTAAGATTTCATTCACATCTCTTACCTCTTTCTTATTTATTTTTTGTTTGATTTATCTAGGTCTGATAGAAGAAGATTCAGGTCTCCCACTAGTAGAGTTTTTCTATCTATTTCTTCCTTGAGCTCTACAAGTTTCTCCTTTAGAAGTCTGGATGGTCTGCCATATGTTGCATACCTGTTGAGTTCTCAATAAGATATATTCTCATTGTCTATACTGCCTTTTATCAGGATGTAATTACCTTCCCTACCTCTTTTAACTAGATATATTTTTACTTTGACTTTGTCAAATAACATGGTTGCAACTCCTGCTTTTTTCTCAGTTGATGCCCAATAGATTTTGCTCCTTCCACTTATCTTTACCCTATGGGTGTCTACCATCCTCATGTGTATTTCTTGTAGACATCATATGGTAGGATTTTGGTTTCTTATCCACTCTGCTTTTTGCTTCCTTTTTAGGGGTGAGTTCATTCCATTCACATTCAGAGGTATGATTACCAGCTGTGTATTTCCCAACATTTTGATGTCCACTCCTAGTCCTGCCCTTTCTTCTTTCATTATTTCCTTCTATACCAGTGTTTTGCTTTTAATCATTCCCCCTAATTATTATACTTACTTTTATTATACTTCCTTTTCTTCCCTCCTTCCCTTCTTATTCCCCTCTTATTTTCTTTATGGTCTTTTAAAACTGCCTCCCCACCCTCTCCCTCCTTTGTATTGCTTCCCTCCCCAAGTTCATTTGTTACTGTTCTACTTCTCTGTAGGGTGCAAATCAATTCTCTGTCTCAATGGATTTAATTGTTCTTCCCTCTTTGAGTCAATTTCAATGCATGTAAGAATTAAGTATTTTCTGTCTCCAACCTCTTTACTCTTCCATGGTATTGCTGTTCTCCCCCATTCCCACCATGAGCTTCTTTATGACATATAAATTTACCCCATTTTGTTTCTTTTCCCATTTCTCTTAGTATTAATCTTTTTTACTCTAGTTTATATATATATATATGTACATATATTATAATTATGTATATATACATATTTATGTCTTGGCATTTCATCCTATACAGTTTATCACTGTTCCCTCTACATATCATTCTTTTAGTTACCCAGGTGATAATAACAATTTTTAAGAATTACCAATATCCTCTTTTTTTGTAGAGATACATATCATTTTAACTTATTGGGTTCCTTAAAAAAGTTTTCGTTGTTGTTGTTGTTTTGTTTTTTCCCCTTTCTTAATTACCTTTTGGCGATTCTCTTGAGTTCTGTGTTGGGGCATCAAATTTTCTGTCCAAGTCTAGTCTTTATGAATGCTTGGAAGTTGTTTATTTTATTAAATGACCATACTTTCTCCTGTAAGAATATAGTCAGTTTTTCTGTGTAGTTGATTCTTGGTTGTAGACCTAGTTCCCTTGCTTTCTGGAATATCATATTCCATTTCTTTCAGTGCTTCTGTGTAGATGCATCCAGATCCTTTGTTATCCTAACTGTGGTTCCATGATATTTCAGTGACATCTTAGCAGGTTGTAATATTTTTACTTGGTCTGGTAGTTCTTGAATTTGGCTATAACGTTCCTGGGTGTTGTCAATTGAGGATTAAGTACAGGAGACAATCTGGATTCTTTCAATCTCCACTTTTCCTTCTTGCTCTAGAATGGCAGGGCAGTTTTCTTGGATAATTTCCAGTAGTCCAATGATTCTTAAGTTCTCTCCTGGACCAATTTTCTAGATCTTCTGTTTTGCATATTAGTTGTTTCATATTTTCTCTATTTTTTCATTTTTTTTTCATTTTGTTTTATAGTTTCCTGCTGCTTTGTCAAGTTACTTGCTTCTAGTTCTTGGATTCTATTTTTTAAAAGTCTGAATTTCATCCTTGGTTTTTTGGTCATTCTTCTCCTTCTGGTCTGATTTTCTTTGGAGGTCATCTTTCATTTTCGTTGCCTCATTTTTAAGCTGATTAATTTTGGCTTTCAAGACTCTATTTTTTGTTTTCCGATTATTTACTTTGCTTCTTAAGGTCTTTTCCTAGTTGTCCTCAGCCTATCTTAATTGTTTTTTTAAATTGAATTTTGAGTTCTTCCAAAGCCTGGGTCCAATTCATTGGAGTTTCTGTGTTTTTGCTTGGTATTCCTTGATCCTCTTCTGTTCCATTTGCTTTTTGTTCATTACCAGGATTGAACCTGTCAATTGTAATTTCTTTTTTCATTTTCTGTTGTTTACTCATATTTCCCCTTTCCTTCCCCCCACCCCTGTAGTTGCCTGTAATCTTGATTTTCTCATTATGTGCTAGATATGTGCATTTGGGCTGTTCTGTCCTGAAGGGGCTTCTTCTCTGTTCTACTGATTGATCAGGTTAGTCAGATCTTCCCCAGCTTACAGCAGAAGCTGAAAAAGAGCAGGGCTTCTCCCCCTGTTATCAAGGTTGTTGCCTGCAGTTTGTTTCAGTTTTTGCCCTTGGAGTTTAGTCAGCAAGGCTCTCAGATCAGTCTGTGGGGGAGTGGTATTGGAGCTTGAGCTTCCCTGCCCTCTGAAGGCTTCTTATCTGCCCTACTGATGAGATTGAGCCAGGGCAGAGTTGATCTGCAAAGTTAGATGTGCCCTGAGGCCAAAACCTTGAGAAAGGGGTGGGGCAAGATGGAGCTTCTTGGCTATGACTGTGCTGCCTGCTCTGTGGTAATCCTTAAGCTGCCTCTACACCACCTGTGTTCATTGCCCCGAGACTGGCATAGTCTTGCCAGCAAGGTTATCCCTCCAGACTAACACCCTTGCCTGCCCAGAGATTCCAGCCACTGCTGGAACTCAGCATTGTAAGTGGGCGAGGGGTTATGAGACCTTCATACTTCCTTTCTCTTTAACCCTTTTGTTCTAGAATTCAGACTTTTTGGGGGCTCACCTTTTAAGTTGAGTCCAGGGGGAGTGCTCCCTATCTCTATCCTGTTGTTAGATTTGGTTTTCAATCTCCTTGAAGCATAATGTTTTTGATTCAGTGAGGAAGGGTGTGTGGAGGTCTGAACTATTGTTGTCTCTAAGCCACCATCTTGACTCTACTTCCAGTTCAAGATTTTCAGTTTTTCTTCTTTCATTAAAGATAATCATATAAAAGAAAAAGTTTTTATTTTATTCATTTCAAAATTAAATAATCTAATTCTTCAAAATGGGTAGGTCAAAAAATAAATCAGAGAAACAATCACTAATTTCATTGAAGAGAATGACAATGAGGAGAAAACATATCAAAATATATGGAATACAATAAAGTAGTACTCAGGGGAAATTTAAAATCCCTGAATGATTATATCAATAAAACATAATAAAGTGTAGATCAATGAAGTGAGAAAGTCAGTATCAAAAATGAAAAGAGTGATTTCACCTTTAATGAAGAGAAAATTAAAGTAATTATTAGTAGGTATTTTTCACAATATGACAAAAAAATCTGATAATTTAGGTGAAATGGATAAATATTTACAAAAATATAAATTACCTGGATTAAGAAAAGAGGAAATAGAATCTATAAATAATCCTATATCATAAGAATAAATTGAACAATCCATCAATGGACTCCCCAGGAAAAAATCCCCTGGCCAGATGGATTCACAAGTGAATTCTATCAAACACTTAAAGAATAATTAATTGCTATAAAGTACAAAGTATTTGGCAAAATAAGCAACAGAGTCCTATTCAATTCTTTTTTGTGACACAAATAACTAATCTGGGGAGAACAGAAATAGAGAAAGAAAATTACAGACCAATTTCCTTAACAAACATTGATATAAAAATCTTAAATAAAATACTAACAATGAGACTACAGCAATATATCACAAGGATTATTCACTTTGATCAGGTGAGATTTTTACCAAGAATGGAAGGCTGGTTTAATATTATGAAAATCCCCAGCATAATTGACCATATTAATAATCAAAGTAACAGAAATCATATGATTGTCTCAACAGATACAGGAAAAAGCCTTTGACAAAATACAACACCTATTCCTATTGAAAACACTAGAAAGCACAGTAATAAAAGGAACAGAAATAGGAATAGGAAAAAAACTTGAAATAATAAGTAGTATATATTTAAAACCATCAGTAAGTATCATTTGCCATGGAGATAATTTAGTAGACTTTCCAGTAAGATCAGAAGTGAAGCAAAGATGACCATTATCACCACTATAATTTAATATTGTACTAGAAATGCTAGCTTTAGCAATTAGAGAAGAAAAAGAAATTGAGTAGGCAAAAAAAGTAGGCAATAAGGAAACTAAACTATTACTCTTTGCAGATGATATAATTGAATACTTAGAAAATCCTAAAAAAATCAACTAAAAAACTTCTTGAAATAATTAATTACCTCGGCAAAGTTGCAGTATACAAAATAAGCCCACATAGATCATCAGCCTCTCTCTATATATTTCCAACAAAACTCAGCAGCAAGAGTTAGAATGAGAAACTCCATTTAAAATCACTCTAGACAATGCAAAATATTTGGGAATATATTTGCCTAGACAAATGCAGGAATTATATGAACACAATTAAAAAACACTTTTCATACAGATAAAATTAGATCTAAACAATTGGAAAAGCATTAATTGCTCATCGGTAGACTGAGTTAATATAATAAAAATGACAATCCTACCTACATTAATTCATTGGTTCAGTGCCATATCTATCAAACTACCAAAACACATTTTATGAAATGCAAAAAAAAAATCATTTGGAAATACAATAATTCAAGAATATCAAGTAAAGAGTTGTGACCTAGCAAAACGATATCCTAAACTGTACTATAAAGCAGTAATCACCAAAACAATCTGGTACTGGCTAAGAAATTAAAGGGTGGATCAAATGACCTCAGCAATCTAATGTTTGATAAACCCAAAGATCTCAGATTTTGGGATAAGAATTCACTATTTTACAAAAAACTGAGGGGAAAATTAAAAAACAGTATCCCAAATAGGTTAATATCTCACACCCTTTATCAAGATAATGTCAAAATAGGTATATGATTTAAATATAAAGAGTGATATTATAAGTAAATTAGGAGAATATAGAATACTTTACCTGCCAGATCTATGGCGAAGGGAAGGATTTATGACCGAAAAAAGAGTTAGAGAACATTCAATATGTAAAAACAATAAATTTGATTATATTAAATTAAAAAGAATTTGTATAAACAAAACCAACACAACCTAGACTAGATGGGAAGAAACAAACTTGGAAATATATATATATATAATCTCTCAGATAAGGTTCTCATTTCTCAAACTTATAAAGAATCAAGTTAAATTTATGAGAATCAAAATCGTTCTCCAATTGATAAATGGTTAAAGGATAAGAATAGGCAGTTTCAGATGAAGAAATCAAAGTTATCAATAATCATATGAAAAAATGTCCTAAATCCCTCTTGATTAGAGAATTGCAAAATAAAACAACTTTAAGCTTCCACCTCATACATATCATATTGGCCAATATAACAGTAAAGGAAAATAATTAATGTTGGATGGAAAGTAACAAAATGTATTGCTGGTCAAATCATGAATTAATCCAATCATTCTGGAAGGCAATTTGGAATTATACCCAAAGGACAATAAAAGAATGCATACCTTTTGATCCAGAACTACAACTACTATGTTTGTATCCCAAAGAGATAAAAAAAAAATTAGAAAGAACTACTTTGTACAAAATTATTTTTAGTTGCTTTTTTTGTGTGTGTGTGTGTGTGTGGTGACAAAGAATTAGATACCAAAGTGATGTCCCTCAATTGGGTAATGTCTGGACAAATAGTCTTATATGATGGTGATGGACTACTATTGTGATATAAGGAATAATAAACAGGATGATTTCAGAAAGAACTGGAAACATCTACATGAACTGATACAGAATGAAATAAGCAAACTCAGGAGAAATTATACATAGTACCTGAAATATCATGGAAGGATCAGTAGTGATAGGCTTTGCTACCAAAAACAATAAATTCTGAGGGATTTATGGAAAAGTATGCTCTCCACCTCCAAAGAAAGAACTGTTGGAGTAGAAAGACAAATGAAAACATATGATTTATCACTTGTTTATTTGTGTATATGATTTGGGGTTTTGGCTTTATAAAATTATTCACTTATAAAAATGAATAATAAGGAAATATCTTTTGTGTGACAATACATTGTTGGTTGTCTCTCGAACCGAGGATGACGATTGTTTTTGTGCGTTTTTGTGCACAAAGACACCTGTGCATGAAGATTTAAGTGGAAAAGTTGATGCACAGAGACAATCCCACTCTCTCAACATTGGAAGCCTGGGTCCAGTGGCACAAAAAGTCGTTAACACCTGGAGACTTCCTCAGCTGCATTGGATGGCCCTGTTGTCTTTTGTGCTCCATCACGCCCTAAGCACTCCACAGTGCCTTGCTGCATCGCCATCTCAGCTGTTGAACCTTCTTGTTGGTTTCTTCCGCCTGTTCCGCCGAAGCAGTCTTCACATGCTGGGTGAGCAAAGCCCTAGTTCACCAGGGGTCGACGTCAACCCGATGGCTACCCTCACAATGTTTAGCTGGCCTGTCGAAGCCGTTGCCCGGGGTGTGGCCACTGCCGCATGCTAGCAGCTACTAGGAGCCACAAGTGAGAGCTGGGTGTCAGGTGAGGGTCAGTGGCTGGAGAGCTGCCCTAGAAGGGCATGACAAGCCCTGCATATCAGAGATATTACCCCTCCCTGAGCACCCCATACACCCCTGACAATACATATATAACCCATAAAATAATAAAATAATAATTTTGAACAGAAAAAAAACAATAAAAAACAAAGGGAGCTTTCAAAAAAAGCAAATGAGGATGAGATGGCATTATTATTATTATTATTATTATTATTATTTAGTTAAAATCAATATGTCCATTCATTTTTGTTCAATTAGTTTGGGCCTGTAATTTTATTTGTAACTCAATGTTTTAGTTTTCTTTACTTATTTAAATGTTTCTTTTGTTAATATATGCTTTTAATTAAAAAATAAATGAAAAAGTAGATTTTTAAAAAGAGATAATTTCCATTGCAGGTGTCTATTCTACAAGTATCTTAAACACCAATAGATGATGATGATGGTAATGAAAGCAATGATGAAGATAGATTGTAGATGATAGGTAAGTAGATAGAAATTTATATAGCACTTTAAAGTTGAGAAAGCACTTTAAATATATTTCCTTATTTTGTCTTCACAACAACCCAGTGAAGTAGGTACTCCAATTATGCTGCTTCTTAAGTTAGTCCCACAGTGTCTGTTTGAAAACTTCTAGGGTCAGAGATAATGAAGAATCTCATTACATGTCTGAAGAGTTCTGATTGTTACAGAAATTTTTTTTTTGGCATAGGGCAGAAATCACAATCTCTTAGAGTGCTTAATCTACCTCTAGTTCTGCCTTCTATAATCACACAGAATAATTCTATTAAAAACAAAAATAAAAATAAAATAACAACACTAATAATAACAATAAAACAATACCTTTCACAATTCTTCAGAGATATGAGGAAAACTATCTCTATGCCTTCTCTTGGCTAAATATCCCCAGTAAGAACACCGCAGCCAGAACAGGAAAGGAAGTAAAAGAGTTCTTTTCTTTATTATTCATGCGCCTTGATTCATGGGACTTGCCATTCTCTCTAAGCCTCACTTTAGTGAAGTATTCACCTAGTTAGTACCTGAGGTTGGTCTTGAACTCAGGTCTTTCTGAGTCCAGGTCCAGTGCTTGACCTAAAAGTGGATATTTTCTTTTCTGTAATGTGAAGAATTTTGATAAGATTTTATAAAGTTTCTTCTATTTCTAAAGTTATATGCTTTTATGAATATGACACAGAAGGAAACATATATTCCTTCCATTTTAGAAAACAGATATTAAAGATTTATTTGAAAGAAAGCTTTATACCCCTCCAACAATTAGATAGTAAGATAGGACAGACTGTAAGCAAGTGAAGGATGCATGTTCTCGATAGTAAATGTAGAAGGTTATCTATATTGAAACTACAGGGTGTCATTTGACAAGCAGTTCTGACCTTTGGTGATAAAATCATAATTGGTGAGGGTACATTTACCATTCCAGTCAATCTTGCAAATAACTTATTTGATAAGGATACTTACTAAGTGTCATTGATTATTAATGAAGGTTAGTCCCCTCCCCAACCAAATGCAAATCTAATAGCATGGATGGTTCAGCTGCTCACTTCTGAAAAGTGAAAAGTGTTCTTTTACATTTAGGATTATAGTATCATATGACAATTAAAATGGAAACATAAAATATCCAAGTTGTAAGAGAAAGTAAGATGCATGACTTTGTTAGTAAGTCTTAGAGTTATTAGAGGAGATATTAGAATTACAAACTCAAAACATCAAAGTTGAGTAGAGCAGAGGATGAAAATTATTGAATCACAACATTTGTGTAGGAATGGACCTCACAGGGCATAAAATACAACAAGTATACACATAAAATCACCTCTAAAAATATCCCCAATCAGCAGTTATCTGGTTCTGTAATGAGATCTCTAATGAAGGGAAAACCACACATTTAAAATCAAACAGTAGAATGTTTTCTGTAACATGAGACAGTTGAATTAAATAATCTCTAAATCACATTTTGAAAACTGGTAAAGATGAACAAAAGAGATCATTCAGTGTACTGGAAATTGTGGAGAAATAAGCACACAACTACCTTGTTGGTAGACTTGTAGATTCAACCAATTACACTACCTCTACCTTTTGACTGTACTAAGCATTACCAGTTCTGAGGTGGTCCAGATGCTCACACACTTCATAACATGTTAATATATTTTTGTGACATCATCAGGAGGGAGCTTTGTTACCAGTGCAATTCCTTTTAATATATTTGAAACCTGCATACTTGAGCTGCCTATTTTTCAGGGTCTTTTTGTCAGTATTATTTCTAAATTCCCATGAGATTTGAAATCCTATCTGCTTCACAGCCTACTGACACTCCCTGAAATTCCATCTACTTTTCATGGCTTGCTTCCTTCCTTGTAATAATTATAGCCTATAATATCACTGATTGGGAAATGGGTAAAAAATAACAGCTATAGCATATGAATATAAGAGGCAATGTAATATAATAGATAATAGTAGATAGTCAACATTTGTATCAGGAAAATTTGGTTTTAATGCCTTCCTTTGACATATACTAGCTGAGTGACGCAGGACATGTCAAATCATGTCAACAAGTACACTCTTTGTAAGGGACTGGATTTAATGTTGGTGATAAAAAGAAAGGCAAGTGGAAAATGAAGCAAAACAACAACAAAAAATGAAAATGAATCAAACAAAGAAAACAGAATTCCTACTTTCAATGTGTACATATTGATTTAACCTTTTAGTACCCAAGGCTACTTGGTAAGATTAGAAGTTGTAGAGATGGTGTCATTTTAAATTGGTAGAGGAAACTAATCAATAATGACTTTCCAGACAGATAAAATTAACTGTCTGTTTAAAAAAAAAAACAATGTCTTATTAGAATATAACAAATAGAAAACTTGAGGAATTCTGAGAAACAAGAAAAGATATGCATGAATTGGCAGATATGATCTTTCAGAGTTCAACAACAATGGCAGTCCTTTGGAGAAGGCCAACTATTGTCCCATTTTTCACAAATGGTAAGATGATGGAGTCTGTATATCATAAGTCGGTCAATGAGCTTGATTTTAGTTTCTGGTTACATGCTGTAGTAAAACATCAAGAGAGTGGTGTATTTTGTTTAAACATTTCACAAGGTCTCTTTGCTATTCTTGTGGAAAGGTAGAGAGTCATGAATTCATTGGACATAAGAGTGTTTGAATGGTGTTACCTTAGGAAGAGGTTTCCAATTGAGTTTCCTCAGGATCTATTGTTGATTTTATTCTATTTACACTTTTTTATTAGCTTGGACATATTCATTGATGGCATAAAGTGGTTGTAGAAAGAGAATAATAGCTAAAATACTATGTGATAGGTTTGATATTTCAATACCATTTGCCAGACTAAAACACTGAACAATCTAAAAAGAAGAAATTCGATATCAGAAAATTAAAGTGTCATACTCAGGTTCACAGATTTGAAATCTTAGTACAAAATTAGAGCAGTATGTCTAGATAGAGGTTCATCCATAAAAAATCTAGATGATTTAATGGACTACAAACTGAATATTGGTCAGCAACAGTGTGATTTGGAAGCCAAGAAACTTAAGCTTCCAAGATTAAGGAACTCATTGTCCCACTGCCCTAATTAGACCATATCTAGAGGGTTATGTATAGCTTGGGGTTCGACATTTCAAAAAAGATAATCCAGAGATCATCCAGAGGAGAATTCATCAGGTGAATGAAGGACCTCAAGTTGATAGCATATATGGATCATTTGGAAGAATTTGTGATAAGAAGACTTGGATATGGAGAATGGAAACTATTCAAATGATTTTCACAAGGAAGAGGAATTAGATTTATTTTGCCTGGAGGTTAGGACTGGACTTGAATAGCTGAAAATGGCAAAGGCAAATTTGGGCTCAAAGTCAGGAGGAAAATGGGCTCCTTTGGGAATCTGTGGACTCTCGTAATTGAAGGTCTTCAAGCCCAGACTGTATCACTCTTCTTTCAGAATGTTGCAAAGAGGTTTCTTTCAGGTACTAGTTTCCTAAAAGAAAGTTAAATCACAGAATGGTATAGTTGAAAGGGACTTTAGAAAATAGAATGTGAGACACAGAAGTAACTGATGGAGACTAAATAAATATTAAAGCATAACATTATACACTTTATTTCCTTCATGAATTTTTCCATATTCTAAGTGATATGTGACTTCTTTCACAACATAATGAGCATGGAAATATGTATTCCATGAAAACACATGTACAAGTTATAACACATTATCTATCATCCAGGAAAGACAAAAGGGAAGAGAGAGAGAGAATATAGATCATAAAATGTAAAAAAAATATTATTAAAATTGTATATACATGTAATCTGGAAAAAATAAAATAAAATAAACAAAAGCAAGTATTTAGAAGAGAAAAGAAAAAAAGAATGTGAATATTGGAAGAAGTCTTGGTGAGTTTCTGTTTTAACCCTCTCAGATACGTTAGGAAAGTGTAGCCCAGATTGCTTAAATGATCTGCCCAAGGTCACACAGTTATGTAATAGGAAATCAAGGCCTGGGTCTCCTCACCCCTATACCAGAGTTTCTTCTCTCACTTCATCAATGCTATTGAATAGGTATGTGAGAAAGGACATTGGATTCGCAGTCTCAACACCTTGATTTCAGGACTAATTCTGCTAATTGGTACATTTTGACCCTGAACATTTCACTGAATCAATCTGTGCTTCAATTTATTCAACTACTAAATGAAGAACTTTGACTAGAATCCTTCCAGCTCTAAATCAGAGTATTTTTATGAATCACAAAATTTTGGACCCCAAAGAAAGTATATCATAGACATAAATGGTCAAGAAGGCACTATGAAATCCTATGCATTTCTGAACCACAGAATTCAGATTATATAATTAAGAGTTTCTTGGGATCTTTTAAAGCCAATTACACAACTATTTCTTTATCAATTTACAAATAAAGACGTTAAAGCACCAAGAGGGGAAATAAATTGCCCTAGTCTAATGCCAACTAAATGCCAAAGTGGATCAAGCACTGGTTCTGGAGTCAGGAAGTCCATATCCAATCTCAGACACTTCCTAACTACATGACCCTGGGCAATATATTTAATTGTTGCCTGCCTCAGTTTCCTCATCTGTGAGATAAGGATAATAATAACACCTGTTTCCCAAGATTGTTGTGAAGATAAAATGAGATATTTATAAAATGTTTCAAGTATTGGCTAGTCCATAATGTCAGGAATATGTGGAGCTGAGACCTATACCCAGGTCTTCTTAACCAGTGGTCCAATGCACTTTTCACTTGGTTGTTAAGTGACTTGCTCAAGATGTCACAATGAGTTAGTGGCAGAACTGGGACAAGAAACTGGGCCCCTGATTCACAGTCCACTGTTCTTTTCATTATGCCCTGTTACCCTTGCAATGAAGAATGTCATTCTCTCCTTGGTGTCTTGCTCTATACAGCATAATGCTGACAGTCATGCCCTTGAGAGCCCATTCAATATTCAAAAAAGCACAAATTATTTGAATGCCAGCCACTGTTTTCCAATTAAAATTAAACTATTTGTAATCCATGCATATTTATACTGTCACTTCCTCTCTCACAGCTTAGTCCTACACATGTAGGTTGCAATAGGAAAAATATATATCGTGGTCATAACAGATACTAGAGAAAGAAGGGGAGGGGATATGAGAAAGCTAGAGATGTGTTCTCTATTAGACTGTCAGTTAATTTAAAGTTTAAAAATGGATTGTCACAAGCTTTAGGTGGCAGGCTTAATAACATGACATTCTTTCTTTCTCTCTCTCTCCCCAACTCGTCTGCTCCACTTGGATTGTACCTGTTGCCGGATGATATGATTAACATTGTGTGCACCCTCTGGCATTATTTAAAAAAGCGAATCCCTAATCCCTACTTAATTTTATGAACTGTCAAAATGATTCTAAATATCTCCTCTGTTTGCATTTTCACCTCAGGACAGGAGTCCAGAGGTACAGATTGGTTGTACAACAGTGGACTTTAAGCAATTTTCATCTTTTAATGCTTGTAGGGGGAGAGGTTGAATTTTTAATAATCACCAGATTATCTCTAAAGATCTTTCAGTTGTACCTGCAAAATGATTCTGCAACAAAATGCAAAAATAAGGAAGAAAAGTAATTGATTACAAGCCGGAGATCGTTATGGTGTCTAATCCTCAATGGAAAACCCACACCGAGGAATACACACAGACACATACATATAGACATATACATTCCAAGAGAAATGTTAATTATTTCTTTTAAATTATGGTCACCAGATATGGGGCAAGAGAGCTACAATCTAAGAAGCTCAATAAACCTCCTACCTCTATAGGCAATTCAGGATCTAGAGCCTGATTCACAGTATAGAAACTGTCTGGGGAACTTAGCAGACCCAACCCAAAGAAAGATAAAATGTAATCAGAGCCACAAATTTACTGCTTTCTTTTGGGCTGAGTTAATAGTTAATCCAAATCTCAGAATTGGAAGTGACCTCAGAGGCCATCTAGTCCAACTTAAATTGAGATCATCTCTATAACTCCCCCCAAAAGTTGTTATCCAGTCTTCAGCTGAAGAACTCTCCTGAAGGGGAAAATCACTCCTTCCCTAGGCAGCCCATTCCACTTTTGGACAGCTCTAATTGTAAGAAAATTTTTTCCTAACATAGAGTTTAAATCTGCCTTTCTGCAGTTTCACCCATCACTCCTAGTTCTGCCCTCTGGGGCCAAGTAGAACAAGTCTAATCCCTAATAAGAGTTGAAGGAGTGTTGGAAACAGGTAGAGCTTTGGAAGGAAACTTGGGCAGCTGTCCTAAGCATTTTGTTTTGGGAACCCAGAGGAATTTCTGTATTCTCAGAGATAGCTAGAACCTCTGCGTTTTAATCTGTCCACTAGATAGTGATGATTTCTAAATGCTGAAAAAGAATTCAGCAAGAGTCAAAAAAGATTTCCCCATTTATTCGTGAGTGAATTGCCTTATTTGGGGAAAATTCTTTTGTCTCCACTCTCCTCCTATCTACCCATAACTATGATCATGAAACAAAATTTCAAAAGTAGAAGAAATGTCTTAGAAAGAGATAGTTTTTGAAAGATTAATATAGAGATAGATATGATTTTTGTGTCTGATTAAGGATGTTCATCTATATATTTGTATCTATAGATACACCCACATACACATATATGTTTAGAGAGAGATCTATATAGACCCAAAGGTTTCTCTTTCTCTTAGAAATTAGAACTAGCAGAGGATTTGCATCATAGAATATAGATGGTTAGCATTGGAAGGGGCCTTAAAATCATAGAATAAAGCTTGTCACAGCTAAAAAAGAGCTTAAAACCTCTTTACAGCAGCTAAATTCTCATCTTTTTTTTTAAGTCCACCTCAAATGCCATCTTCACTAAAAGCTTTACCTAAGTCTTCATGATGATGATGATGATCTTTCCTCTTCATCTTTATAGAGCACTCTGAGCTGCACTTTAAAGTATTATGGTAAAAAACTAATATTTTATATTATTGTCATCTTCATTTCATATTTCCCTACCCATAAGCTTCCTTCTAAGATCCAACCAGATTGCACAGGGATTAGAATGCTAGAGTTGGATCCAAGAAAAACTGAGTCCAAATTCAGCCTCTGAAATTTATGAACTCTGTGACCCTAGGCAAATCACTCAATCTTCTTTAGCTTCAGTTTCTTTATCTATAAAATGGGGGAAATAATTACATCTAATTTCCAGGTTTGTCATGAAGATTAAATGAGATTATATTTTTATATCATAAAGTGCTATATGAAGGATAGGGAACTACCTTATTTAAAAACTGTGTATATCCTTAGCATCTAGTTCGGAGTTCTATCGCTGTAGGTGCTTAATAAATTGGTGATGAATGAACAAATGGATTAACCTCTCTGAAATTCAGGAGAGGATTGAATGGATGAGTCACTTGGGCTTGGACTAGAATGAGGGGAAGAATTTCTTTCATAAATCTAAGAATGGCAGGACTTGAAGGGTTATTAGAAATGCAAGTTGGAACCAGAAGAGAATATAATGATCCTCTAATTCAATTCCATCACTTTACAGGTTTGGAAATGGAGGCCAAACAAAAATAAATAAATCTCTCTGGGTGAAACAACCAGTTTTATCCAGAATTGGGATTAAGGCCCAGGTTTCTAGGACTTTTAAATACTGTGGGTTATATTATTTCATATAACATGTTACATCATCTATATTATAATAGCATGTTTTGATGTGTCATCCCATATTTTGTGACACTTTTGTGATTAAATTAAAGAACATAGGAAGCAGTTGTCAGTGTTGTTAGAATAATGCATTCTGTAGGATTCTGTCATACAATTTATAATTGCGTTCCAAAGACATCATAAAATCTTATATTTGTATAATACTTTACAACTTTGAAGAATAGTTTCTGAATCTGTAGGCTTTATAGTTTTGCCTTTCCTTATGACAATCTTGTGTAATATAAATGTTATTATCCTCATTGTAGAGATGGGGAGCTTGAGGCATAGAGAAGGTCAAAAGAAGTATTGATGGTCATAAAAACAACTACAAAATATCAGAGACAAGACTAAAATGACCCTGAACACTGACTTTTTGTAATTACTCTATGACCTTATCAAGGAAAGTCATCACTGGTTCCATTTCCTCAGTGTAATCACTCATTACACTCAAGACTAGATTATTCCATCTCTAATTCTACATTCATCCTTCCATTCCCAATATTGGCTACCTTGGGGACTCATGTTTCCTCTTTGCTAATGGTGGAATGTAGTCCTGGGAATTAAAATCCTTTATAGAGGGTTGTTATATATGCTGCAAATCTTACTCAACTCCACTCCAATGAAACCCAATTTAATAATACCCATATCTCTAATTACAGACAATTTTTCTAACCCCTATTCCAATATGCAAAATCAGTGAATCATTGACTGTAAGTGGAGATATAGGATTTTGGCTATTACTGTTATGGGGGATTGAGTAGATATGTGCCTCCAGTGAAAGACCCTTAACACAAGTCTAGTGAATTACATGAGTTGGAGGAGGAGGCATAAAATTGAGAGCTCTAAGTATTTGTGTTTGAGTTTTCCAATGTTATATTATGATATTTTGTGGTTTGTTTGTTGTTGTTGTTTTAGTATTTTTGTTTTCATACATCCTGGATTCATCTTTTTCTTTTTCACTCTATATCTGGTAGATAAGGTTTTTCCTTATGTTATTTGGGTTGAAAAAATTTGTGGAAAACAATGCCTCTGCCAGCTTTTTGATAATGTAATGAGGATAATAATATGCAATAGTATAATAAAGAATGATAAATAATAAATACTTGAGGATAAGATTGAATTGAATGAACATAGTACATTTGCAAAATATTTTGTTTTATGAAATGCTTTATTTATACATACATAAATAATGAGATAGATAATGCAAATAGTGGACCCATTTTATAGACAAGGAACTGAAAATGAGAGAGAAAAAATGACTTGCTCAGGATACCTCCTCTAGTTGTTGTCAGAAGAGGTATTCTAAGTTCAGACATTCTAGAATGTTTGAGTTGGGAAGAATCCTTGACAGTAGGTCATAGGATCATTAGAACTGGACAGAAACAGAGAGATTGTCTACTCTAACCCAATCATTTTCCAAGTGAAGAAAGCAAAGGTCTGAGTGGGGACTTATCTTGTCAAAAGTTATATGATTGCTTGGCAGATCTGAAACTTAAAAATGACTTTAAGTCCAGTGCCTTTGTACTATAGCACTCTGCCTCTCATGTGTAGAACAGAAAAAATGCAACATATCTTTCTAACAAAGATGTTTCATACTTAACCAAGCAACAAAGGCACATTTTTATCTGATTCTATATTTTATATAACCTATGTGAACATAAGATGTTAATCATAAAACTTTGAAAAATGAAACTGATACAACATGAAATGTATGTATTCCATTGGTCCAGAGTGTTAAGTAGAATAACTCTTAAGTAACAAAATACTATAGGAAATGAATGTTAACTCATCTACTATTTTGTCAACAGGTTAGTGCTAAACCAATTCACATATCTGAGGTTTGATGAATTATTAAACCAAGAGTTAAAAAGTCAATCCAATCTGGTTAGATATAGTAGTTCTCATGGTTTCCAAACTTTTAAATAATGAATGGTTTCATCACTTCCCCAGTGGATGTCAAGCCAGGAGAATGTCTAGAATCAAAATCCCAGTGGGTAATGAAGGCAATTGTGTCAAAAAAGTAGTAATTTTTAATAATAGCAACTCCAACATATTGTATCATCTGTCCCATTCTCCAGAGAAATCGTTTCAGAATTGAAAGGAGAAGTTTCTTGGATAAAAGACTTTATGGGATCAAATTTGTCTTAAAGCAGTCACAGCATAAGGGTTTATACTGAGAAAATGCAATCGAATTCACTCTTGCATGCTCATGTTGCACCGCTCACCACATCCAGATTCCTACGTTTGCTAAACAAGAGTGGAATGATTTGATGAACATCTTAAAATGATTGGGGAGCTACAGAGGCTGACTTACAAGGAGGGACTAGACTAACAGAAAGACTTGTTTGGTCATTTTTTTTCCCTAACAATGTAAGTTTGATGTCTGTTTGCAAGTATCTAATGGGTACTGTGAGTAACGAGAGAAGACATCAGGTAGGATGGGAATAACCAAGGGGACTAGAAGACTAAAAAAAAATAAGAGAATTGTATAATCTGTGGGAAAATGTGATTGTGAGCATAAAAGTAAGCCAAGGTAATATGAAGAGTGACCTAGCTGAAAAGGGCAAGAGAACTTAGCAGAGTAGAAGCTGATGTGTCTAGGAGTGTGAGATTTGGAATCAGAGAGACAAGATTTGGGCCTCAAGCTTAACCAGCATCTAGGTAGCCATGTGGTCTTCATAAAGTCATTCAGAACTTTTGGGTCTTGATTTTCTCATCTCTAAAATAACTCCTTAATTTTCTTCTGTCTCTAATATTTTATGCCAATGATTCTAGGGTGCTTTGATACAGGACATTA
This sequence comes from Monodelphis domestica, assembly GCF_027887165.1. Classification (NCBI taxonomy): domain Eukaryota; kingdom Metazoa; phylum Chordata; class Mammalia; order Didelphimorphia; family Didelphidae; genus Monodelphis; species Monodelphis domestica. The sequence goes on from NC_077227.1 coordinate 328,757,821, forward strand.
GCATCTGGGCAGGAGATGGTGGAGTTCCTCTTAGGAGATGTACTTGTTCCTCACCCTTATGGTCAGCATGTTGTTAGCTCATGGCAGATTTGGAGAGAAAAGTGGCACCTGAAAATTATAGGAAATTGAGCTTGACTTATTCCTAACCAAATTCTAGAATCTATGGTTAAAGAGATAGTCAACAAATGACCAATTACAAAAGAAGCAGTAATCACAAAACATTAGCATGTTTTCTCATTATACCTCAGTTCAAGGCAGGGCTCTACAGCTTTCTAGCTAAAAACCTTTAAGGAAGTGACATCCTTTGTCTCTCTTCTGTCTCCACTCCTGAAAATGAAAGTGAATGAAATCAACAATTTCTATAGTTTCCTTCAAATCTGACACCATGTAAAGCATTTGGCTTTTCATTGTTCAAGAAAAAGTCTCATGAAATGAAACTTTCTCTTATGTGAACAAATCCTTTCAGAATGTCCTCATTTTCCATTTTGCCAGAAAGACTGAACTGGTAGATCAGAGGAATTCCCTTGATAGAGCTGACTTTGTTTTTAGACAGTCATTTTTCAAAGTTTCCTGAGATTTTTGTGGAAAACATGGAGAGAATGGGCTAGACAAGATATCCAATAACAACTGAATGACAATAACCAAGAACAGAGCTGTTTTCACTAGACTCCTGTCTCTGATCTGCTACATCCAGTAGTCTTGAGTTCACTGCTTGCCAAGTCTGAGCCTTAATCTTTGCCTCAGAAAGAAAAAATTAATTACCATTTTGTTTGCTAAAATATCACAATTATCTTGGGCATCACAATAGTTCTTCAATACTGCCCTGGAAGATAACGCCTTCTTACATTTCTGTTTCCCATTCATTTATTTCTTCTTACTAAAAGGCTATGTTCTTAGGATTTTTGTCACATTTTGATCTGTGCCAAACTGCCATCAATAATAAATCAAATTTCAACAGCACTATGGGCTTTATAAATCATTTTCCCCACCATAGCCCTTTGAGGAAAGTAATAAGTATAATTAGACCCATAATTAAATGAAGAAACTGAGGCTCATCAGAACTAAGATTAGAAACTATGTTTTTCATCTAGCACCTCTTCCACTTCAGCACACTGGCTCTTAAACTAACTTCAATTTTTTTTATAAAGTTCCAATATTATGTCCCGTTGATGACTTAGTATAAAGATAACTTGGGCACTCTGGGCAAAGGATCTCCCTCTCTCTGCATTTTTAATAGCCCTTTTTCTGGGCCTCTCATTCGAACTTTTTAATTGACTTTTTGTCATCGTTATTTATGTACATTTCCCTTCTCGCCTTTAGATAATGTATTCCTTGAGAGCCAAGTTTGTGCTCTATTTCCATAATTCTTTGCACAGGACCTTAGAGCAACGTGTACTCAATTCATGGGCACTATCTTGCACTGGATTCATAGGTACTCTAGAAATGTTGGATTGAATTGAATAGAGTTTAAGGAGCCGAGAACATTGAGTTCTGGTTTTCATTACATCCCTCTTTCATTCTATAACTCTGGGCACTTTGAAATGGTATAGAAATATTTTCTATTGATGTCACATCTCTGTTAATCACCACTCCCTTATCTGGAAGCACCCCTCTCCCCATGCTGCCTTGAATTGCCACCCAAGATTCAGCTTAAATAGAGCCTTACTGAGGAAGCTCTCCTTGGTTTCCTAGACATTGATGATCTTTCCCCAATGGGTCTTCACTTTTTTTTTTCACTTATATGAATTATGATGAGTCTTCCTGAATCCAAAATTGTCCACAGATATTTATGAGCTGTGAAACTCTGTGCAAGTCACTTAAGCCTGATTGCCTTCATTTCATCATCTACAAAATGAATTGGAGAATGAAATGGCAAAGCAACCCAATATCTTTGTCAAGAAAACCTTAGATGGTTTCACAGAGTCAGAAAAGCCAGAGAAACAACTGAATAATAAATGTAGTAGAGAATTCACAGTGTGGTCCAGGAGCCCTCTTTTATCTCCTTCCTTGAAAGGGTGATTATTTAGGTCAAAAGTATTTTAAAAATAATACTAAGATGTAATTCCCAATATGTTAAGTATTGAGAGGAATAATCCACATTCACAAATGCTTTTTAGAGTCGTCACTAATTTTTAAACATAAAAAGGAGTCTTGAGATCCAAAAGTTTGATAACTGCTGCAAAAAGCATTAGAGCTTCTCTCAGAGTAAAAAGATTTTTAAAAAATCAAGATGCGAATGATTTTAAATGTCTACAATGTGACAGGCCTGCCTTCCAAGAGTTTACAATTTAATGGATGAGCTTACAAAAAAGCCTATGTTCCATCTGCACTTCTAAGTTATTGACTGTGACTCTGGCATTAAAGGGGCCTGGGCACCTCTCTGGTAATATAAATTGCAAAGAAGGTGGCCACATGCCTTGAAGAACTCACTCTCTGACCTGGGAATCCCTATATTGATAAAATCATTGATCTAGTCCTCAGTTCTATAAAAAAATAATTCAAATATTCTTATACAATAATATAATGATACTCAAATAATTGTTTTGCTTTTATTTTTTCCTCCCCCTCCCAGACTATAAATACCACAAAGGCAGGAACTCTGTGTTATCTATGATTTCTCTCTCCCTGAAGAACTCCTCGTAGGCACTTGATGAATGGTTGTTGAATTGAATTAAGCAGGCAGAAGCTGGGATCTATTGTTTATGCTGATCATTTTGCATTGAAATATATTATAACAACACATTCAAATGACAATCACCATCAGAAACATGGCTTTGTGATTTTTCTGGGGCTGAAATGAAGACCCAGGCTCAGTCTCTCTGACAATGTGTCTAATTTTTACTATTTTTAAACGTTTTTTTTTACTAATTTACTAATTTTTACTTGCAGTCAACAAACGTGAACTAGATGATAGCTACTCTGCAAACTCTGAGCCTATGTATTAAACACTTGTTCTGGGTACTACTCCATTGATTACTTCCTGGGGTATATGCTGGTGCTTGGATGGGACTAGACAAGTGAGCTGAGTCTGAATTCTGGTAGCATGTGTGAGAAATAGGGTAAGACCCACAGCAACCTTTGTAATAAATTCAGTTCAACAAATATGTATAAAACACCTGTTATGTGAAAGGCACATTATATAGGGCTGGAGATGGGAAAAGGAAGTGCTTGGGGCCAAGGTAAGGGGTGAGGATGGAAGGCTGTGTAGTGTAAAGACAAATTTGATATGGTCCTTGTCCCCCCAAAATTTACGATCTAAAGATAGAATCATGATTGCATATGGTAATTACTATTCTGAGTAATAACAATGATTCATATTTAATTAATGTTTTCCAGTATATGATCTCATTTTATAGATAGGGCAGATTTTATCCCCATTTTATAGATGAAGAAACTGAGGATCCTGGAAGTTATTCTTCCTATGCAACTTTCTTTTATCCTTCTTTCTCTCTGTATCATAATGTTATTCTCTCTCTTTCTGTCTCTCTCTTTGTGTCTATCTCCCCTTTTCCCGTTTGCATATTTCTTTCTTCTCTCTTTTCTCCCTCCCTCTTTTCTTTTCTCTTTCCCCTTTTTCATCTCTATTTTTCTTGTGTCTTTTCCTTCCTTTTCTCTGACTCCTTCTCAATCTCTGTATCTCTGTCCTTCTCTCCATCTCTCTCTGACTTTTCTCTTGGCCATTTTCTCCCCTTCTGTTTCTTTTCAATCTTTCTTTCTTCTTTCCCTTTTCTCCCTTCCCTTTCCCCATTCCCCTCTCTCCTTTCTTTTCTCTCTCCTCCCTCTATTTTCAACATTCTTCTCATCTTCTATTTCTCAGGTTAGTGTCTTAGTTGCTCCCCCCTTTTTCTTCCCTATAAGCAACTCTGCCCCCCTCATGTGTCAACTCTCACACATCTCTTTCTATTTCCATCTGCTGCCTTCACTCCTGTTACCCTGGACACCTGAGTGCAGGGAGCCTGCCTCATTCCCTTTCTCTCCCCCTCCCCTCCCCTTGCCTTGTCTGCCCTCCCTTCCCCTCTCCTCCCCAGTAGGGTGGGTCTCAGACCGCAGGGGTTGCAAGTCTGGTCTCAGAGCACCACTTTCTCAGTGTGGCACTTCCTCTCACACACTGCCTTCGCATGTTGTTTATCTCTCGGAAGGATTGTAACTATAGATAGCATCGGTGGAACTGTATCTGTCTGGGAGCAGATGTCTACCTCCACAGCATCATCTTAATTGCCCTGCTGTGGCCCACCTACCATAAGTCTTCTTCTGCTGATTCCACCCCCCTCCCCTCCCAGCCCTCCTTCAATTTTGCAGATGATTAGTGGAAAAACAGCAGGGCTGAGCTTGTAGGCATAGCTTCATATGGGAGCATTTAAATCTGCAAGGAAGAGATTTGTTTTCAGTCCCTAGAAAACTGGACAGTGCGGCCAGAGGTCTCCAAGGACTGGGCCAGGGATCAGCATTTGGCGGTGAATTAGAAAGACAGCGCGGGGAGGAGACGGGGCGTGGGTTCTAGCTGATAGCCAACGCAGATAGGAAATGGTGAGGATTTGAAACAGCGAAGCGAGGCGACACATGAGCCGGTGTGATTAATTAAAGTGGCCCAAGCAGGCAGATGCCGAGGGAGATCGTTACTGCCTTTGGTGTATTGGAAAGAGGAATAGATCTAATACGTTAGGTTAGGAGAGCTGGGCTCTGATCCTGGCTGTGGTGCTTGTTACCTGGATAACCCAGGGAAAGTCACTTGGCTTCTCCAGGCTTCCGTCTCCTCCTGTGAAAAAGAAAGGTCGTCTTAAATAATCTCTAAGGCCCCTTCCATCTATAAATAGGAAATCCCGTTCAAATTGTTGTTGTTTTTTTACTTGCTATAAAATTCCTTGGTTAGGAGCTCTGTCCGTTCCCCCTGCCCACACCTTTGACACCCAAGAGGAGGCTTTTATTTGCGTAACGTTTTGTGTTTTACAAAAACGTCCATCCTATCACCTGATCCCGGCCACACTGCCTTATGACATAGGAAGGATGGGCATCATCATTTCCATTTTTCAAAAGGAGACCCTAAGGTCCAGAGAGGAGAAGTGATTGTTTCTAAGATCTTTAGAGCTAGTTAGGGGTGGAGACTATTGAAAAAAAGGTGTTCTGACTCTGAATTTAGATTATTTTGGATACCATAACTTATTATTTTTTTACTTTTGTTCGAACCTCTTTAGATTACCAAACAGACATTATTATGTATTGTTGTGATGATATGACTGCCATCTTAATTGCTAGAAAATTCTCCTCAGCCCTGTATATCTAACCTTCCCCTCAACATACTTTACCGCTCATCCAGGCATCTCAAGACACCAGGGCCTCCTCAGCGTGCCTATCTTGCCATCTACTCTGCCCTGTGATTTTTCTGCCTTCTCTCCCCTCAGCTTACTAGCTCATGCTTTTGCTCTAGGAATGAAAAGCAAAACAATATTTTAATTGCTACTTAAAAGGACTTGACAATCTACTGCCTTATTGCTCAACTTAAAAATCCTACAACTTCCCAAACCAGATTTCCCTTCCCTTTATACCATTATCCCATTTTTGTTTATCCATTTATTAGAATGTCTGTTTCTTGATGGCAAGTGCTATCTCACTTTTATCCTGAGAACCTAGCTAGACTCCTGGCATAATACTTAATGCTTAATAAGAATTGATTTGAAATCAGTGGGCTGATTTCAAATTCTGGTTCTTATATTTACTCCTGCCTGATGAATTTGGGTGATTCACTTAACTTTTTTTTTTTTGATTCTCAGTTTCCTTAGCTGTTTCTAACCATAAGAACCACCGCTGGACTCTACAGGGCTGGGGAACTGCACCCTTTCTCTAAAAGGGACCTTATATTTGGACTTGTACCCTGAATCTAGATCAGGTTCAGGGCTGGAAAAATTTGACCACCTAACAGAAAGGTAAAATAGTTTCTCACATTTTAGTTAGTTATAATTTCCACCTCCATTAGGAGTGGGAAGGTGGAAAGAAATAATATAATATAAATAATAAAATAATATAATTTTAAAAAAATGTAAGCAGTGGCTCATATCTATGGACTTCCCCAAAAATGGAGTAATAGAAAAGTATTCAATATACAGTAAAAATGGGATATGGAACAGGTATTTATTGCCTACATACAAAAGACTCTCAAAAGTATGAAATGACAGAAAGATTTAAATAAGTGATAGTGTATGGGCCAAGTACTCTGCCTTGTAGTAGATACTTAAAACCATCTAAACACGAAATATTTTGTGGGATCTCTGATTAAACATTTTACATTTCACTTTGTCTCTGTGCTGTTTCCCTCACAGTATATATCTTTTGACAAGTGAACAAAGCAATGACTTGGGCTCATCCTCTTGTTAGTTTTCCTCTGCTCCAAGAGTGCTGGAGCAGTTTCAGGGAACTCCTTCCTCTTGCTGCTTGTCAGCTCTAACTAAAGGACTTGGGATGTCACAACCTCTCAGATTTATAACGTGACTCCTTGTACATTACATCTTGAGTTTGATGCCCTTTTACCCACTCAGAAAAGGAAACACAAAGTGAAGCAACCAGCTATGATCCTGGGCTAAAGCTTGCCTAGTTGAATGGAACCCCCTTGCTGCAGCTACAATGTAGGATCTATTGTGAAAAAGGGGCAGCCCTTTCTCAGTCTTCCCTGTAAGTCCCAGCGTTAATGATTCTACATGGAGGACAGAAGAAGAGAAGAACATTGGAGATGCCCTCTCCCACCTTTTTTTTTTTAAACAGTTCTAACTTTGTTATATCTTTGGAGTCAGCTGCCAGTGCTTTGTCATCTCAAAGCACTGTGTCTCTGTGGCACTGACTCATGCACACGTGGTCAGTTAGAAGGAGGCAAAGCCTGTCTTCTGTGGACTCTGCATGTAATAGGTTATGTGTAAAATGAGAAAACTGAGCTAGATGAACCATAAGGTTCTTTTCAGTCCTAAACGTACGATACTGTGGTGTCCGCTTCTGTTTTATCCTCACACTAGTCACTAAACTGTGAATCCTCATCATACTGAGCATTCTATACACAGTTGCCATGTAGGGAACGTCTATCATCTGAGTCGAATTTTAGTGATGCACATTATAGGTATCGAGGGGGTCTCATCACAATACGAACCAAGGAAACCTGCAGTGCTCTTCTGGGCTTTGTGGGCCTGTGGACCACTAGACTGGCCACGTTGAGTCTTGTCAGATGCCTTCATGTTTTTAAGACAATCACTATTTTCCATTGAATATCTACACCCAGCAAATCACAACTTCCCACTTTCAAGGAGAGAGCCTCTTAAAATCGTATTAAAAAGACCTCAAAAGGTTTCCTAGACATCAAACAGCTCTTAAAATAATATTTTGATGATTTAATTGTAAATAAATCAGGAACATGTGGGTTAAATTGCCATCAGAATCCACATGGATTTTTAAATGAGGGGGCATGGGCCTTGGCATAATGCATTCAGGGCCTTATTGAACTGCAAACATTTGAGAAATAGTTTGTGACATCGGGCAGCCCTCAGATGCAGTGGGATTTGCCTTTCCTGGCTTTGATTGTATGTATACATGGAATGAAACTCTAGATGGGAAGGGAGGTTCCAGCTTCAATAAAATCTGGTTGGAAGGGACTCTAATGCTTGCCAAATGTGTAATTCTGTAGCTCTGGAAAAGCAATGCATCACTATTCAGCAGTGGGAAGGAGAGCATGGAAGTCCAACTCTGCGACATAGGAGAGGAAATGGAAAATTGTGAGGCAATTTGATGTTCTTTAGAACCCATATATGGAAATTCTATGAGGTGATCCGCCCAATCAGGCAGAGTAGGGCTTGACAACCGGTATAGGAACAAAATGTGTGAATGCTTCTGTGTGTAGTGGAGCCAAGCCCCCATCACACACACACACACACACACACACACACACACACACACACACACACACACACACACATCAGTTTCAAATCATTGATTAAGAGACATAAAGAACCCAAAAGGTCAGGCAGTCCATATGCCTTATTTTAATAGAGAAATAAACTGAGTCCAAGAGAAATAATGTGACTTACCCAAGGTGTTAAAGCCAGGATTTGCAAATAGTTTTTGTGAATACAGATCCATCTTACTGCATTATTGCAAGTTTAAGGGAGGAAAGGGTGAGGGGAATAAGCATTTATACAGCATCTACTATGTTCCAGAAATTATATGAAGTGCTTCACAAATATCATCTCAGTTAAGCCTTGGGAAGTAGAAAGTATCATTTTCTAGGTGAGGAACAAGAGTCAAACAGAGTGTCAGTGACTTGCCCAGGGTAACATATCTAGGAAGTATCTGAAGCAGGATTGGAGTTCAAGTATTCTTCACTGCTGCCATGAGCCTTGTTTGACCACGTCTCCTTAAACTATGGAACTGAGAGTTTGAGTGACTTCCTTAAGGTCCTTAAGGACAATTATTTTTTTTTTTAATCTTCAAGCTCTATTAAAATGTGAGGTGCCATTGTTTTTATTATTCACTTGTGGTATAAAAGGAAATAAAGACTCTATTTCCTGACTGCATAGATTACTTTTGACCATCCTACTTTCTCTTTATTGACTACTTCAGAATGACTTAAATGGGAGCTAAGGTTCAAGCCAAAGTTTAAACTTATTCTCCTGTCACATCACCCCTAATACACATTACTAATACCTTTTTTTAAACTCTTACTTTTTGTCTTAGAATCATTACTGTATACTGGTTCCAAGGCAGAAGAACAGTAAGGGCTAGGGAATGGGGGTTAAGTGACTTGCTCAGGGTCACACAGCTAGGAAATATCTGAGGCTAGATTTGAACCCAGGACCTCCCATCTGTAGGTCTGACTCTCAATCCACTGAGCCACCCAGCTTCCCCCACATTACTAAGATCTTAAGACAAATTAATTGCCCTTTTAAGTATTTGTTGCTAAATTGGGGCTAGGGTATTAGGTGGTCCAAGGACCAATGTATACACAGTATCAGATATGGAGGCTGTTTTTCTTGATGATATTAATGTCTGGTTGAACCTTAATAAATCTTCATACCTTTAAAAATAGTGTGAGATGAAGTCTGGGAATGTATCAAAAAGCTCTTCCTAAGGAATCCAATCTTTTACATCTTTCTGATAATATTTTCCTTTTCCCCAATTGCTACTAGAATCCAGATCAGCAGGGAATAATAGAAAAGGCAGATGAATAGGAAAAAGAGGAGGCATTTATTATGTATTCTCATTAACGTGGACACAAAATGTCCATTAATATTTGTGGAAGACAAGGTCCTCACTCACTCTGATGGCTTCCTACACCCTATTTCAGGGAGCAGATGATGGTGTCAGGTAACAAAGCACGGCTACGCAGCTGGAAGTCACCAAATTTAGGAGTAATGAAACAGAGTCTAAGATTCCCAGGGACAAATCTTAACTGCTGGCCTCTCTCTCGGACAATTTGTTGTTGTTGTTCAAATTATGCTAATTAACAAGTACTGATTAAACACCTACTGCATGCAAAGAACCTTGGCAGGCTCTGAGGACACAAAATCAAAATGAAGGATTCCCATTCCAGAAATAAGGCATCAGACTATAGAATCTCTGCTCTCAAGAATCTAAGGTAATACTGGTGAAATACAGCAAGCTACCCAAATAAGTGAAAAGAAAGTAATTTGAGGAGATGGGACCGCAAGATTAACAGCAAAGGGGATTAGGAAAGGTGCCTTGTTAGAGATGACATCAGAATTCATGATTAAAAGAAAGTAAGGCAAAATTGGTTTAGAAAGGTAGTCAGGAGTCAAGTTGTGAGTGTTTTTAACTACCAAAGAGCCATTTGTAGTTTATCCTAGACATGATAAGGATGAATCCCTTGAAACTTCTTGAGCAAGTAAATGACATGGTAAAATGTATTGTGAGAGAGGAAGCAAGGTGGCTAAGTAGATAGAGAGCCAGGTCTAGAGACTGGGCTTCAAATCTGACCTCCAAACATTGCCTAGATGTGTGACCCTGGACAGGTCACTAAAACCCAATTATCCACTCTTTTCTACCTTAGAAGTGATTCTTAGTATCAATTCTAAGACAAAGAGAAAAAGGGTTTGGGGTTTTGTTTTTAATAAAAAGAAGTATTGTGGAGAGCCGAGTTTGGAAACCATTTGGAAAGTGTTTTGATGATGAGAAAGAATGGAAGCAGGGAGATCCATTAGGAGGCAATTTCGATAGTCAGGTAGAAAGGTTTTGAGGCTTCAGCTAGAGTGGAATAAAGCAAACACATTCTAGAGACATCGTGGAGGTAGACTTAGAACTGACTGAACATAGGGGCTGAGAGAGAAGAAAGGGTTAATTAAGAGACAAAGGATTTAAAGCTGGGTTGTTGGGAAAAAAGTGGAATCTTCAGAAGAAATAGGAAAAGTAGGAGACAGGTCAAGTTTATGGAGCACATATTGGAGTTCAGGAGAAAAGATGATCAAGAAAAAAGATTGACTCTAATACTTAAGGGGAAGCTGAGATAAGGAAAGGTTCTGGAATGTTCACTGGGTCTTTACAATGAGTATACTACTCCTTTTGGAAAGATAATGTTTGCTAAAAAGAAGTCCATAGGTAGAGAGCATTGCTAAATCACAATGAAGGAGTCTAAAGCAATGGAACTTCTGTCATCAATATGGGTAGCATCTAGGAGATGAGAATATGCCTTTGCAATTAAATAGGCAACTATACCTCCTATCTACACAAAATGCAGGTCCTGAGGCTACCTACACAAACCACCTGCTTCATCCTTCTCTTTTCATCTCTGATCAAGGCCTTCCCCCTCAAAAGAACCCCACTTGTCTGCCTACACATCCTCCCACACATACCCATAGAAGTTGGGTCAAAGTCTATAGCATTGTCACCTGTGTCAAAGTTCAAATGGTACAAATGTGTCTTTATCTGGTTAGTTTGAGATACATCATCATAATTTTAGCAATTCATATTTCTCTAGTTCTTCAACATTACAGAAGCAAGCACCTTCCTCACAGAAGTCTTGGTAAAGAGAAAAAGTTCAAGAATGATTATTCTTATTTTAGAGATGGAAAAAAATTTTTTTAAACAAAATAAAAAAATAACAACCTGAAGGTCAAAGGGACAAAATGAACTTCTCAGGGTCAGGCAGCTAAAAGTCAGGAATTAAGGCAGAAAATAATTTGATCTAAGTCAAAGTCAGAGTTCTTTCCACTAACCATGTCTTATAAAAGCCAAACTAAGTAAAACTAAAAATTACCTGATCCCTGATTTATCTTGTTTGCTGTCTAGACTTCTCCAATAACCTGAACAACATGCAATTCTTCTCTTTAGTTCCTGTTGTGAAGATATAGTCTAAGAAATAATTTATAATTGGAATTTTTAGTGCATGCTGACCGAGGGTGCTGGATTATTCTTAGTGTCCTGAGATTTTGATCCAACTAACTCTTACTTATAAGAAAATAATACATATTCTGTATATGAAATTAATAGCCATAAAAACAAACTTCATTAAATTTGTCCCCTAATTTTAAGACAGTTATCACACGTGTATACCTCTTTTTCTTTCCCTCTCTTCCCAACCTTTTCCTTTCTCTACATACATATGTAATATATGTGTAAATATGTATATATAATACATGCACATAAATATGAAGGGAGTTTGCATAATAGATATCTCTAAACACACATATGCACATATACTTCTACTCATCTTGTATAATCCTTCCCCATCTGTTCAAATTCAACTAAATCCTCACCTCCTTCAAGGATCTATTTGACTACTCTGAATTTATACTACTTTTTATTGTCAGTCACATATTTAATATCTTGCTGATTTTCATGAGCAAATTTTGTATACCAGGTAGAATATCAACTCTTCCAGAGTCCTATTTCTGTATTGAATCTACAGCATTTTCTATCTTGTGCACAGGGTGTACACATAGGACCCTTTATTCCAAAGTTACGGTGCATCTAGTTCAACAGAAATTAGAGGACAGGCTCCTGATCTCTTGGACTGAGGTCTTTGGGAGCTGTCCCATGGATCATGTGCAGGAATGAACCTGTGCTCTGGATTATTTCTAAAGAGGTAGTCTGGCTGTGCTTTGGAGTTATGCATAAGGAAAGATATGTGATAAGGGACTGTGTGCCAGTAAAGTCTCACCACTAAGTTAGAAAGCATTCCCCAAATCAGTCATCTTTAAAAGAAGTGACCCGTCCCCCTCTCATTCTCTTTAACTATATTCATCCTGTCAGAAGTCTTCCAATTTTCCCTTAGGCTTCTACTTGGGGTTACTCTCATTCCACATGGTAAGACATTTAAGTATGCTAGTGGAATTGTCTGTCAACTCCAGGAGGGGGAAGGGAAGAGTGGAAGGAGACAACATGAATCATGTAACCATGGAACATTTTTTACAATTAAATTTAAAATTAAAAAAAAATTAAGTATGACAGGTAAAAGGACTTGCTTATGACCCTACAGTTGATAGGCTAAAGATTTTGGCTTTGAACTAATGTTCTCTAACTTCAGGTCTACCATTTTTTTTGATTGACCTACAAAATATATAGAACAAACACTTCAGATTTTCAAGGATCCCTGATTTCATTTTTTGTAAGGATGAATGAATGAATGAATGAATGAATGAATGAATGAATGAATGAATAAATGAATAAATTATAAGACATTTGTCAGAAGCTTACTATGGGTCAAGCATTATATGTTGGTGGGACATACAGAAAGCTGAGACAGTTTCTACTCTAAAAGACCTCATTGGGGCAGCTGGGTGGCTCAGTAGATTGAGAGTCAGGCCAAGCTTCAAATCTGGTCTCAGACACTTCCCAGCTGTGTGACCCTGGGCAAGTCACTTGACCCCCATTGCTTATCCCTTACAACTCTTCTGCCTTGGAGCCAATACACAGTATTGAATCCAAGACAAAAGGTAAGGGTTTAAAAAATATAAATAAATAAAAGATCTCAGCTTGTAACTAACTAGGAGAGACATTACATATTGGAAGGTTTAGCTGCAGGGTTGATGTAAATTAGGTCAGGTTGTCTTGAGTGTGCACTGAAGGTAAGATAGTAAAGCCCTTCAGGGGTCTCTAGGACCAAAAGCGTCATGATCCAAGCCTAGGTGGCAGATGACAATGACTTTAGGTTAGGCCATCACAGTAGCAACATGGACAAGAAAGCTTCAAGTTCTTTTTCCTTTGCCATTTTCAGTGACTTGTGAAAGGTAATGTGTTCTTTCATGGTGGGCTTTGTCTTTCACCATCTGTTCTCAAGCTTCATCATAACTACCACTCACCCATGGCCCTCTTGTTCAGCCCGATATAATTGGGCCAAAGCTCTCCTGTTAACAGCTAAAGAGGAAGAAGAGGCTGAATGGGTAGATGGCTGAGGCTGCCATTTTCCCAAAGCCAAAGTCATCTGCTTTTAGGGAGGAGTTGGCAGTCCAATAGATTATAAACCTATGCAATACCTATTATTATATATAAAATGAAGCTGACTGGACAAGACAATTTGTGATTATGGAACACAGGAATACCTCTATATACAGTTCACAGGGATGGAAAATGCAGTAGACCCAAACCTATAGTAGCCATTCCTTTTCTCTGCTGGGCAGGGTAATAGGCTGCTCTGACTGGCCACTATCTGATTATGATTACATACAGATTACATACATACAGATTATGATTATATACATATATATATATTATATTGGTTAATCTGCTCATTGAAGTGGCTCATCATGGTCTAGACTGATTCAACCAATTTGAGAACCCTGCAAAGTGTCCTGAGCCTGGGGTCTATCTTGGGGAAGACAGGACAGGGGTCCTCAAAGAAGCAGGTACTACTGAGAGAGGGAGTAAAATAGTCACTCAGTGTCCATTCATGAGGAGGAAAGGGACAAGGGATGTTGGCAGGAAGACTGGGGAGATAAGGCAAAAAATGGAGGAGGTAAATAGTTAGAGGGATAGGCCTTCTGGTCATTCTTCCAACTAATATTGTCTTTCCTCAGTCATTGTTAGTCCTAGACTCTGCCTTGACACTTCACCATTGTGCTCCTCTGGGCCTTGATTTCCTTAGTTTTGGAGCTGAAAAAAAAATCATTACCTGAGGGTCAATTTTAAGGTGATGAGCCCCTTCACTAGATCATTTAGTCCTCAGATAAAAGATATTTTATTGTTTTCCAGGTCCATTCATTCATAGAACTATAGAATTTCAAAGTTCTCCTTTTTATATATGAGTCCCAGAGAGAAGAAATGGCTTATCCTTAATCACACAGCAAAATCAGTAGAAGAGCAGTGAATGATCTTGCTCAGGTCTCCAAATGTCAAATCCAGTGCCCTCTCTCCTGTCTTATCACATGCCTTTCCCACAAACCTACCTGGTCAGAGACCTTACTACCACTATGGATCTAAAGTATTATTTTTCCAGTACATCCTCCTGGAATATCTTGGATCCATTCATTTGTTAAGATTGGGGGGCAGCAGGAGCAGTGGGAGGCAGGGAGAGTGAGATTGAAAGAAAAGAATGGAAAAGGGACAAAATATAATTAATGTCATTAGCAGATTGCAGAGCCAAGAAAGTGGTTCATTTAAAGCCAAGGAGCTAATGCATGCCTCAGCAATCCTTCATCACGTTGATTTCTGAAGACCATAAAAAAGACCATCCTTTAGCTCTGTTATTACTTTACATTGATGATAGGAGGTTAGAATATGAATGCCATTTGAAAGATAGTACCATTTCTTTGATACATCAAAAAGCACTCCACAGCAGACAACTACTTTCTTAGGACACTTACAGTCAAAGCTGGTGTTTGACTATTCTCCTAATGTCATATTACAATGACAGAAGCTCTCGATATATCAATTTAATCTTAGTTCAAAAATTCTTTTAGTTCTGCCTTAGTGAAGTCAAATGGACTTCTATAGTTTCTCAGCTCAAAATTGGACCACGCGCTTATAACAGAAAAAAAAGGAAAAATGCAGAATGTGGTTGAAAGGGTAATCATATTTCAGGGGAAAGAAATTGTGCTAGTTATTTGGCACTAAAGATTTCTAAAAGAAATCCAAGCTTTTGAGGGGATCACATGATTAAAAAAAATCATAATGACTACCCAAAACTAACGTACAAATTGTGAAAGAGTGGGGCTGGTCTAGGGGTCTAAGGAAAACTCATAATGCACCTTTCCATCTTTTATAATTTTAATGAGCAATTTTTAAATTCTATGTGGAGTTAATTTTGTATCTTTCTGCCTATTCTGAAAGTCTTTTTCACTCTTCCTCATTTTATCCAGTGCCTTAGGTCATATTAAGAAAAGTATATTGTCCAAGAAGATGAAGACCTATTATTTTCTGTCCTGGATATCTGGAGTATTGTGTTCAGCTCCAAGTGTCCCAATTTGGGGAGGACATTCACATTGCTTGTATAGAGAAGAGTGAACTGAATAATGAGGAGATTGTACCTAAGAAATACCTTAGAAATATTTACCTATATATAGTATAGATTTAATTTACTATAATGTTTGAATTGCTTTGAATCAAAGAATCACAGTATCCTGAGACATATCTGGAAGGGGCCCTAGATACTGTCTAGTCCAACTCTTCATTTTACATATGAGGTCCACAGAATTAAAGTAGCTTTCCCAAAGTCATGTAATTGCAGAACTGTGCATAAAACAGGTCTGACTTCCAATCCAATTCTTCTTCTCCTATAACATACCAAAGTCTCAAAAATTACTATTATAGAGGATTCTTATCATTTCTATGCCTTAGAACCCTGTTCCTAGAGGAATAGAAGGTCTCTAAAAAAATCTCTTACAACTCAGGGATTCTTTGAGCCTAAATCTACATTAAACCTGTGTAGCTAGGTAGTGTGGTGGATAGTGCATCAGGTCTGGAGTCAGGAAGACTCATCATCCTGAGTTCAAATCTGACCTCAGATACTTACTAGCTGTATGACTTGGGGCAAGTCATTTAATCCTATTTATCTTATTTCCTCATTCTTCAAATGAGCTGAACAAGGAAATGGCAAACCACTGCAATATTTTTGCTAAAAAATCCCTAGAGTCGTGAAGACTTGGACGTGGTTGAAATGACTGAACCATAGCTACATAAAATCTATATTAAGGAATTCAATTCAATCTAAAATTTTCTAGGAAGCCATTCAAAGATTATGGGTAGGAGGCAACTTAGATCGCAGTAGACAGAACATCAGGACAGGAGTTCAGAGGCTGGGGATTCAAATCTCCCAGAAAGGATTATAGGGCTAGTTACTGATAAGTATTTCTAAGGTATTGATTTCCCTAACAAACCTGAATCTTCCATTACTAAAACCTCTGCCTAGATTCTTAAACTGAGTTTGAAGAACTATTAACATTCATCACTTTTTCTCCTAATGCTCTGTGAATTGCTGAGTACCTGTAATTGATTAGTGTATAATCATAATGGCTAGAATTCATGAACTCCTTCAAGGTCTTATCTCATTCAATTATCATTACAGCCCTGGGAGGTAACTTCTATTGTTACTTCTGTTCAAAAATGAAGAAACTGAAAGTCAGAAGGTTTGTTACTAATCCAGGGCCACATGGCTTGTAGATATCTGATGTGAAAGAAGAACTTCATTCCAAGCACATGGCACAGTGTCTATAGATACTACTAAAGAGGCTAGAGAAGTACTAAGACTTTAGCTTGGGGCAAGACAGAGAATAAAGCCCGGAGAACTTTAAGGGGCAAAGGCAAGGCAAATGGTAATGCACAGTTGTCTTCCATTGTATCAGAAGGAACTATCTAATTCAATCTTTGTGAGCAGTCAATCAGTTTAAGAAAAAGGAGACAGCAAAAGGGGGAGGATTAGATCTTTATGATGAGTACATGGGTATAATGGAATATTATTATGCGATTTTGGCCAACTGTATAACCTATCCTTTAAAGCCCCCCATAATCTGCCTCCAACTTCTAAGTTCTAGAGATTTCATATCACTATATAATTTCATACAACATATTCTTGCTAAACTCACCATACGGTGAGCTCACTTTTCACCATACTCAGGATTCTATCTTCTGTCTTTGCCCTTTTCACAGCCCAGAATGCACTTCCTCCTCATCTTTTGTCTTTTAAAATCTCTAGGTATGACCTACTGCAAGTAGGTGACACAGTAGATAGAGGATGGGTTGGAGTCAGGAAGTCCTGAGTTCAAATCCAACCTCTGGGAAAGTCACTTTACCTCAGTTTCCTCAATTATAAAATGTGGACAATAACAGAGTTGTTGTAAGGATTAAATTCTGAACACTGCTTAGCAAAGTACCTGGCACATAGTCAGCACTATATAATTCTTATTCTCTCTCCATATTCTTTCCTAATTTAAGGCTTCCTTGCTCTCTTTCTCTCTCTGACTCTAAGGTCTCAAACTTGTCTTGTATTTACTTACACTGAGGTATGTCCTATCATCTAAGAAAAAAATGACAATTTTTTGGTGACAGAGACTGTATCCATTTTAGCATGTTTTACATAACTTAGATGCTTAGTAAATATTTACTGTTTAAATTAAATAATGTTGTGAGCTTTTCAGAACCTTTTCCTCTAAATAATCCTTTTAGGTAAGTACTGCAAGTGGTTCTTGTTCTCATTTTATAGGTGAAAAAACTGACTCCAGGTTCTTGATACTTTTCCTGTATCTGTTACAGACTATCCCACTTTCCTGGTACATATTATAAGACCACAGATTTAGAGTTGAAAAAGTACATAACGATCATTTAGTGTAACCTATTATTTTTTCATTAAGGGACTTAATGGTCAAATTTATAATAAGGGGCAGAGTCAGGCTTGGAATCTAGGTCTTCCAGCTCCAAATCAATAACTGAGTGCCTTTTCCTTTGTGCCATTCACTGTTCAACATGCTAAGGATACAATGACAAAAATGAAACAGTCTTTGCCATCAAGATGTTTGCACTATACAATGGAGATATAACATGTCCACAGATGCACAAATATTATACACAAACATGCACACAAATAAATGAACATTTTCAAGAGGACCACTAGCACTTATGGGAATGAGGAAAGCCCTATTGAGAGGGATGGCACATGTAACATGGATTTATTATACATACCTATATTTAGTATGGATTTTCTCTCTCTATTCTACCTCATTTACACAGAAGGAATACCAGGGTTACCTGTAATGCTAAGTTTTTGAAGAATTCATTCATTCAATGCATATTCATCAAGGGAATATTTCTGTGCAAAGATTGAAGATAGAAGGTCACGTTCAAAACATTCCTTGATTTTAAGAAGTCCAAATTTTATTGGAGAAAAGAACATGCACACAGATAAACAAATACAAAACATATAGAGGGTTAAAGCAAAGAGAGTAATAAGGGATGACGGTGGAGATGGTGCAGCCTTCCTATAGGTGAAATCACTGAGATGAACCTTGAAAGAATCTAAGACTTACAATTAGACATATTGAGATGAGGGCATAATCAGGTGGGAGGGAGAGCATGTGCAAAGACATAAAGATCAGAGATGGAATGGCATCTATAGAAATAGACAGTTTCTCTGTAATTTAACAGTAGTGAAGGAAAGTAATATTTAAAAGCCTGAAAAGGTAGCTTGGAACCTATGTTGCAAAGAATCTTAAATACCAAACACAGTCATCTGTATCATATTCTAGAAGCAATTAGCAACTCTTGGAGCTTCTTGTCCTATATAACTTACTGGATTGCAAGTTTCTTGAAGGAAGGAGCAAAATCTTTAATTCTTGTTGTATTCCCCTCCTGGCCACACAGTATTTGCACACAGTAGATTCCTGATCAGTGTTTGCTGCTGCAGCTGTTATCAGGCATCTACCTATGGTATATGTGTAGACCTTATATGGTCTTCTAATATCTTGCAACCTTTGAAGAAAGAAATCTATCTATATCTGTATTAGCTGCTGTCTAAAGAGCCGTCTGGGTGGCATCATAAGAATAATAGCAGATCATCAAAAGATAATAGAACTAGAGCTTAAATTTTCTCCCCCTCCCCAGATTAAAAAAAAAAAAAAGCCTTTTCTTTTGTATTTAGTGCCAAATTCACTGTCCCTTCTGGATGAGCCTTAGTTACATCTGGTAAGATTTCCTGGGAACCTGTGGTCCTATTACCCAAATTGCCTTCTTAGGTCTCTTACTTGGAACCCACTGGGGAGGGAAGGTCAAATAATAGTGACATTAATGACAAAACCCAAACCCAGGACCTGAATAACCTCTTGGTTTTCCTTTCTTTCCATGGCCACGATAATGAAGCCCTATCAAATATTGGGGAAAGGAAACTACCCAAATCTTGGTTTACTTAAGAGGTAGTTTGTGGTCAGGCACCCAAGAGATGTGTCAAATTACCTCACTTTAATTTCAAGTAATTGGTGAACAGGATAATCCTGAGTCTCTTGGGAATCATGACAATGGATAACTGGTGCTTTTTATCCTTCTTGATATACTCAAGTAGAAATTGCTGCTATCGAGGGCATTCTACAGCTGCCCACAAAGTCTGGGGTGGCAGATATTTAGACACAAAATAATCCAGCTGACCGTAGAAGCTACAATATACAGAGGGACTTGTTCTCTAGTGAGATTTCCTAATGTTCCACTTTGATTAGGAATCTGCAGTGAATTTCTCAGTAGCTTATATTAATAAGTAATGCTGTCATTTCTTAAAATTTGAGAATATCAGGAATCATCAAATCTTAGAATGAAGCGAACTTAAGAAATCATCTAGTCCACTCTTAACTCTAAAGTTCGAATCATGAATCTGCTGTATGGTGTCTCAGTCATTTGGTTTCTGCATGAAATCTTTAGTAATGGGAAATTCCCCATTTCTGGAATGAGCCAATTCTTCTTTGGGATAGTCATAAAGGTAAAATATTTTTCTTGATATTAAGTGGGTAGGAAGCCTACTTGGAATTAGAAAGTCACATTTTCCCGATTTCAAATTTGGTCTCAGACACTTACTGGCTATATAATCCTGGGCAAGTCATTTGACATTTTTCTCAGTTTCTTCATCTGTAAAATGTGCTGGAACCACTTCATTATCTGAGCCAAGAAAATCCCAATGGTGTCACAAAAAATGAGACGTAATTGAAATTGAATTGACTGAACAACAATACCATTTTCCCACTAAATCTTTTCTCAAATTCCTAGTAACAAATCTTCTAATCATGCAATTCTAGTCCTCTCATCATCACATTCCAGCTTGTTAGTATCCTTCCAAAATGTGGTACATAGAAATGGACCCAGCAGGGTAAAGTATGAAGGGAATGAATACCTTTTTTTTTTATTCTAGCTGATATTTTGGTATTATTAAAATGCTCTTGAAGCTCAAATTAGCTTTAGGAGTCCCCATGCCATAGAGCTGAAAGAAAAGCTATATTTAAAACGCTTGCTATTGCTACATCTACATCAGTTTTAAGCATTATTTCAAAGCATATAAATAGATAAGGATAGAATGCAGAATAGATGATAGAAATACAATAGGCAGATAATAGATAAATTAGGAATTCTCAAGCTTAAGGCAAGTGAATAAGAAGATATACATATTTATAGCAGAAATAGAGATCTAGACAATAGGTAATTAGGTAAGTAGTTAGATAGATGATAGATAGATAGATAGATAGATAGATAGATAGATAGATAGATAGATAGATAGATAATTGGGAGGATAGAGTGCTTAGGGTGTTTTAAACTAGCACATCTACTGAGAAGGCTTGTTGAGGCTTTTTCAGGGATGTTCATTCCCCTTTGGTGCACACCTTTCATTCAGTTCTTATCTGTGATTTCAAAAATCTGCAGGATTTGCTGTGGCCACAAGTCCATGAAACTGTCTCTGCAGATGGGTTAAACTAGATTGACAGTTCTCAAACCCATTATTGAGTTAGAATGATGTCTACCCTAAGGATATGAAGACTTGTGGAATTGATGAATGAGAATAATTTGTTCCAATGACCATGAAAGTGGCTGTAGCAAGTGCTGTAGAGTGCTTAGAGCTTGGTCAGACTTCCTGGATGCCAAGGTCAT
Organism: Monodelphis domestica; assembly: GCF_027887165.1. Lineage (NCBI taxonomy): Eukaryota > Metazoa > Chordata > Mammalia > Didelphimorphia > Didelphidae > Monodelphis > Monodelphis domestica. The sequence continues at coordinate 328,778,854 of NC_077227.1, forward strand.
CTACTGGACCCTGGGCCATCCCAGTTTTATCTTGCCACTAGACTTCAATGACTCTGGAAGAGAGAATGAGGCTGATGACTTTGTGCAATTTTGTCTCAAGTTCTTGCAGGGTCAAGACATTACCAATGCATGCATACACAAGTCAGGATATTACCCTTTGATGTCATTGATGCTCTTCTAAAAAAAGAACAAACAATAATAGATGCAAAAAGTATCTAATATATAATTTCTATTAAATAAGAAAAGACAGATTTTGCTTCTTGTTATAAATTCCTTACATAACCTTGAATGATGTCATAATTTATATATTTATATATATATATATATTCATATACTTTTAATACCTTATGCACTCAGCTAATAGCAAGACAAAGAAGCATAGAATCATAGTTGGAAGCTCAGAAGCCATCTAATCACTACTACTATAGCCAGCATTTATATATTACTTCAAAGGTTGTAAAGCACTTTACAAATATTAACTGATTTCATTCTTAAAACAAATTTGGGAAATAGATAGTGATTTGCTTAGTGTCATATAGCTTGTGTCTGAGGCCAAGTTTAAACTCAAGTGTTCTGGAGTCCAGATCCTGTGCTCTACTTAGTGTCCCCTAGCCACCTCCTTGAACAGGAATTTCTTCTAACAGTAAAGATAAAATACAATAAGAACAAAATATAATGAGCAATTATTAGGTATAGAGAGAGCCCCACATTTTTCTAGGATTGGCTGGAGATACAAAGTTTAGATCAACTCTTGGGAAGTGCCTTCAAGGAGTTTATAGTCCATTCATAATATCTCTGTTAAGAGGTCATTAAACACATCACTACATCTTCAGTGACAGCTATTGTACTTCCTATTAAGACCAGCCATTTTGCCTTGAGACACCTCAAATTATAAACATTTCTTCTTTACATTGAACCTAAATTTGGCTCTCTTCAATATCTACCTACTACCTAGCTCTCCCAATTAGAGCCACAGAGAACACTAATTCCTTTTCTTTTTAAAATTTAATTTCATTGATTAATCAAGAAAAATGTTTTCAGGGTTACATAATTAATTTTCTTTCCTTCCCCTTCTCCCACCCCACTCTCATAGTCCATGTGCAAATCCACTGGGGACTAATTCCTTTTCAACTATCTTCTTCAGTGATGTTCAGATATTTAAAGACACTTCCATCTCCTCTTCTATATGCTAGGCATTCTCATTTCTTTTTACCATTCCTCCTTTGTGGCAGGGTCTTCAGTTCTTTGGACCTCTTCCCTAGCTTCAACTTGTCAAAGTCAATAGCACATGTAATGGGAATATGTTTACCAAAAGGCAGAAATCGTTTTGGAAGTAACTTCTCTTCATCTGTCCGGATATCCACTTAAGAATGGAGAACACAGTAAGATTAATATGCATTTCAACAAGCTATGGCCTGCTCAGTTTCTGGCACCCTTTCTATATACAAACAGAAAGATGTAAAAATGCAAGAAGGATATTTATTGGAGGAGTTATACATAGATAAGGGGCCGTGCCTTTCACACAGAGAATGGAATCAGTTTTTGATTGCAAGTAGAATGTAGGACTGTGGTTTCGTTGTCTCTGTTTCTGGAAATCTCTTCTTGTCTACATGTAGCATCTGATTTGGCTATTGAAGGAAATAAAGGATTCCAAGATAGCCTAGGTGAAGGTATAGATATGGGTGATAGATAACAAATAATAAGTGTATTTTATATACCATAAAGTGAGTAAAGGAGAATGATTCTATGAGGCATAGATGAGGAGGAAGTATGTTCCAGACATGGGAACCACTTGGGCAAGGCATAGGATTTTATTTGGAAGAAAAATTATCCTGTGAGGGGATTTCAAATGAAGTGTGGCATTTGTGAAAAGGAATCATATGAAAACAATTATGTGTGGTAGGTAATATATTACTGCCTTCATTTTGTTGATGGGGAAACTGAAGCTCAGAGCAAAACCTGCCCATTGTCAAAGATAGAACTGGAAGGCAGCATTTCTAACTTCCTGTGTACTATGGGATCTCCACCTATCTAAGTTTCAAACTGGTTCAAACCAATTTAGAAAAAAAAAATGTGTCATAACTTGAAGAGGCCTTAACACAGAATCAAATTCAAAGGGAGAAGGACTAGTGAGTGACAGATGTAGAGTAGAAAGGAAGTCTTAGCACACACATGTATAAATCATACTCTTACTTAGTAGAAATGAGAAGGTATCAGCAAATACTTTCTGACATCATCATGGTCAGCTATTTTGATAGAAACTACCTCCCTCAATCATTTCCATTTTTCCTCTTTTTGAGATATATTGAAAATTGATATGAATGCTTTCAATTTTTGTTATCATTCTCCATTTTAGCCACAGCAGGTAATCATTTAAAAGGATATAGTACTTACTTGATCCAGAGACCCCACAAAAATCATCTAAATTACAAGGGGTTCAGATCTTTAGTTCAAACAGCTATTAAAGACTTGCATATACAAAAAGTTATTTCATTTTTGAAAAAGGTCTCATTAATGAGATTTTATTTTCTATGTCATATCCAGCTGTTTTATTTGATTGCATTTTCAGTTAGTCTGTCAACAGGCACTAATAAAGTACCTAGTGTGTGCCAGGAACTGTGATAAGTGTTTCTTTAGTTTATCACATAAAAAAAGGAAAAAGTATAAATATAATACTTGGACTCAGGAAACACCCGTGTTCCCAGGTCTAGCCCTTTGAACTCTGATAAGTTTGAATGTTCTTTTCAACTTCTCAGAACCACAGTTCCCTTGTCTATACAATGAGGATAATATTTGCAATGCTTACTTCAAACACTTGTTTTGAAGAAAGTGCCTTGCAAGATGTAAAGTTGTCTGAAATGTGAATTATTATTATCATCTATTCCAGCTTCCTCAGTGATGAATCTTATAAGAAATAAATAGAAATGTAGAATGATAGAGTAGAGGTGGTTGGAAATTTCATGCCAAATTCAAAACGAACACTTTCTGAGGTTCTTTGGGAAGTTGGGAAAAGTTATTTTGTATGTCACATCAAGAAAATAAAAAGGAAATATATGAAGTCCTCTCTGCCAGTGACACAAGAACCAGTAAAAGAAAAGATACTGCCATCTCATCTCCTCTTGCCCAACGGTTGTGTTCCAGTGTAGGCAGAGAAAGGTTCAGGTGTGAAAATGCGTTTCTGCTGGCCTCCTCCAGAAGGGTGAGGCTGTACCAGGTACCTTTCAGCAGCTGCATAATTATCACAACTGAACAGATCTCAAATCAAAATTTCCTTTTCTGCTGGGTGTCGGCAATACTGTTCTCTGCTTCTCTTTGTGACCGTGACCACTGAGAGCTCAGGAGCACCGAGACAGTTAAACCACCTCAGGGCCACCTGGTATTTGTGGCACCTCAAGGACCTTCAATGTACTTCTCAGTGACCACATCACTAACCACTAGTTACTCAGAAGCTCAGCCTGAGGGATGTGCAGCTTACCAGTTCACAGGCCTTTAGACAGACAAAATGATGATGAAGCACTTTTTAAGAGCCCCAAGGTAAAGAGATGCCTTCGCCCTGTTCTCAGATTATCACGGAAATGTACTCACCATCATTAATCAGATTAGAAAGCCCCAGATCAGCACTGATGATGCAGGTCCACCTCAGTGAATGTCCAGCATTTTTTTTTCTCACTTTATTTTTTCCCTCACTTCCTGTCTTGCATTTTTACATGACTTTAGTTCCTAAGGTAAAGGCAGAATTAATGAGATTTGGGATAGAACAACCTCCTGATTTTCAATTAGGAAGGGGGAAAAAAAACCCTCACCTTCATCTTCATCCCACCTCTCTGGCCATTGAAACAGTGGCTACCCTTAAAGGCTATGGAAGGCTCTAGGTTCCTTTATGATGTCTTCCTTGAAACCCTAGCTGGAAATAATTTCTCCCTCTTCTAAATTCCATAACATTTTTCTTATGATAGAGCCTGACTAGTAACCACTTAAAAATGCTTGTTGACTGATTGACCTCTGTTATTCAGCTTCAATATTTTATCTTATATTATAGTCATATCTCTTTCTAAGCCTTTTGAGGTCAGAGAAAATAACTTGTTCAATTTTGAATCATCAAGCTTATATGAAGTGCCAAATAAATGTGCATTGAATGAAAGATAATAGCTCATAAGAGTATAGGATTTTGCATTTGCTAATCTCCTTCCCCCCCCCCCCCATAATAACACAGCAAGGTAGATAGTATAAAAAAAAAAACTCATCATTTTTCTTCTAAACGAGGAGACTGAGGTTCACAGAAATGACTCATTCATACAACTAGAAGAGACAGAATTGAACCAAAGTCACTAGATTGCCACATAGATCTTTTTAGAACTCCATGATGCCTCTTCAACGAATGAATAAATGAACCCTATTAGGCATCCTATACAGATGAGTAAGTTCAGAGAGGTGAAGTTATTGGTCCAAGGCAAACAGCTGTCTAGCAATAAAAGAGCAGTAGGTCCTGTGATTTCTAATATGATGCTACTGCCACCAAACTGCATGACCTTATTTGAATTTGTTTGACTAGAAATAAAAGGAAAAATGGATTCCTGGAACATCATGAATCCTTTGACACTTTGGGCCCAGTCAGATTAAAATTTGGTCATAGACACCACAGCATTGTTGCTGTCTAAAATAGAATGATCTTGGATTCAATAGCATCCCCAGTTTATTTCTTACTCCTAATGAATTGTCTGTGACAAATTGCTTTTGGTAGGACCCTCCTGAAAAAAGGTGACAGCTGCCAACTTTTCTTTCCCTTGCCACCAATATGGATCATTCTCTCCCTTAGAGTCCTTGTGACAAAAGACCTTCATCTTCAATACTGTGACTTGTGTCTGTGGCTAAAGGACAAAACAATATTACTTTTCCTACTTTGGTAGCAAACCTCTAACCTTGACTTTCTCTTCATAGAAACTTAGATTGCCAGAATAGAAAAAAAGTATAGAAGGGATCTACTGGATTCTCATCTCCTGCCCATTACAAGAATCCTTTCTGCTGGTCTTCACAAACACCTTGCTTGAATACTTCTAATTATAGAGAACCAACAGCCTTTTCCATATTAAGATGACTACAATTGCTAGAAATTCATCCTTTATATTGAGTCAGAGTCTACCTGTGAATAATTTTCATTAATCTTAGTTCTTCCCTCAGGAGACAGAGTAAAAGTCAAGGTCAAGCATTCATTTGGCAAGCATTTATCAAACATATGTGCAAGTGGGAGGCCTATGGTGTAGTGGATGGGAGATGGCTTTGGGGTCAGAGCCTTAGAGTTTACATCTAGTTTCTGACACATATTAGCTATGTGAAACCATAGGGGAGTTATGAACCTCTGTAAAATTCCAAAGAAGTTGCTGCTCTTCATCATGTAGAGGGAGTTTCTATACTGAGAGTTGTATGCAGTGATGAAATCAAGAACCTCAGGTTGGGAGCTTGGGATACTCAGATAAATAGATGACACAGATTTTCCTCTGAAGGATCTTACAACATAAGGGGAAACAAAATACATACATATAAAACACATATGAGTAGGATCCAAAGGAGTGCAAATATCAGGCAATATACTATACAACATTGAACTCGGGGAGAGATTCTTTTCACCAGGGGGCTACTTTTGAAGTTGAGGAAACTTTGATGAGGAGTTGGGGCAGGGGTGAGCGGAGAAATGCAACTGAAAATAGACCTTAAGAAGACAGGGATTGATAGTCAGAAATGGGGTTGGGGAGTAGAGGGAGTGGCGGAGTGGAGCATCTCTCTCCGGACTTGACAATCCATTAGGGGAATAACACTAATACAGATAATAATAACTAGTATATACATAGAGTTTGCTTTACAATTTGCAATGTATTTCACAAATATGATCTCATTTGCTTCTCATAACCACCCTGGGAGATAGGTGCTATCATTATTTTCATTTTACAGAGTAAGAAGGCAGAGGTTAAAGGATGTCCCTGTGGTTAAACAGCAAGTAAGGGTCTAAGACTGGATTTGAACTTAAGCCTTCCTTAATCCATTTTCAGTTTTCCACTGTGCCTCCAAGATGCTTAGAAAGATCACCATCTACCACAATATCACCTGAAAACCGCAATAGAAGATTGTAAGGAAAATGGTGAGGTCGAAGAAAGAAGGTTATATGCCATATTTATAAAAATAACAAGAGTGGCTAATATAAAAGGATTTCACATCCATTATCTCATTCGTTCTTTATAATGATCCTGAGGGTTTAGTAATGCCACTGTTGTGATTTCCATTTTTATTGAAATGGACCTTAGTACTCTGATTCAATTTTGACACAATTCAATTTAGTTAACATTTATTAAGCACGTATTTTGTATAAGGCACTATTTTAGAGCTTAGCTACACACAACATTAAAACAATATTTGCCCTCAAGGAGTTTATATTCTGGTGGGGTTAGAAGTGACAGAACAACCCATATTACATAGATGTTTATGCAGATAATGATAATAGTTAGCATTTATAGAGCACTGTAAGGTTTGCAAAATACTTTATAAATATCTTATTTTATCCTTACAACAACCCTGGGAAGTAAGTGCTCTTATTGTGCCCATTTTACATATTAAGAAACTGAGGTATAGAAGTTACAAAGCTTGCCTGGGGTCAGTTTAGAATGGATTTGAATCCAGGTCTTCTAGGCTCCAAGTCCATTGCTATATCTATTGGACCATCTAGCTGCACTATAGGTATAATATATGTTCCAAGTTATATAGAGTAATTTTAAGGGGAAAAAATTATTGGGATCTAAAAGACCTTATGTAAGAAATGGGAGCTGATCTGGGATTAAAAGGAATCTGGGAATTCGAAACTGTAGAAGTGAGAATGAAAGATAGGATGCAGAAATGAGGAACTCACTACCCAAATGCACAGTGGGAGGAGCTGGAGCATTATTTGTGATTAAGAACTAGGACTGAATGGAAAGCAGAAACTGACTAGAATGGAAAGTATCTGAAAATATGTAATACGAAAAGTGTGGAGAACTTTAGATATCAGGTTAAGAATCTGGAATTTTAATCCAGAGATAAAAAGGAGCCAGTGCAGATTTTTGAATAGTCAGTGACATGGTCAGAATCTAGCAAGTCAGAGAGCTACAAAGGACTACAAACAGAATAGAAGATAACTTAAGGAAGTAGAGGAAGTTGATGTTACCAGGCACCTGATATGAGCTGATTATCACAAGAGAATGATTAATTTGACTTTATAAATTGTATCAATGATTACAAAAATGGAAATGAATCAGGTCATCTAGGCTTCATTTTCTTATAGGAGAGAATTCATATTCTCCGGTCTTGACATTTTCCTTTGACTGAATATAAGCAAAGCCCCTGACACTTCCTAAACTAATATTGAAAGGGTCAGGATAATCAATCCCAGTGCAAGTACATCTCCGGAGAGCCTGGCTCACTTCCTCCCCACTCTACAGTGATTGAAAAGACTCTGGGAATATTTTACAGTGAATTCTTGGGGAGGAAATAAAAGAGGAGAGGTAGAAGGAAATAGATGGTGAGTGACTGAAATCAAGGGTTCTCAAGGCAATCTTCTTCATTTGCTATATGCTCTTTGTTCTGTTACCAACTCATCTTTCCCCTTCTAAAAGCACTTAGTCCAAATGCTATGACAAAGTCCGACCAGTAGATTCTGTAGCTCAGGAGAGTTTATTCCTAAGCTGCTGAAACAGATATTTGGTGCTTCCTCCACCTCTTCATTGTTGTTTTTATTTCTTTTTTCTTCTGTTTTCCAGTGCCACTTAGGGAGAAGAGTTTCTCTAAGATTTGCAAACTAATCACCAGAAAGCCTCAGTTTTCTTGGATCTTGGATCTTATATTCTGCCATTCTGTGTCCTTTGTATGTCTCAAATTAGAACTAAGTTAAAAGAGGAAGAAAAATCAGTCTCAAGAGGCAGCAGGGTATGGTGCAGAAACTATTGGGCTTGGAGCCCAAAGACCTGGCTTTGAAAACTGTGCTTCAAGAGTTACCAACTGTGGAGGTTTGGAAAAATTGTTACTTATTTCTGAGGTTGGCTTTTTCATCCGTGAAATGGGGATAATGATACTTATAGAATCAAAGACATAGAGTAGGATGGTTTATCAGAGGTAATTTAATTCAACCCCTATTGGAATATGAATCCCTTCCATAATATAATTGAGTGGTCATTCAGCCTTTGATTATAGATCATTAGTAATGGGAAACATTACTTCCAGAGGTAACTCATTGTACTTATGGATGGCTCCAACTGTTAAGAAACATTTTTTTTCTTCTCATTGACTTTAAATCATGACTATCAAGCTGTAGGTGCTCAGTTAATTCTCTGAGGTAGAACATATCAAAACTACTAATGTTTTCTAATGATAGCCCTTTAAATAAATGAAGACAGCTACCACAGGTTCTCTGGTAAACCCTAGGATCTTTTGAAGAAGAAGATGATGATGATTATTATGGGCAAGATCAAAACCCCACAAAGGGCCTTACATAAAGTTAGGATGAAAAATAAGTAAATTGTTGGAGATACAATTATCTCAATTTCTAGGAAAATATGAGTATTATTACCTAAACTCTGTTTGACCAAATACTCTAATATATTATATTTTTCTAAATCGTTTATGAGGTATTTGAGGACCTTTTCATGACTCAAGGGATATCTATCTGTGGCTTTTGGATATAGCCATCATTATTCTGGCAAACTTCAAAAGCATACATTAAAAACATCTATTTGATTATGACACACTGTCATTTGTGGGGCATAAACATAAAAGTTCATAAATTGTAATATGAGATGCTGGCACATGGTATGTTTATTGCCAATGGCCCTTCTCCTAAAGATAGGAATGGATTAAGGAGTATATTTTTTTGTTTTAATTTTCCTTTGTATTATAGATGTAACAATGAACATATCATGAATGAACATGAAATTTTCATTATGCAAAGAATAAAAAAAGGTTTGAAGATAAAAACAGATCCATTACATACTTTATTTAAAATATGTATTATTAAATTTTATTATAATTATAAATTTGTCATAGTAATAACATAACATTTAATACTTTATAGCACTCAAATAGAAGCCCTTACAACAATAAATGTATTGAACAAAAATAAAATTTGCCCCTATATGAAAATGGAACTGATTCTGGACTTCTAGTCTATCATCCTTGTCACTATCATCAGTCTTCTGGAATCACAATGGGTCATTGTATTGAGTAGAGTTTGTAGTCTTCCAAAGTTGTTTGCCATTATCATGTTAATGATTTTTAAAACCTGCTTTGCATAAAGTATAGCAGTCCACCCCTAGCTATGGGCAAGGGGAACAGTTGGTATGTACAAATTGCCTTAGAAGAGAGCATGCTCAGCCTTGAGCATGCTCAGTATTACACATGGCTGGGAAAGCCTCTGACCCTTGACCCCAGCTTCCCCCAGGTTAGGCGGGAACACAGGTTTCTTTGTGCTCACCTGGTTAAGAGAAACCACACCTATACCTTGTCATTAACCAATGATGATCATCCCTGTGTACGGTGTATATTTGCATATCAAAGATTATATATAGCCCAGCAAGCTCCACCTCTCTCTCTCTCTCTTTCAGGCTAGCTGATGGCTGTCCTGGCAGGAGCTTGGCCTCTGGCCAAGCTCCATCTTTAAACCTTCTCTATCTCTCTATCTTCTATCTTCTATCTATCTATCTATCTATCTTCTCTATCTATCTTCTCTATCTCTCTTTCATCTCTCCGACCTGTGTGGTATTAAATGTGGATCTCTGGACTGGTAAAAGCCTTCAGAAGGGTCCTTTGATCAGAGCTTAGCTGTGGCTCATGGAAAATTAATAAAGACTCATTCCTGCCACCTCATATCTCTAATTTGACTCCGTCATCCCCCTCGTGGTATCTAAAACTTCTATCCTGTCTCTATCTTCCTAACTTAAAGCTTCTCTCCCCTCTGAGGAAGCTTTATAAAGGCTGGATCGTATGTAAAATATCCCATTCAAATTCACATAGGTAATCTTTAAGCCTGAATTTGAATCCAGTGTCTTTGATTTCATATCCAGGGTCCTTTTATATAGTCTAAGCAAAAAGATTTCCAGGCAACTTTTCAAGGAGGACACAGACACAGGAAATCTCTTTTTGGGAGAGATGTGAGGAATTCTCTTGGATAGAGAGCTTCACAGTGATGGAGGCAAGTACTCTACTGAGATATAAATTGAAGAGGATGACAGCCATGTGTCCAGAGTGCCATAGCTATCATTTTCTGATAAAGGACATTTCTAACTCCTTTGTGCACTATTCCTCTGCTCATGGAGAAGTATGGGACCAATTTAAAGAAAACAGAAAAATGTCCCATTCATCTTTCTTTATTTCAAGGAATATGTCTTTTTTCCCCAGTTTTTGGTTGGGACAGAATAAACTATACTTCAGTAAAGTAATGGGAGGGCCTGAGTTCAAGTCCTGGATCTGCCAATTGACTAGTTTTATGCTTCTTGTTTCCAAAACACAGTTTCTTGTAAAACAAAGATAGTTGTTTTATGATATTTACATCCCAGGGATGTTCTTTTCATTGCCCTGCTTTGGGCCTCTCATTTGGACAAAGAGGAAAGAGAACTCTTGATTGCAGGCTAGAATAATAGGCTGAATGAATAAAATGAAATATAATAGGAAAAATGTAAAGGCAATGAGCAAAACTTAAAATGCTATAGAAATGTGAGTGATCTTTATTATGTATTCTCTTACTCATCTTCCACAAATCAGATACCTAATTTCTCTATTATAATAAAGCAGTGATTGGGGTTATTATTTGGGGCCATAATAATTTTAATATCATGCATTTATACAGTGTTTTAAGGTTTTCAAAGAACTTTACAGGTTATTATTTTTAACCTCATAGTAACTCTGGAAGATAGGAACCCTTATGGTGTCCATTTTACAACTGAGGAAACTGAGGCAGAAAGAGGTTAAGAGATGTGCTTGGGATTATATAGCTAAATTCCTGAATCTAGACTTGAATTCAAGTGGTTCTAAACTCCAGGGATAATATGTTAGGTCAAGAGTGGCCTTCAAGTAAAACTGGGCAATGAACAAAGTGTTTTGGACATTTTCCAATAAAGCTCTTAAAATAAGATCATGTGAATTTTAGCTTCAATTTCTCTATCTCTATAATAGAGACAATCACAGATTCACTACTCAAGTTGAGGTGAGAGTCAAACTGAATAAAGTACTATGGAAATATAAATAATTGTCAGCTTGGCATAACAGATAGATTGGCCCATGAACCTGGGAAAACCTGAGTTTGAGTCTTACCTCTGACACATGATAGCTATGTGGCCCTGGATAAGTATCTTAATTTGTCAGTGCTCTAGTTAAATTTCTAAGATTGTAAATTGCACATAGAGGTTCCTTCTATCAATGAAATCACAGGTCAAGTTTCTGTCCCCATAAATGTAAGAAGTTTTTATTGTTTTCAGCAGTAATATTATCCTCATTAAATAAGATAATATTAAGTAAAAAGTGCCCAGCAAAGTTCCTAAAACATATGAGACCCTATAAAAATACTTATTCCTTTTCCTCCTCATCATCATTTTTCTTCATCATCATTATCTTCATCATCAACATCACATTTTAGCTTTCTAGCTCTAGTTGTTGTCCTTTGTTTTCCCAATGAATCCAAGAATAATGACAAAAATAACAAAAAAAACTTCATTTATATATTATTTTAAGCTTCCCAAGGCACTTAATTTTCATTATTTCATTTGATCTTCCTATAAAAGAAGTGGTTCATATTATTATTACCTCATTTTACAGAGGAGAAAGCTGAGACTCAGAGAGCATTTGAAATAACTTGCCAGTATGGTCGCTGTGTTGTTAAACAATGGAGTATAAATTTGAGACTCCTGGTCCCAGGAGCAACACTTTGTCCACTGTTCCATTCTACTCCTTCCTTACACTCTTCAATCATTTCCTGACTTATTTCATCTTGTTCTGACTACCAATTTTCTCTACTTTCTTCTGAGAGAGTGTGGGTGGTCTCCCTTCTGGAGTATAGACCCACTGTGAGCCAGTGTTTTCCTGCCTGTCACCAGGCAGAGATGACATGAGTGGGTATAATTGACATATTCCTTCCTTTTGGGAGTGTGGGGGCTTGCTTACCCCCCTTTTCCTTTTCTCTCTTCCAAAGCTGCCTCAATGAGGACATTACAAAGGGTGGGTGGTTCTAACAGAAATTATGCTAGAAATTTGGTTGATGGATACTGAAGAGTAAATCTGTTGAGACTTAGCCATCTAAGGAGATGTGAGAAGGTAGACTACTTAGAGATTAAGACAGATAGAATTAAAATACTGAAGTCATCAAATTAATAGTTGAAAGTAGAGGGCATGTTGAGGATTGAAAAGAAAAGGCTGAAGGTTCTCTCTCATTAAGTATTTGAAGATTATATATTTGGAAAGGAAATTAGTGGTGCTCTGTGTAGCTTCAGAGGATAGAACTAGGGAAAAGAAAAAAGGGGAAGGGAGGAATGGAGGGAAGGTGAGAGAGAGAGAGAGTGGGAGGAAAAGGGAGAGAGGGAAAAGTGAGGAAGGGAGAAAGAGAGAGACAGACAGACAGAGTATTTCCTAGGTGCCTGCCAAATCTGCAAGGCTCTGTGCTAAGTGCTGGGCTACAAATATAAGAAAACAATACAATCCTTGCTCTAAAGGAGCTTATATTCTAATGAGAAAAATGGAAGAAGATGACACACTAAGGTGAGCATGGAACTAGAAAAATGAAAGGAGACTTCTCTAATGTCATAGTGTAGACATTGACAGGAAATGATAGGGAGGCCTGTTTCCAGGCAAGATGAGAAAAAACTTACCTTTTAGATACCAGAATCCTAAGGGTAAAATTCAAGGTATTGATGTGTATTAGAAGAGGGAGGGGTGAGGACAATGGGTGGAAGTACAGTGATACAGATTTGGATTCAACATAAAGATAGGTTTTCTAATAAACTGTGCTATCCAACAATACTATCTTTATAAGAAAATGACATTCCTGATATTCTAAAATCTGGATATGGATAGACATCATAACATATGATATCCATAACATATGGATAACATAAGGATAGAGTTTCTAATAAACTATGTTATCCAACAATATTATCTCTATACCTGAGCACCATTTCTCACAGTCTAATAATGTCCTCTTTCTATATACAGTTCTTCCTTAATTCACCCAATGGTCTCATTCTTACAATTAAAAATTCATATTGGTTATATTATGCTAAGAAAAAGGATGACCTACAAATCAGGGACCATAGTGTTCAAGAGTTGAAACAGACCTTAAGGATTGTCTAAATCAAAATTCTCATTTTAAACTGAGGAAACTAAGATTTTAAAAGGATGTTTAAGTCGTGCAAAGGCACACAGTTTACAAATGGACTCCAAACTGGAGCCCAGGTCTTTGCAATCCAGTTTTATTAAATTATTTTTTATTAAGACCTTCTGACCTAGCTCCTAACTTGGTTCAACAACTTATCAGCCCGGTTATATTGGAAAAACCACTCTATTTGGCACATTCTCTCTTGATATACTTGGCAATGAATTGAAGAAATCTGAGACAGATGATAATAAATTCTTTGAATTAATAGAACGATGAGACACTGACACTAACTTGGAGAGAGGTTTCCAGTGTTGTGCCATAGGGATCTGTCTTTCGTCCTTTATTCTTTGACATTTTTATCAATAACTAAGAAGGAGAAATGTTATCTTTCTTAACTATGAGAATGAAACAAACTATGAACAATTCTACATGATCCAACTTCCATCCCCTACTCCCAAATAAAGAAAAACTAAGGTCTAGAGGACAGGGATAATCTATTTTGTTTTTGTACCCCCAATGCTTAGCACAGTGCTCAGAATAGAATAAATGCTGAGTATATGCTTATTTACTAGTTAACGGATTAATTTGCCCAAAGTCTTATGGTTCATCCTCAGCAGAGCTCAGATTTCAACCCAGATCCTCTGATTACAAATTCAGTTCTCTTGCTGCTACATTATACCATCTTTCTTATACATAGAAAGGATAGGTTATTCTGTCCTGTAGGCTAGAACATGCAGTTTGACTAACTAGCACACAACTTAATAATAGCAAATGGATTCCAAAATTGGGTTCCAAAAATCAACTCTACAAATGATACTTGTATTTGTTCAGGCATTTCAGACTATTTACGATCCTATTTGTTTTGTTTTGTTTTGTTTTTCAGACAAAGGTAGCTGACTAGTTTGCCATGTCCTTCTCCAGATCATTTTACAGATGAGGAAACTGAGACAAACAGAATTAAATGACTTGCTAAGTATGTGTAAGTTACTGAAGCCAGGTTTGAACTCAAGTTTCCTGACTTCAGGTTAGGATTTCTATCTACTATTTAGCTATTCATAAATATTGCCTGGGTCAGTACAAATTGAAATAAATTCCAATGAAAAAGAAATAACACTTTGTGACAGAGGCTATTACATAACAAGAGTGCCAGGCTGAAGAGTGTGTGGATCTGATCACCTCTGTCACAACTTGTAGTGAACCCTAAGTTTGGTATGATTCAACAAAGAGACAGTAAGGCTATCCTATGCTACATCAGGACACATAGGATCCAGGATGAAGGAGGCAATAGTTTCATCTGTTCTGCCATGATCAGGCTACATCTGCAGTACTATAATCAGGTCTGGACTCCACATTTTAAGTGTAGAGGATATGAACAGGATGAGGGATGGTTGTGTCTGATCAAGATTGAAAGTGTTGAAGAAAGGAGGTCTTTGAAGATATTTCTTACTGAAGTCAATTTTCAGACTTGGATGACGTCTCATTGATGGGATTTGGATGTTCTGGGTCCTTATTGGCTCATTGACATCATGATGACAATGATTTATTGAGTCATAGTTTTTATAATGATTTGGATTCAGGTACAGAATAGTACTACAAATCTAAATGAATATATAGGTCTCTAGGGAAGTTGGAACTCACCAAAAAATCGATTGTTTGAGGACTTAGATGTCATTACTTTGTGTTTTCAGTTTTCTGTGAGCTGAAATCAAGTCTGTCTTATAATGTTAGAGTGAATGTTGCATAGGAACCAGGGCTAATAATTTCCCAGGGTATGGAAAACTTTATGCAGAAGTCAGACAAATGTGTTGGAGTAGAGAGTCTTTATGGTCCCTTTAAGCTTAGAGAGTCTACCATCCTTCTCTGACCCTCATCTGAAAAATGGGAATAATCATGTTTTTTTTCCTGCCTATGTCACAGACATGTTGTATGTATTAAATCAATAATATATTGGAAAGCACTCTAAAATGCTACATACCTAAATAGAACTATTGTTATTACTATTAAATCAAATAAGAAGAGTATAGTAACTAGAACAGAAGCTTGAATACTAATTAAAAGACTCAGACCAGCTGGATAAGGAAGGGGTGTAAGAGATGCCCATTAAACAGAGCAAATAGAAGCAAACTACAACTAAGCAAAAGATCAGATCCCACAAGTGTGGAAAGTACTGAATGCATAGAGAAACGACCCTTTCCCATCCCACTCTCCTTTATATGGTGGGGCATATTTTCATCTGATCATTGAGTTTAGTAAAACAAAAGAGCACCATCTGCCCAACCACACTTTGCTTCCAGGAAATTGAAATGAGAGCGGATGTCGTCTTTGACGGCCTGTTTTCATTTCTCTTTCTTTCATGCTAATTTTTTTCTCATAATTGCAGTTACAAAATAAAATACATACTTGGTGTTCTTTCTTTCCCAAGTTTCCTGCCCTCCTTCAAAGGAGAGACAGCTTTGCATAGAGAGAAGAGATCAGGATTAAAATCTGAGGACCCAAGTTAAAAAACAAACCATCAAAAAAATAAAAAAAAGAAAGAAAACAACCCAACAACTCTATTATATACTAGCCATGAGATTTGGAGCAAGTAACATTATTTCTTCTCCCTTTGGGTCTCAGTTATACCATATGAAAAATAAAGGGGTTGATTTAGATCACCTCTAAGGACCTACCTCTCTACTTCTAAATTCTGGATATTCTATAGTATGTCATGATTAGACCCACAACAAACTTACTAGGCAAATATCCTATTAAGACAATAAGACATGGTAATTTGACTCTTTGAAAATGGAATCTAAAAGAAAAAATAAAACTTTCAGTACCAAAGGCTGGGACAGAAAATATTTTCTGGGTTTTCCAGGAAATCACCAATAAGATCTTCCCTCTCCCTATTCCACACTCCCAATAAATTGCCATTAATTATGGTTTGAGTATTGAAAGGTCCACCTCTTTACAACTGATAGAGCATTTTTGAAATCCCTCTATCTTCACTCCGGCTCCCTAGTTTCTCTCTAATATGTTCATAGACAATGGGCTAGAAAGAACTAAAGCCAATCTGTGTTTCTCACAGTTTGCTGGGGTTTCTCAATGTTACTACCTCTAAAAACAGTATTGCAGATTCCAGACCCCTTTGGATGTGTTAGAATCACAGAATCAAGAATATGAAAAATAGAAATGTGATAGAGAAAAGATAGTGAATTATAGTGGAAACAATAATAGATTTGGAGTCTAAAACTCTGGATCCAGATCTAGATAGTCTATAATCATTTCTACTTTAGCTTCCTCATCAGGAAAATTAAATCATAGGATTAAATTACATTTTAAGTATTAGCCAGCCATACATTCAATGAATTTTAAAATTGTATGCAGGGATATGTTGAAGCTAGCTTAAAAAAAATTATTTAGAATATTTTTCCATGGTTACATGATTGATGATCTCCCCACTGTGTCCTTACCCCTCCCAAAGCCAATAAGTAGTTCCACTGGTTTATAAATGTATCATTGTTCAAAACCTGTTTCCATGTTATTCATATTTGCAGTAGAGTGATTCCTTAACATCAAAACCCTAATCACATCCCATCTCATTACATGGTCAGTCATATATTTTTCTAATGCATATCTGGTTCCACAGTTCTTTCCCTTTCTCCTAAGTTCCTCTGGATTTTCCTGGGTCATTGCATTGCTGCTAGTAGAAAAGTCCATTACATTCAATTACACCATAATGTATCAGTATCTGCATACAATGTTCTCCTGGTTCTTATCCTTTCACTCTGCATCAATTCCTGGAGATTGTTCCACTTCACATGGAATTCTTCCATTTCTTTAATCCTTTCAGCAAAATAATATTCTATTACCAAAATATACTATGATTTATTCAGCCATTCCCCAATCGATGGACACCCTCTCATTTTCCATTTTTTTTACCACCACAAAGAGCACAGCTAGGAATATTTTTGTACAAGTCTTTTTCCATATTATCTCTTTGGGGTACAAACCCAGTATAGTGGTAGAACATCATATCATCTGCAAAGAGTGATAGCTTGGTCTTCTCATTGCCTATTTTAATACCTTTAATTTCTTTTTCTTCTCTAATCACTACAGCTACTGTTTCTAGTACAATGTTAAATAATAGAGGTGATAATGGGCATCCTTGTTTCACTCCTGATCTTATTGAGAAGGCTTCTAGTTAATCCCCATTGCAGATGATGTTTGTTGAAGGTTTTAGGTATATTCTGTTTATTATTTTTAGGAAAGGCCCTTCTATTCCTATACTTTCTAGAGTTTTCAATAATAATGGGTGTTGTATTTTGTCAAAGGCTTTTTCTGCATCTATTGAGATAATCGTGATTTTTGTTGGTTTGATTGTTAATATGGTCAATTATGTGGATGGTTTTCCTAATATTGAACAATCCTTGCATTCCTGGTGTGAATCCTACCTGGTCATAATGAATAACCCTTGTGATGACTTGCTGTAGTCTTTTTGCTAGTATCCTATTTAAGATTTTTTCTATCTATATTCATTAAGGAAATTGGTCTATAGTTTTCTTTCTCTGTTTTTGACCTGCCTGCCTTTGGGATCAGTACCATATTCGTGTCTTAAAATGAATTTGGCAAAACTCCTTTTTTGCTTATTCTGTCAAATACTTTGTATAATATTGGGATTAGCTGTTCTTTGAATGTTTAATAAAATTAATTTGTGAAACCATCTGGACCTGGGGATTTTTTCTTAAGGAGTTCTTTTCTGGCTTGTTCAATTTCTTTTTCTGATATGGGATTGTTTAGGTAATCTATTTCTTCCTTTGTTAGTCTAGGCCATTTATATTTTTGTAAGTATTCATCCATATCACCTAGATTGCCATATTTGTTGCCATATAATTGGGAATTCTGGTTTTTAATGATTGCCTTAATTTCCTCTTCATTAGAGGTGAGGTCTCCCTTTTCATCTTGAATACTGTCAATTTGGTTTTCTTCTTTCCTTTTTTTAATTAGACTGACCAGTACTTTCTCTATTTTATTTGTTTTTTCAAAGTACTAGTTTCTCATCTTATTTATTAAATCAATAGTTCTTTGATTTTCAATTTTATTAATTTCTACTTTGATTTTTAGGATCTCTGATTTAGTCTTCATCTGAGGATTTTTAATTTGTTCACTTTCTAGTTTTTTTAATTTCCATACCCAATTCATTGACTTCTGCTCTCCCTATTTTGTGAATATATAAATTCAAGGATATAAATTCCCCCCTAAGTACTGCTTTGGCTGCATCCCATAGGTTCTGAAAGGATGTCTCATCATTGTAATTTTCTTCAATGAAATTAATAATTGTTTCTATGATTTGTTCTTTAATTTACCGGTTTTGGAGAATCATATTGTTTAATTTCCAATTATACTTATGATTTACCTCTCAATGTACCCTTACTAATTATTATGTTCATTGCATTGCAATCTTAGAAGGCTGTATTTGTTATTTCTGATCTTTTTTATTTGTTTGAAATGTTTTTATGTCCTAATACATGGTCAATTTTTGTGAATGTACCAATTGCTTTTCAAAATGAGATTTATTCCTTTTTGTCTCTATTTCTTTTTCTCCATATATCTACTAACTCTAATTTTTCAAAGAGTTCATTCACTTCTCTTACCTCTTTCTTATTTATTTTTTGGTTTGATTTATCTAGTTCAGATAGAGGATTGTTCAGGTCTCCCAGTAGTATAGTTTTTATATCTATTTCATCCTTGTTCTCCACTAGTTTCTCCTTTAGAAATTTGGATGCTATGCTATTTAGTGCATACATGTTGAGTACTGATATTTCCTCATTGTCTGTATTGACTTTTATCAGGATGCAATTATCTTCCCTATCTCTTTTAATTAGTTTTATATTTACTTTGGCTTTGTCAGATATCATGATTGTGACTCCTGTCTTCTTTTTATCAGTTGATGTCCAATAGATTTGGCTCCATCCTCCTACTTTCACCCTATGTGTATCTACCTTCTTCATGTGTGTTTCTTATGGACAGGATATGGTAGGATTTGGGATTCTAATCCACTTTGCTATTCACTTGGGTTTTAAGGGTGAGTTTATTCCATTCACATTCAGAGTTATGATTACCGTCTGTGTATTTCCTAGCATTTTGATTTCTACTCCTAGTCTTGCCTTTTTTTCTTTCACTATTTCCTTCTACATCAATGTTTGTTTTTAATCAGTCCCCCTAATTCCCATCCTTATTTTAGTTCCCTTTCTACCGCCTCTATTATTATTCTGCCCTTATTTTCTTTGCAGTCTTTTTAAAACTACACCCCAATCCTCTCCCTCCCTCTTATTGCTTTCCTCCCCACCAGTCCGTTTGTTACCCTTCTATTCCCCTATAGGGCACAAATGTATTCTCTTCCCCAATTAATTGGATTGTTCTTCCCTCTTTGGGTCAATTTCAATGCATGTAATAGTTGATTATTTCCTATCTCCAACCTCTTTACCCTTCCAGTTTATTGATGTTCTCCCCACTCCTGCCATGAGCTTCTTTGTGACATATAAATTTACTCCCATTTGTTTCTTTTCCCATTTCTTTTTAGTATTAACCTCTTTTTTAGCTCTAGTTGTATATATATACATATATATATATACACACACGTAGATGTATTTATGCACACATATATCTATATACCTATTTATATCTTGTTATTTCATCCTGTACAGTATGTCACTGTTCCCTCTAAGTGCAATTTTTCTAGTTGCCCAGGTGATAACAACAGTTTTTAAGAGTTACCAATGACCTTTTTTCTTTTAGGGATACATATTTTAACTTATTGAGTCTCTTAATAAAAGTTGGGTTTTTTGTTTTGTTTTCTTTTGTTTTCCTTTTCCCCTCTTTTTAATTACCTTTTGATGGTTCTCTTGAATTCTGTGCTTGGACATCAAATTTTCTGTTCAGGTCTGGTCTTTTCTTTACTAAGTCTTGGAATTCTTTTATTTTGTTGAATGACCATAATTTCCCATGTAAGAATATAGTCAGTTTTGCTGGGTAGTTGATTCTTGGTTGTAGACCTAGTTCCCTTGTTTTCTGGAATATCATATTCCATGCCTTTTGGCCCTTCAGTGTAGATGCAGCCAGATCGTGTGTTATCCTCACTTTGGTTCCATGTATCTGAATGACTTTTTCTTGGTATCTTATAATATTTTTTCTTTGGCCTGATAGTTCTTGAATTTGACTATAACATTCCTAGGTGTTCTCAGTTGGGGATTAAGTACAGGAAGTGATCTGTGGATTCTTTCAATCTCCACTTTTCCCTCTTGTTCTAGAATATCAGGGCAATTTTCTTGGATAATTTCCTGTAGTATTATGTCCAGGCTTTTTCTCTCCTGGAACGATTTTCTAAATCTTATATTTTGTGAACGAAATGCTTCATATTTTCCTCAATTTTTTCATTCTTTGTGTTTTGTTTTATAGTGTCCTGCTGCCTTGTGAGATCACTTAATTCTAGTTGCTATATTCTGGTTCTTAAATTCTGGATTTTGTTCCTGGCTTTTTGGTCATCCTTCTCCTTCTGGTCTGATTTTCTTTGGAGGTCATCTTTCATTCTCTTTACCTCATTTCTCATCTCCTTTGCCTCATTTTCAAGTTGGTTGATTTTGGCTTTCAAGACACTATTTTCTATTTCCAGATGACTTATCTTAGTTTTTAAGTTCTTTTCCCAATTGTCTTCAGCCTCTCTTAATTGTGTTTTGTTTTGCATTTTGAGTTATTCCAAATCCTGTATCCAATTCACTGGGATCTGTTTTAATGCTTCATTATCCCTCTTCCTCTGTTCCATTTTCTCTTTCTTCTTTGCCTGTATAGAAGCTGTCAATTGTAATTTCTTTTTTCTTTTTTTGTTGTTTGCTCAGATTTACCCCTTCTTTACTCCCCGCAGTTGTCTGTGCTCTTACTCCTCTCATTTTTTGGTTTTGGGGTTTTCTGTAAGTCTCCCCTCTTGGAGCTTTGTCAGCAAATCTCTTGGTGCAGTCTGTGGGGGGAAAGGTGTTGGAGCTTGAGCTTCCCTGTCCTCTGGAAGCTTTTGATTGGATTAAAGTCCAATAGTCTGTAGAGGAGAGGTGTTGGAGCTTGAGCTTCCCTGACCTCTGAAGACTTTTCATGGAATTAAGTTCAGCTGGGTTGGGCTGGATATGCTCTGAGGCCAAAACCTCCTGTAATGCTGGAGCAATATGGAGGGTCTCCATTGCTATGATGTAACAGTTAAAATTTTAGGAAACTGAGGCAGGTAGAAATTAGTTTCTCTCTGCAAGGAGTATTATATTTTTAGAGGTTTATTAAAGGTTAAGGATTAAAGAAAATACAGAATAAGAAAAACACATGCCTAGGCCAAAGGCCTAGACAAGATAACCTCACATAATGAAAGAGACACATCTACTCCAAAACGGAAGTCCAAAAGAGCACCAAAAGTCTTTGTAATCAGGTTAAATACCTTCTCGATCTCGGCCCACGTGAGAATTCAGTGAGATTACAAAGCATTTTGGGGAAGTGGAGCAAGGAATTGTGGGGATTGAAGTCCTGGATTAGAGTCTATTTTTACATTCACCGTTTGATCATTATTGGGGAAAGAAGTTTCCCCAAAAAGGATCATGAAAACAATCAACTTAAAGATTACAATTTGAGGATGAGGGGAAAAAAAAAACCAATAATTACTGGATGCATTGACAAAAAGCCAGTTAGGGGTTATTCCTCTCTGGCATGAAAGTATACACAGGTGAAATCAATGAAATTACCAGAACAGTGAAAAGGTATCCTTTTAAATAGCCCATTGCTTTTAAGTTCCTGTTTGGAAAAGTCTGTTTCTTCTCTCTCCCTTTTCTCTCTCCCCTGCTCTGATCCACCCATGTGGTCAATACCCCCATCCACGTGGAGGCTTAGCCTAAAGGAAAATTACCTGTTCTCCTTTCCCTCTTGTCTCTCCCCTCTGCCCACATGGCCAATACCCCAGTTTTTTTTTTTGTTTGTTTGTTTGTTTTTTTACCAGCTAGTTTTTTATCCTGAAGAAACTGGATCTGCTACCAGCAGCCTCTGTTCTGGGGCTGGGGCTGGGGCTGGGGCTAGGGAGATGAGCCATCTGGGTTGGAGGCTAGTTTTTGATGGACTGGGATCAGCTGGGCCAGATGGGCGAGAGACCACTGGGTTGGGCCGGGGCAGGAACACAGGGCTGGGAGCCGGAGCACCAGGTGAGGATGGAGAGAGGTCAGGATCAGGGGCTGCAGGCAGGAACACAGGCAGGCAGGGAGAAGTGGCCAGGAACCAGGTGAGAGGCAAACAGCAAACAGGCAGGCAGGGCCAGGCGCTAATAGCTGGAAAGAGCAGCAGCTTTGCGAGGGTAAAAAAAAAAAAAACTCGGCCAGAGAAAAGTGGATCAAAGAAATTTCTAGGCACTAGCTATTAAAAGCTGAACTTAAGATCAGAAAAGAATCAGAAGACTGAGATATTTCATTTTCCCAAAGTGGTAAGCCAACTGTAAAGATTGAAATTTAGGGGAAGCTGAGGCAGGTAGAAATTAGTTTCTCTCTGCAAGGAGTATTATATTTTTTAGAGGTTTATTAAAGGATAAGGATTAAAGAAAATACAGAAGAAGAAAAACAAGTGCCTAGGCCAAAGGCCTAGACAAGATTACCTCATATCATGAAAGAGACGCATCTGCTCCAAAACGGAAGACCAAAAGAGCTCCAAAAGCCTTTGCAATCAGGTTAAATACCTTCTCGATCTCGGCCCACATGAGAATTCAGTGAGATTACAAAGCATTTTGGGGAAGTGGAGCAAGGAATTGTGGGGATTGAAGTCCTGGATTCGAGTCTATTTTTACAGTGACCAGGCTGCCAACTCTGTGCTCCCTCTCCAGCTCCTTCCCCACTTCCTGTGTTCAATGCTCTGAGCCTGGCGCAGCCCTGCCCGAAAGGTATACCCTCCAGACCAGCGCCTTTGCCCACACAGAGGTTCTCGCTGCTGCTGCTGGAGGCTTAGCGCTCTAGGTGGAAGGGAGGTATCCTGGGACCATTCTTCTTACTTCCCCTTAAACCCTAGTGTTCTCAAATTCTGCCTTTTGGGGGGTGTACCTTTTGGATTGAGTCTAGCAGGAGGGTTTCTTGGCTCTTTCTTGTTGTTATGTTTGATTTTCAGTCCCCTAGAAGCATTTAGTTTGTAATTGGTAAGGAAGGGTATTCAGAGGTCTGCCTCTGCCTCCTCTACTTGTTCTTTAAATTGAAGCTAGCTTTCAATTAGATCATTTAGACCTCAGAAAACAATAAAAATCTATAAATAAATGCTTGATTTATTGTTTTATTTACTGTTTTGACTCAGAAAGTGATGGGGGAAATGTTATTAATGTAGTTTAACTAAAAAATGTGTTGTGTGTTTTCAGGGAGCTGGTTCTTAAATACTTTTCTTGACAACTTGACTTTAATGGTCAAATCATCAAATGAATCTTTTTCTTATATTTTTCTGCTCCTTAGTTTCCTCACCTGTAAGATGAGTATATTGGACAAAATTATCTTTTGTGTTATTTTCATCTCCAAATCAATGGATCTACTTACAGACAGATCATCTAGACCAATTCTTACATGTTATAAGAAAATCCATTAAAATTGAGAGAAAGGCAGCAAGCAACTTCAAGGTCACAGAGTTGGTGGCAGATCCAAAATTAGATCCCTTGCTTGGTGACTTTCAGACTATTTTTCTCTTTATTATCATTCCAGGTCACCAATGTTACTCTCACTGTGCACCATCATAGTCTTTAACTAACAAGTTAATGGTGCTTTTGATAATCAAATGAATTCAAATCAGTAAATACTTATCTAAGGTCTACCCTAGGTACTATAGAAACTGCAAGGATGAATTAATCATGACCCCTGACCTATCTGATTGGGAAGATGGAATAAATAACTGAAAAGTTAAATAACCATAGAAGTGTTTAGATAGTAATAAACATAAAATCACAATGAAGCATATTATTAATTGCCAAAGGCTACTTCTGACAAGAGTCCAGTGAAGTACATCATTGGGGGTTGCTTCAATTCACCCTATATTCCAGTCAAACTAGCCTGCTTGCTATTCCCCACATATAGTATGCTATGTCCCTCTTTCAAATCTTTGCATAGAACATCCTCTCTGCATTGAATGCCCCCCTCCTTACATTTCTTCAGATTTCAACACATGACCAACTATTCTGATCCCTGTACTTGCTAGTTCAATCCTTACTCAATTACTGCATGTGTGCATGCATATTTGTACCTATGCATATGTTTTCATATTTATACATACTCATGTATTTTTATATATGGGTATATATGTGTATACACATGAAATTCATATGTGAATGATATTTATATGTTTTATATATATGTATATTTAAGCATGCAACTCAATGTAAAAGAACACAATTTCAGTCATTTCAATACTGTCTGACTCTTTGTGATCCCATGTGGGATTTTTGGCAAAGATACAGGAGTTGTTTTCTATTTCCTTCCCCACCTCATTTTGCAGATGAGGAACCTGAGGTAAACAATGTTAAGTGACTTGCCCAGGGTCACACAGCCAGCAAATATCTGAGACCAGATTTGAATTCAAGTCTTCTTGTAGCTAGTCTGGGTGTTCAATCCACTGAGCCCACAATAGAATATAACAGTAATAATAGCATAGATGTAGTGCTTAAATTTTCAGGAAGGGCTTTATAAGTATTATCTTTTATCCTCACAACAACTTTGGGAAGTAAGTGTTATTATGATCTCCATTTTATAGATGATGAAACTGAGGTATACAGTGGTTAAGTGATTTGCCCAAGGTCCTATATCTTGGAATTGGGTGAGGTTATTTTTGAACTTGGGTTTCCCTGACACCAGGTCCAGTATTCCGATTCTTGAGGGAAGTGAGTATATTATTTTTGTTGCTCTGTCCTCAGAACCTATTTCAATACCTTGAACATAGAAAAATTGTGTTAAATAAACAATTGAATAAAATGGAGTGTTTTAGAGGAACTTGAGTTAGACTTTGGCAATTCAATCTATTATTTAGGTCAGAAATTTTTACATAATAAAAAGTTAATGGTTACTTTAGGATAATTCAATGATGATGAACATTGATTTAAAGTGAATTTCAATCAATTGCTTTCATCATAGCAAGAATCTACCCAATTCTGAGTTGTTCTCTTGGTGACATATTCCTCTAGCTTGACAGTTGTTCTCCACCTCCAAAACCATTAATTATACTTTTTACCAATCTGACCACAAACTTCTTAACTTTCACCTCTCTCAACCATTTCAATCTCTTCACCCTCAACATGACCTCTGCCTTTCAGTACTTTGCTAATTCTCCTTTGGCTTTCTTCTGATTTCCCTCTCCATTTAATAATGTTGAGGCAAATAAACCCTACTTATTTCTCTGGGCTTTTTCCTCCCAATTTTCCAACATATCCATTGTGTCAATCTATTGTCCCACATCATCCCCAATCTACTTTATCCTATTCTTAGTCTTCTGGACACCATTGGAGAAAACAAATTATTAGGGTGACCAGGTCCACCTCAGATTCATATTGTCTAAACTCATTTGGTTCCTATTGTTACTCCACAATTATTTTGTTTGCTACCTAGAATAATTCCTCACATAACCTTTTATTGAGCTCTTTTGACTCTAAGTCTTTGATACTCTTATATCCAACTCAATACCCACCCCCTTCACTCAGAAGAAGATTAAGACCATTGTAACTTAAATCCATTAACTTTATTTGTCTCCAACTCAAAATCTTTTCATGCGTTTATGTATCCATTACTCTTCCCCAAACTAACTTAAAGAAGTGTTCCCCTGTTTTCTAGCACTAACCTTCCACCTATGTCATTGACTCCATTCTCTCCCATTCAGATCTTTTACTTTGGCAGAGCAACTAAATTTGTCCCAGGTTTCTAATCCCTTGGCCCATATCTCCTATATTTCTCAGTTGTCTACAAATCTTGACCCAAATGAGAGCACAAAGTCCCAGACTTCTCCCATTCTACAACCATGGGTTTTACCAACCATTTTCCCTAGCATTATCTTAGCTATTACTCAATTGGCCTGGGCAGACTGTGTTCTGAGCCCCATTTCCCACCCCAATCAAATTAATTTTCCTTAGGAAGAAGGAAATTTATGCCTTCCTTTCCCTCTATATACATACTCAAGTTTCCCTTAAAATTTAAAAAAAAATAAAAGAACAGGAAAAACTTCCTTTAACATTTCTACCTCCTGGAGCCCCTTTTTCTTGTCAGTCTGCACTACCTGGCTCTGATTTTTTTTCACCTTAACCCATAACCACTTGGAATAACTCTTGAAACCATTACTTAGAATTTAAGTAATGATTATTACATTGTCAAATTCAATGGTCTTGTTTTCCTTACTGGTCTATGTTCCTGTTCCCATTTCCAAAATTACTAAAATTTCCCATATTTCAGTCCTTTTAAATTTTTCTAAATTTTCTTTCTTATTTATTTTTGTATCTTCAATTTCATTTCTTTAAAACAAACTTTATATATAATTGTGGGTGTGTGTGCATGTGTGTGTTGTTAAACCTATCAAATCTATTGATTTATCATCTATCTCTCCCTCTCTCCTGCCTTGGCTCCATCATATCCTTTTCATCATTCTCACATCATTATTATCTCTAGTATAATCATCATCATCACCATCACCCCCACCCCCAACACTACCATCGTTATCAAAAACAAGCTTTGGCTAATCATGTATTATGTGCCAGACACTACCACTCTTTAGTTCATCTTTATATGGTATCTTCTCCCATAAGAATGTCAGCCACTTGCCTGATATTTCTTTTATTATTAGAACTTAACACAGTTGCTGCACATATAGTCAACACTTTGTCCTTATTTATTCCTTCTTGAGGTCCAGCCTTAGATCTTTTTCCTGGCTACCTCTACATAAATATTTTCCTAGCACTTCAAACTCAAAAAGACCAAAACTGAATTTAGGTTCCATAGAACTTCAATCCATAAAAGATGTATTATCTACCTTTTTAGCCACACCACTAAAGGTACATGATATTATGGCCTATTTTAGAAATAGGAAGATAAGTGCCTGATTTTGAAAGACTCAGACTATTCTATTCTTCTATATGTTCTATTATTACATTATTTTCTACAAGATCAATTGCATTGATCTATGAAAATTTAAGTTAACAACTATTTATTGAATGGTGCCAACTATTGGAGAAAGAAAATAAGTACTTGTTTCTTTTAAAGGGTTACCTTTTTTTTTCTCCAAGGGAGAGAAAAATAATTTTTCATACTCTTTCCACTTGCACTCATCTTGCTTCCTTTAAAAATAACATTGCCACTGTTCTATCTCTACATTTCTGGAGTAGATTATTTGTACTGATGTAACTGGTCTCTTCCCTCCTTTCTCTATTCTCCAATCCATCCATTAATGAAACATAAAATTAATCTTCCTAATGTACTAATTTTATTATGTCACTTTCCTGTTAAGAAAACTCCAAAGACTTCTCATTGCTTATAAAATAAAGTTTAAGATTTATGGCTCTCATGCTCTTCTTTCAAATTTTCAAAAGTCAGTTAGCCCCTTTAATTTTGTTTCCTCATCTAAAATTAGGAGATTGAAATAGACAATCTCAAAGGTCCCTTCTAGTTCTGAATCTTTGATCACATGATTGTACATTTCCATCTTCATTATCTACTATTCCATACCAGTAATTAACTTTCATAAGAAATAAATAAAATTTTATGAAGTACTTAATATACCTGAAATACTACTTTAGACTCTAAGATTAATAGGCAATTTAGATTATAGCCCCTGACTTCATGCAGCTTACATTCTAATAAAATGTAATATATATATATATATATATATATATATATATGTATACATCATATTAATACACATATTTGGTCTTTATATATTTTAAACATTCTCTCTCTTATAGCTCTCTAGCTTACTTATGAAATTATGGGACAAAATGGAAAAAGTCTATACTTAGAGTTATGAAAAACTAAGCTTGGGTCTTCCCTTGGACTCTTAATAGCTATGTGAACTTGGGCAAATCATTTAAATCCTCTGAGCTTCAGTTTTCTCATCTGGAAATTTGGAATATTAGCAATAACTGGCATTTATATATCACTCTTTATGAATGATATAAGGAGCGGTAATTATATACATACATACATATATATATATATATATACACACACACATAATTCCAATACATACCACAAGACCATTATGAAAGCCTGGTAGGAACCTTGAAATACTGTTCTATTTGATTTTGAATTTTGGCAATACTTCTGATTGAGTTGGCATCATTTTTAATGAGATCTGGTCATTCCTAAGAATCAAAGAAGTAGAAGAATCAGCATAGTAAGTTGCAAGACAAGTCTACTCAAAACCATCCTGGTGATTAATTTAATAAGAAGGAGAATTGAGCAAGTAGCACTCCTTTATCTTCTTGTGCCACAAGAAGGCAAGATAAAGTGGAACAAAATAGAAGTAGCATTGCCTTACCTCATACAAGGGATTTAGTTCTGATGGTACTAAGTTAATAATAATAATAAGAAGAAAAAGCAGGTCATAGAAGATGGGCTGAAGATAGAAATAATGTGATAATGAACTCATATTTTATAACAAAAATTAATTACAATAAATCTAAAAGTTGTACAAATAAATACTCAAGCAATCTTAATAAAATGCAGACCCTATAGACCTATAGGAAGTTTAATGGTTCTTTGACAAAAAGAATAGGAAGTAAATTGATAGATATTTTCAGAGAAAACCATAAACAGGTTAAAAATTCATGGAAATATCTTTGGAACAAAGGGATTTCACTTCCCAAAGCAATGCTAAAGGATTGAATACAGTTATTTACAAATAGGGTTTTTGAATGTAATAGAAAGTGGTTTCATTTTAGCTAAAATTGTCTTTGAAACAGGTAAAATCCAAGAATGGAATCATTCACTCCTTGGATGATAGTAATACATGATGAACTCAATCAACATTATGTAGATAAGGAAAAAAAATGAAGAAATGACTGGTGATCATGCAATTTTTTTTGAGAAATAGATGGATTTCTGATTGCTATTCATGATCAGGTCACTGCTATATCAGAAATTCCAGAAAGGTTATGTTTAAGAAGCCTAAACCTTCATTGTCTGATGCACATTATGCAGTATAGTTGTTGAAACTGTAATGTGTGACTGCAAGTTGTGAGAAACTTAGAATACATCATTTGGTTAGAATTACACACCAGAAGCTTACTCTCTATAAATAAAGATGACAAATTCCCATGTTACAAATTCAATCCACAAAATTTTCTCAAGAATCAAAAGAATCAAACAAATAAACTGTGCTCAAACCAAAACATCCTTACAGACAAAACCATTGCTCACAATCACTCAGACATTGTGTTGATTCATAAAATTTTACAGTTGTTTTGATAAATAGTTCAATACCTAATATTCAAATATCCAAACTACATGGGACAAAATGCTTTCAAAATATATAGATTCAGTGGAAGAAATTAAACCCATGTTGGAATAAGTCAATGAATCAATCAATATTTATTAAATGTCTATTACGTGCTAAGCATTGTGCTCAGGGTTGGGGATTCAAAGAAAGGCAAGACAAAATACATGTAATCTCAATTGTCCTCTGTTGCACTAGAGTTTTTCTTAAGATACTTTCATTAAATTCACAAAAAGGAATCTGACATCACAATACTTTTGTCTGTTTACAAAATGTTGTCATATTTTAAAAGATCTCCACTCCATCAAAAATAATTATATAAGACATTTTTATCACAAAGTATTTGAAGTTTGCACATTGCTTTAACAGATTATGACATTTTAGTCTCAAAACAACTCTGTTAGGTAAGTAATATAGATATTATAATACCCATTTTTTGAATGAAGAAACACATCTAAAGGCCAGGCTTTGCATGGATACATAGTTATTAAGTGACAAAGATGGGTAAACAAATTAGTCCTTCTGATTCTCAATGAATGTCTCAATTCTTTTTCCATTTTGTCTTGTAAGGGCTGCTGCAAAAAATATATATCTAAAGTCCTTTGGAAACCTTAAAGTCCTATGGAAATAGTAACTAGCAATATTTTTAACCTCTTTTTCTTGGCTAGCCATCTCTACTTCCTTCAAGTGTTTATCACATGGCAATTTTACATAGGATCTATCTGTCTATATCACTTTTTCCTGGGAGGCAGGGGAATGCAATGAAACCCTAAGTTGATTTTTTAAAGAACTAGAAAATCAACCTTTCAAATATCCTCAACTTTTCATCCATTAAAATAAAATGAAACCCCATTGTTCTTTATTGACACAAGTAAGGGGTACTCTAAGCTCTACAGCAGAAAGAGTGCTTGGTTTCCTTTAAATATATTCTACTGGTATGAGGACTTTCCTTATATGTTCAATGTGAACTATGTAAAAAGTTAGCAGGGATAGAAAAGGGGAAGATATGAGTGACAGGAAGCATATCTCTTTTTTTGTGGCTTAAAGCCATTTGAAGTTTTGGTTACCTGCCCTATAGCACGTGGTGACATAACAGCACAGAGCTACTACATCTCTGCATTCCATTCTAGACATTTAAAGAAACTGATGCCTAGATAGCACTTCCTGCAAGGAACCTGCCCCTATTTCTCTTTAGGGTAGATTTGGGGTTGTAAGGAAAGTCATTTGGTTGCCAATGAATGTCTCCTCAGAACCACTGAAGCTACAGAGACCACTTTCATCATAGGAAGAAGATTACTGGATTTGAGCTCAGGTTGTGACTACTATTTACTAACTGTAACCCTTAAGTGAGTTAATCCCTTTCTCTTTTCAGTTGTACTGACTATAAAAGAAAGAATCTGGCCTTTTGATTATCTCCAAGATCCTTTACAGTGCAAAGTCCTGTGATCTTATGACTTCCTTGAAATGTGAAGCAAGATTTCCTATTCACCAGAACTGCTCCCCAGTGGAATGAACTGCTTTATGTAGCAGTAGGACCCCTAGCATGTAGTCTTTTTTTTTTAATTTTATAATATTTTATTTGATCATTTCCAAGCATTATTCATTAAAGACAAAGATCATTTTCTTTTCCTCTCCCCCCACCCCCATAGCCGATGTGTGATTCCACTGGGTATCACACCTAGCATGTAGTCTTAAAGCAGAAGTTAGGTGGCCAATTTTCAATGATGTCAAAATCTGTATTTTACCTGAAGGTCTAACTTGGATTAGATGACTTTTGAGGTCCTTTCTAATAGTTGAATTTAAAATTCTATGGCTCTACTTTCTTATGATAGAAGGAAGATTCCTTCATTACATAGGAATTTGGTATGCTTGAGGTCTTGTCACAATATGCATTAAGCCTTTGATTCTTGCCATAAGATCAATCAAGATACCTGTTGATGAATGTGCTCCTCAGTTCTGGATAACTAATGGAAATAGTCATGAAATAGAAGAACCACACATTACTGTATTACCCAATGATATGAGCTCTTTATTATTAGCAATTATTTCAATGATTTTTTCATTTCTACCATAAACATGATATATGTGAGTAAGAGCCATACTAATGACAGGCATATCTAAGTTAAGTTTTCTTTTCAATAAATTTTTTGGGGGGGATGATGTTGTGGCAGGGGGAGTCTGCCCTTACGATTTCATCAATGTAGACAAATCCTTCTGTGGATACTCCTTCTGTCAATGGAGATCAACAACTTATATGTAATTTGAAGTTTTGACTGGTAGTACCGGAGGTTAAATGATTTTCCCAGAATCACACACATATCTGTCAGATAAAAGACTTGAACTTCTGACTTCCTGATTCCAAAGTTTGTCTTTTTTTCTACTGCATTACACTGTCTCTCAAAATCAAACTGTGATCAAGTAAAATTTATATGTCTCTTGCATCTACAAGGCTATCTTGTGATTCACCTAAAAAGACTCTTGAAAACAAAAGCTTCATATGTCTGACTCTTCTGCATTTCTTCCCCATGATGGTCTTCTAATCATGAATCTCATCTCTTGTTACACCCTGGTGTTCTGTAGTCTCCTATAACAGTTTGTTCACAGTGAATCCTTAAGAGGGCAGAAACATTTCTCTTCTCTCTCAGCTGTTAAAAACACAACCAAACATGAACAAAAGCAGTTATTTAAAAAATAACAGTTATTTCTTCATTGTAATCCCCACAAATGAATGTTTAAACTAAAACTTTATCCTATTTGGATGTGCTGGAAAAAAAGTACAGATCACCAGAATGTTTAAGCAGAAAGGACATTTAGAATCTTAGATCCAGAGATCAGAACTGGAGCATAACTTAGTACTTATTGTACAGTATGAGCTTGGAGATCCTCAAGTCCAACTCAAGTCCAATTTTATAGATAAGGAAACCAATATGAAAAGAGGGAGGTAGGAATAATATGTCCAAGGTTATGGTGAGAATAAATAGTAAAAGCAGTATCTGAATCCAGGTCCTCTAACCACAGATTTTATTGCTTTTGCTGGTATACACATTGCTTTTCTTTTTTTCTGTTATCACATAATTAGAGTCATCAGACAGTATTCTTTGACTCTGAAGAGAAAAAAAAAAGAAAGACTGAGGACTACATGCCAACATGTTTTCTGCCTCTATGTGAATGAAGGCAAATTTTCATACCCAAGGCTGTCATTGTGTAGTGAAAAGTTCACTCCAGATCAGGATTTTAAGTTTATAAATTTTGCCTTTTACCCAAACCTTAAAGAGGTAGCAGCAGTGTAGGTGATATCCAAACTTCTAAAAAATAGCTATATTTCTTCATCAAACCAAAACTTGCCATCTCTCCTCCCATTTTTGCTGATTTCCTGCTAGGGGGATCAGTATCGTCCTTTGCTGGATATATACAGAGATATACAGATAATTGACATTCAATAATCCTATGCTTTTCTTTTAGAGGCCAAGATATAATATTGTTTTAAGCTTTTAAAAATGTGCTTTGAATTATCTACCAAAAATAAAGTCATATAACACTAAAAACAAAACAAAACTCTCTTGCTTATCTGGATGTATGAGAGGGACAGGGAGGAAGGGAAAAAATAATGACCAACAAACAACAAACAAGTCAATTTCTAGTACTGACATGATTGAAATTTTCAGGAAAAAATAAGATGCTTCACACAGACAAATGCAACAAGGAAAGCCAGTTATAAACTTGACCAGCCTGGGACCCCAGATGGACCCCTCTGGACCAAGCAACAGTCAGTATTTACTCTCATCTAAAATGAAATCCCCTGCGTATGGCTAATTATCTTTTAAAATTCATATCTAGTGCTATGGGCTGCCTCATGGGATTAAGCACAGTATGGTTTGCAAATTGAAAACAAGATAGCTGTTAGGAACAAATACTTGCCTCTATGATTACAGCACCAAACAATGACAAAACATTAATTTACATCTATTATGATAGTGAAACAAAGCCAGAGATGTTCCTGATATTTCAGAAAAGAGATGAATTTGCAAAGGTGATGTTCTCAGGATGTAGTTATAAAGTAATGGGGGAAGGGAGACTAACCAGGGAATATTAAATGCCTCAGTTTCCTCAGTAAAGGATTATCCGAATATAGGTTACTCTTCAATTTATTTGCCCAATAATAAGGATTTGGACACTGAAACCTCTTTTTTTTTTTTCAAAGTCAAGCCCAACAGGAAATGGGAGGAGGATATAGCTTTGAAGAAATAGAGAGAGAGAGAGAGAGAGAGAGAGAGAGAGAGAGAGAGAGAGAAAGAGAGAGAGAGAGAGAGAGTGTGTGTGTGTGTGTGTGTGTGTGTGTGTTGGGGAGGGGGAGGGGATTGAGGTAGTAGAGGAGGAGAGAGAGACTGGGGTGGGGAATTGGAGGGTGTGTGTGTGTGTGTGTGTGTGTGTGTGTGTGTGTGTGTGTGTAAGTGCTTCTAAGCTTCTAACAACAAGCTAGTCAGATTCAGGTTGGGGATTCTAAAATGTTTTATCTACTGTAAATGAATACAACATTTACAAATTGGAAATAACTCTGTAAACTCAGATAAGATTGTCTTGGTAATATTGTAGCAAGGGAACAGCTCACCACTGCTTACTTTCAATTAGCCATCTAAACTGTACTCTATACAAACCCCAATCCCTCCTGCCTTCTAATGAAAAAAAGAAAGTTTGAGTGTAGTGTAAGAGTTTTGAATATGGAAGTTGTGTAATCTTTTCCTTGAAGTCTATAGCCTTATGGGAGTGTTTGGCAGAACATTTCCTCTGCTACTTGTCTATTTCTTTGATGCATATATACATTGTGTGTGTGTATAGTGTCTGTATGTATATTTGCATACTATATACTTATGTGTATGTACATATGAAAGTGTTTATGTATGTATTTTTTCCCTGATCTGAATGGTGATTCATTATAGATAACCTATAGAGGAATTATAAACATTAATATCTGCCATTTAAATTAGTGGTTGATGATCTGGGTAAGTGAACTTAAAAAAAAAAAAGATGTGTATTTTAATATAATTGGTTTCTTTTATAACTAATGCATTTCATTTTATGTTTTTAAAAATATTATTCTAAGAAGAGTCTATAGATTTCACAAGAATGACAAAAAAAAAGATATTAAGAACACCTAAATCTTAGTCATGGTCTTGCTATTTTGAGCTACTTTGTGTCTAAGGTAAAGAGAAATATTAACTATAAGAGAAATCAAAGTATTGATTATCATCAGAAATCTTTTCTGTCAGATTTTAAGGTCATAAAGTTGGGCTTTTCCATGATGAAAAATAAATAAATACCTTGCTAGGAATTTTGAATCGATTCTCTTGATTTTTTTAGCCTGGAACGCGAGGAGGCATTGGAAGAATTGGTTAATTAAATATAGAATGATTAATATGTGCAGAGGGACTGTAAGGTAAATAGGTAATATAGAATAGCAAAAAGAATATTGGATTTAGAGTAAGAAGACCTAGTTCTTCCTTCTGGTTTGACCACTTTTTATCTGTACAATTTCAGTAAAGTCATTTTAACTTGAAGATCGTTAATTTTCCTTTCTTAAATATATTATGTTCATATACATATGGATATGATAAGCATATATAATACACATATGAATATAGGTATATAGACTCCATGGAAAAGATTATGCATCTTCCATATTCATCAGAATGAATAAAACCTCTTATATACCTTAATATTTTTTTTCCAATACAATGCAGGATGGATTGGAGTTCAAATAGACTATAGTTTTAGATGGCTACGTGATAATACAGACTCCTCTGTTGCCATTTATATACTTTAAAACCTAGTTCCTGCATTTCCAGTCTAATTATGCATTATTCCTCTTCATGAATTCTATAATTCCCAACCATCTCTTGCTATTACTCCCATATGACATATCTCTTATCTCTGTGGTTTTAAGTTGACTAGACCCTATGCCCTGAATGTACTCTTTCCTCGCCTCTGGTTCAAAGATGTTCTAATTACTTTCAAGGCTATGCTCAAGCACAATATGGGACCTTTCTTATTTTCCCCACCTTCTGGTAATTCTATCCCAAAGTTATCTTTTATTTACTGGGTATACTTATATACACATATCTATTGTGTAAATGTATATATGTGTGCGTATTTTGCAAAGCTTAGTTAAAAAGTTATATTTTGTTCTCTTGTTAGCATAAGTGGCCTGGTAAATTCTGCCTCATAGTTATTGTACCTAGTTACCAACTATTCTTACCTCCCAACTGACTCCTAGGCTTTTTATAGGCTGGTTAGAGGAAGAATATTTTTTAATTTTCTTTTTGCTCAACTCAGCTTTCCCCTCCTTAGCCACCAAGCTCTCAAGCTCTCATTCCCCTAATTAAAAATGTCTTCTGGAAGCACCCCAGAGGCCCTCTTTTCTCACCCTCACCTGTTCATGAGTCCCTTCTGCAATAAATGAGATCCCCCCCAAAATATCATCTATCTATCTATCTATCTATCTATCTATCTATCTATCTATCTATCTATCTATCTGTCTGTCTGTCTGTCTGTCTGTGGTGTTTTACAGAAAGAGCAGTTTTAGAAGAGGTCACAAGATATTGGCACAAATGAAAAGAAGGGTCAGGAGTCCTAGTGACTGACTTTTCTCCTACTTAGATTTCTGTCAGGGAATGGATAAACCAGTGGCATGGGGTTTATTATAGTTGAGGTCTCCATTCCCTAAGAAAGCACTATGGTGGGGAGATAGTAGTTAAAATAAGGCATTACCAACAATTTCATTTTTTCATCTTATTTGGTCACTGGCCAGCTCTGAGATTCTGTTGCTTGTTTCTCAGTTTTCGTTTCTGTAACTGGGCAGCAGTTATGCCCAATGTTCATTTCAATTTACCATGAACCTAGGAGCCTCCATCTCTGAGTGCATCCTCTGCTTTTGTTCACATGTCCATCATGCACCAGTCTGGTTCTGCCTACTTGATTTTCGTGTTTTTCACTTGCTTTTTTTTTTTCATACACAAGATACCTTCAAAGTTAGTCACCCTTTAAAAAAGTATAAATGGCTTTCAGGTAAAGTCTGAAATTTATTTTGAGCTTATAAAGCATGTAAAAAGGAGCTTTTGTACTCTCAGAAAGCTCTGATCTGACTTTTATTTTCTCTATGTCCAAATTCTTAGGAAAGATTTCTAAAAGTTGGACTATATAAGTGCATATATGTGACACATTTACACATGTATATGTGTATAAACATGTTTAATAGCATACTATGTTATATGTCATACTATACATATAAGTATATACTACGTGCATGTTCACATACTATGTGAGTATAATATTTGTTCTAGGTATAAGTATATACTATTTATAATGTATAGTATCCATTCTATAGGCATACATATATAGGCTTGTATTATATGCGAACATGGTATATCATATAAGTATATGCTATAAATACCATACATTGAATATACTATATTATATTAGTGTATACTCTAGGTATAAGTATATATATGCATGTACACCTGTATGTACACATTGTGCATGTACACATCTGTACATACACAATGCACATGTGCATATGTATACATACATGTATATGAATACTCACATATATCCCTACTTTTGGAAGTCCTTTGAAAGGGATTAGATGCAGAAGGAATGATAAGAAATACTTTCTAAGAGTGGACAAGTCCCTTTTTTAGTATTCCCTAAGCTTAAAGAACTTTCAGACTTTACCTGAGAGCAAATTACTCAGAGCACTATTTTTTTTTGAGTGGGGAGGGATATAACTTTGTAGGAGGGTTGTGAATAGGAAGAGAAAAAGTTAAACAAGTGAGAAACACTGAAAAGCAAGAAAGGGAACCAAAGTTTGATATATGCTAGAAATGTGAAGAATGGCTAAAGATGTACCCAGGGTTGAAGTCTCTAAGCTTATTATAGGTTGAGCTGAAACACATTGAAAGCTGACCAGTGACCAACTGAGGTGGAAAAAACAGAACTGTTGGTGACTTCCTTAATTTAATTCCCACTTTCCTACCCTAGTGTTTTCTATAATACATTTCATTCCCTTATGTATTCCCTAATGGAGAACTTGATAGGAGGAAAGTCAATAATTTTACTTCTGACTCCCCTCCCCATTTGTCACTGAAGATTGTGATCTCTTTTAAAGTTACTATTTCTTAAAACCATATGATTTTAGTTTTTTTCTCAATTTATGTGTATCAATTTATTAAACCTTAGATGGCCACTCAAATTCATGCCATTTCTGTTTCCCTGTTTGTTGCCAGTGAGTCTGGTAAGTGGGGGAAGACAAAACTCTAAGAAGAGAGGATTAACATGTTGAGGTCTATCCTTATTAAACCACATTTATTTCTTTGAGGGTAAGATTTGTGGTTGGTGGGTACAAGCAACTAAGCTTAAAGAAATGATAGTTCATGTGAGGAGGAAAAAGAACAATTCTAGGGACCAAATACTACTAGTACACATTGAACTCTTTGCCCTAAAGTTCATTCTGGTCTTAAAAAGGGAGTAATCACTAAGAAATTCTCTACCACAAAAGGAGAGTGAGGGCAGTGGGTTTTATGAGCAATCCTAGTTGGTCTCTGGTTGAGTAGATGACTGACAGCTCAGCTAGTTATGCTCACCAGCACCACCCAGTGTCTGTCTATACTTGGAGGCTCATCTGGGATGGCCAAGTTCAGCATACTCTGATTCTCCCTTTTACTATTTTCCTCCCATCTACTATATACTACAGTCTTTGGAATGCCTTACTTGCTGTTCACACTTCTCCCATACTTGCCTTTCTCTTGTTATATCCACAATCTTCTTTCAAAGTGAAGGGAAAAAATAAAATATTCTTCGTTATTTATCTTCAGGAAAAAAATTGATTCCTTTCAAAGTTCATGGAACATTAGAAAGGTGATTTGTTCTTCCTCAAGCTGTTCTGTCCCCATCTATCCTTGCTATGTTCAAAGCCTTTTGGAAGAATTACAAAAAATGGGCTATATTTCCATACACCTGTTATTGTTATCATCCTTCAGTTTTGAAGAGGACTAATGACATCAAGGGGTAGACTGTTGACTTGTGTGTGATTTGGAAATTAGCAAGGTAGAGTTGAAAAAAGTTGTCAGTCTCACTTCTGTCTTCTAGTCATTAAAGTCCAGGGGTAGGAGAGGTTGCAGGGTAGGAACCAAGATGATACAGTAAAGTAGAGAAGCTCAGAGTTGTCATAAGGATGCTCTCCAACCAATATTAAAATAATGCCACAAAATGACTACAGGAGAAAAAGAACCAATGGAGAGACAAAGTGAAATAACTTAAAAAAAAGAAAAACCCAAAAGGAAGGCAGAGAACATCTGGGACACTGGGGTGAAAGGGATGCACAGTCAGCAGTAGGCTATAGCAAGGAGTGAAGACAAGGCCCACCTTCCCCCACACACATCATGCACATCTACTGTTCCAGTTTCTGAATCTAAGCCAACATCCAGATCTTGAGTCCCTGCCTGGGCAAATAGAGGTCCACACACCTTGAAATTCTAAACCTGTGGGGAAGTCCAGAATCCTAGTCCAGGGCAGCCTGTACTAAAGTGAATTAATATGTCTAGGCCCAGAGTAAAGCCAGGAGTCCCAGTATGGGCTTGTGGTGAGGACATAGATTTCAATTTGGGGTAGTTGGTAGACTCAGAGTGGGTCTGAATCTCTTTGCCAAAAGCTCAGGGTCAAGCTCCAGAAGAGGAAAATCAACTATATGCCTGATTAGATTAAGTATACAAGGAGACCAAAAACTTACACCTAAGCCTGAGGCTAGAATTTTAGTAGTTCTTGACCTGATTAAGCTCAGAGTAAGAACAAAAGCTTAGACCCAAGCCTAAGGCAAGTCTTTAAGCTATCAGCATCTCAGTGGTTAATTGAGTCAGCAGTGGGAGGTGATTCTCAGAGCTCTCAGCCCTCAGACCATCATATCATATTGGAAAAACTGGAACTGGCAGAAATCCAGAAAAATAAAAACCTAAGGGTAGCATCAAGGAAGGACTGAAGTCTAAGAGGGTACCCTAAGCTTCCAGAAAATAGAGCCTACCTATAATTAGATAGGAAAAATGATCAAACAACAACAACCAAAAAAAAAAAAACCCAACACCTAACTCTAAAGAAATTTTATAGAGACAAAAATAAAGGTAAAAACACAAAAGGGAATTGTGAAAGTAAAGCAAACACACACAAAGTCCAAAAGAAAATATCTATTGGACACATATTCTGGAAGAACAACAACAAAAAAAAAGACTTCAAAAAAATTAAGAAAGGCAGAGGAAAAATGGGAAAGAAATGAAAGCAATGCAAAAAGAAATGAAAAAAAGAAGAAACAAAAGTTGACAGAAGAAAATTAGGCCTTAAAAATTAGAATTGAGCAATTAGAAACTATTGACTTCTCTAGAAATCAAGAAACAATAAAACAAAATAAAAAAAAATGAAATGTCCAGTGGCAGGATGACTAGTGATGGCTTGGAATGCCATAGATGACTTTGGTGTCTATTATGTCTAAGATCTAAGCACTCCACAGCACCTGTTTCATGACAATTAAAATAAATTGTTCTCATATACTCATCCCCAAAGGAGAAGTCTTCACATACTTGAGGAAGATATTCCTCTCACTCATGGATGGGTTTAAAACTTGTGGGTTACCTTCAACTTAGTTTAGTCCATCTGAGGAGATAGTTTTAATGGGATGTGGCCACTGCTCCCATCCCAGCTTCTTGGAGTCACAAGTGAGCAACACCTCCAACTTGAGAAATTGTTAAGCCTGCTTCAGGGCTGCTCATGCACCTTTGGTATCATTCAGCTTATATACAGGACATTTATCTTGTCTCCCTTGAGAGAATTCAAATCCCTTGAGGACAGAGATGATTTCATTGTTATCTTTGTATCCTCAGAGTCTGGTACATAGAAGATGCTTTATTGATTCACTGAAAGGTGGATGGAAAGATATTCAGTAAAGAAAATGTTTGGGTATTTTTGTTTTTTGTATCTCCACCTTTGGCTCCAGAGTAAATCATCAGTAGGCAAGTGATGTTCCTAAAGCCAAGCTGTGAATATGTCACTCCCTTTCTCAGTTAATTCCAATGACTCTCTACCATCTCCAGGATCAAATAGAAAAGATTCTGACATTCAAATCCCTTTATAACCTATAATGTCCAAATCCTATTCCAATCTGTTGTCTTATACTTTATATCTCTCCATGTAATCCTCAATATAGGGACACTGGTCTCCTTTCTGTTCCTCAAGTAAGACATTCCATCTTCACTCTTTGGGGTATTTTCACTGATTGTCTCTCCCCCAGTCATGTCTGTAATGCTCTCCCTCATTTCTACCTCTTGGCTTCTTTCAAGTTTCAAATAAAATCTCCTTTTCTTCAACGTTTTTTTAGATCCCCTTTATTCTAATATCTTCCTTTTCTTATTATCTCCAATTGTAACCTACAGGTGTTTTGATTTTTAGTTGTTCATGGCTATATTTTCCATTAGACTGTGAACTCCTTGAAAACAGGGAATATTCCTTTTTATTTTATTTTATTTTATTTATTGTTATTTATTTATTAACCTTTATAGCCTTAGTACTTAGCACAGTGCTTGATACATAGTAGTTCCATAATTAATGTTTATTGACTATTGACTTTACATAACTGGAGATCCAAACATAGAGATCCTAAACAAAGCACTGGCCCTAAGATAAGGTGTGATATTTTTGTGACACAACATAATAGACATTTCAGATACAAATGGTAAGTTCAAAATACACAGGGATATCAGGTAGAAAAAAATTGCTTTTAATTTGAAGATCCATGTTAACCACATTCAATGAATCATCAGATCATCTCTATTTCTTCCCATTTGTGTAGACAGAGCCACAGAAGAACTTATTCATTTCTCTTGGTTATTTTAAATAACTGACATGAAGTCAACATCAATGAAATATTTCTGAACATGGTAATTTAACGATATTCTTCTTCACATCAGGTAAATAACTGAATGTGAACTGATTTATACTAGAACCACCTAAGCTATAGCTAGAGATTTTATAAGACATAATAATTGTGTCCATTTCTTTTTGTTTTTTTAATAAGTAAATGTATAAATAAGCTTAAATTGTATTATTTTTTGTAGTTTTTTATTGTTATTTTCATTTTATGTCCTGAAACATTAATTTCAATCTTCACTACTCCATTTAGCTTGTTCCCTACTATTTGTTGCTTAATGCCTATATAAATAGTTTAATCCTTATCATAGAAGCTTATACATCATGATCTTTCTGTATTTATCCAGAATGGCTTAAATGATGGATCAAAGAGAATGCTTTAAAACTTAATAATAATATCATCATTATTTATAATTAATAATAAAATCATATTATTAATTTATGCTATCATATTTTAAAATTAATAATTATAATAAATATTATTATTGATATTATTCAACATGTGGGTTCAAATAAGCAATTTTGAAAATATAGGATGGGGAGATATTACACGACAACAATTCTTATGAGAAAAAAATCAGATCAGTTTAGTGATTTGCAAACTCAAGATGAGTGTGACTTGAAAATTAAACATTTAATGATGTTGAAGCTGCATTAAGAGAGATATTGTATTCCAAAAATGGAGGTGAAAATCCCTATGTAGTCTGCCCTCCATTTAATACATCAAGAGTACTGTGTTCAAAATTGTGGTATATGTTGGTGATGACTTTTGTGCTCAAAAGAAATAATACTGTGGAGGAATTCCATGGGAACTGGAAGGACCTCCAGGAATTGATGCAGAGCGAAAGGAACAGAACCAGGAGAACATTATACACAGAGGCGGATACACTGTGATACAATTGAATGCAATGGACTTCTCCATTAGTGGCAATGAAGTGATCCTGAACAACTTGGAGGGATCTATAAGAAAAAATACTATCCACATTCAGAGGAAGAACTGTAGGAGTAGAAACACAGAAGAAAAACAACTGCTTGATTACATGGGTCAAGGGGATATGACTGGGGATGTAGACTCTAAATGATCATCCTAGTGCAAACATCAACAACATGGAAATAGATTCTGATCAAGGACACATGTAATACCCAGTGGAATTGTGCGTGGGCTGTGTGAAGGGTGGGGGTAGGGGAGGGAGGGATAGAATATGATTCTTGTAACCAAGGAATAATGTTCTAAATTGACTAAATAAAAGTAAAAAAAAAAAAGAGCATTCTCACCCATAATGTGCTAACATCCTGACTGTCTGAGCCCAGCTGGGGTGAGGAACAAGCATTTATAAGTGCCTACTAAAAAAAATAATAACATCTTAAAAGGGTATTAACAACATATCTAGAGTAGAGAGGCCTGGATAGTAAGGGACTTTGATGTGATGTCTCAATAATTATTTGAAGGGAATCAAATATATAGTCTGAAGAGTGAAGAATTAAAGGGATCATGATAGCTGTCACACACATTTGAAAGGCTGTTAGAAGATGGATCATATACTGAATCTACTTGGATCATCAAAGCAGAACTAGGACCAATAGAAGTTGAAGAGGTATCATGTGGGTTTGATATAAGGGAAAAAAACTTATCAGTTACAATTATAGCTCTCCAAAAGAAGAATAGGTGGCTTTAGTACAGTGGTTTGCAACTTTTTTGATCTCAGAATAGGATATCAAACAGATTGTGTTAATGTGAGTTATGTAATAAAAATACAATTATGATTATATATAATCTGTGTTTTATCTAAAATTATAACAATGTAAAAACAGTATTATATTTTATTATACAAAATTGGATATTATAATATTTGATAATTATTGTTATATTAGTACTACTGTTACAGCACCTACTGTGTGCCAACCATTGTGCTAAACACTTTATAAATATTATCTCATTTTATCCCCACAACCCCATATTAGAAATCAAAGCTGATACTCTTTAAAACATTTATGCATTAACTCACTTAAAGAAAAGAATAATAAACCTATTACATTTTAACATAAATACCACATTTTTATTTAAAAAATAGCTTTTCTAAAACAATAAAAACCTTACTCAGGAGAATGTCATTATTTTCCATATATATTTGCAAATCTCTTTAAAGTGTGGCTTGATAGCTAAATTCTCATATCTGTTTCTACATTCAGTTCATCGAGATATATTCTTTTGGTTGAAATATATGAAGAAAATCCTACTTTCCACAGATATATAA
This sequence comes from Monodelphis domestica, assembly GCF_027887165.1. Taxonomy (NCBI): domain Eukaryota; kingdom Metazoa; phylum Chordata; class Mammalia; order Didelphimorphia; family Didelphidae; genus Monodelphis; species Monodelphis domestica. The sequence continues at coordinate 328,822,927 of NC_077227.1, forward strand.
TAGGAAAGGCTTTTAAGGATCCGAGGGGTCCAAGTTTTGAGAAGCACTGCTTCAGTTTTCATCAATGAAGGGTTCATCTGATGATCAGGTGACATTTTGTCACTTAGATTGTAGTGGAGATCCTTGGTCATGTGTCTTGGGTGTGTGACTGAAATTATCTGGGGAGCAGAGTCCATCATTTTTTTCCTTTCTTTTTGTTTTTCCCCCCTTTCTATATGACCCAGAATACTTTGTACACCGGAGATGCTCAATAATTATTTGTTAACTGATTGAATGATATTTGCTTTCTCATTTTTCAATATCCTCCCTCATTCTTTAAAATATTATTCATAATAAGTAATGCTTACATCTGCCACATTGAGATATGCCATTTTAGTAAAGATATTAAGGAATTCCAAATCTGCCCCTAACTCACTATATGACCTAATCACTTAGTTGGGAGAAGCCTTCCTATTTATAAAGTTAGCAGTGTCATTTATTTATTTATTTATTTATCTGCTCATTTATTTATCTATTTATTTTTCGTTCAATCATTTATTTATTTATTTATCCATTCATTCATTCATTCATTCATTCATTTGTTTGTTTGTTTGTTTGTTTATTTGTTTTTAAAGCCCTTACCTTTGTCTTGGAGTCAATACTGTGTATTGGCTCCAAGGCAGAAGAATGGTAAGGGCTAGGCAATGGGGGTCAAGTGACTTGCCCAGGGTCACACAGGTAGGAAGTGTCTGAGGCCAAATTTGAACCTAGGACCTCCCATCTCTAGATCTGGCTCTCAATCCACTGAGCCACCCAGCTGCCCCCTTAGCAGTGTTATTTAGAAGATATTGGTAATAATCTTCAAAATAGCTACTTGCTATAAGGGACTGACTCTATTTAACCCAGTTCTTCACAAACTCTGAGGAAAGGGCCTCGGGAAGGAGGTCGGGAATGAAGCATATAAACCTCTTAACTGTGGTAATCAAATAGGTATAGACAGTATGGTTGAAGGAATAGAATTGGCAAGAGACAGTAATAGGTCATAGGTCCCAACCCTCAAGAGATCTGATTTGAATCCTGGATCATCCAGTTATTGGTTGAATGGCCAGGGGTAAGTGAGAACCTTCCTGAGTCCCATCTTCCACATTTATAATAAGGAGATGTCAGTAGTAGTTCATTCTAAACCAGTGTGACTGCGAGGCTTGAATGAGAGCAATGGCTATAAAACTCCTTATAAAATGCTACAGAAATACAGGCTATTATTATTTAATGGGCAGCTGGGATTCGTATTTTGGTATATGTCTCGAAGCATCACACCAGGTGTCATACTTCTGTTAGCACATTTGGTTTATTACTAATTTATCATGGTAATTCTCTTTAAAAAAAAAAAAAACTTGGTGATAACCAACAAGAATCCTTATTTGGGAGTTGGAAGACCTGGGTTCAAGTACTGGCTCCAAATATCCTGTGTCATCTCAGATAGATCTTTATTTAATCTCTGAGTCCTAGATTCCTTATCTGTAAAAAAATGGGAGGGAATATTGATTAATAATTGGGGATATTTATATAATGCTTTAAAGTTTGCCTTGTACTTTACATATAGTTTGGTGCTGTGAGTATCATTATCCTCATTTAATAGATGAGGAAATGGAGACTCAGAAATAGCATGCTATTTACATTGCCTCAGTTACTTTGTGATATGTACTTTAGAGTTGTTTATTGAGGAAGACACTATAAATCTTATAACATTTAAAAAAAATCCAACAATAAATTATTAGTATTCTAATCATTGGAAAGCATCTCACTATATTTTAGAAATAAATACATCTATTCACATAAAAGGAAATTGTTCCTAAATACACATTTGTTCCCTGACCTCTAATATCCTTTCTCAATCTTAAACCTTCCATCACCTGAGTAATGGTCTAAGCATCAATCCCTTATATATGTTTAGATAGATTTGTATCAACATTGCATTGTTACACTTGACTTCCTCTTTTTTTTAATTATGTAAAAAAAATCACATTAAGCTGAATCTAATTACTGCAATGTATATTAGAAGCAGGGCACCATCAAAATTTTATTTAAATTAATCAGGTTTTGATTTAAGATATTAAATTCAAATTAATCATGTAAAAATGGAAATGATCCTTGACGTGCTTCCAGCTGTGACTTCAGTCTGTTGTCTCGTGTGAGTCACTTTCGGGATGTCTTGGGGGGAACATTACAAAAATTCACGCCGGTGCTATTTCAATTAGAGTTATTTAGCAGGACAGATGTAAAGAATATGGTATAATTAAGAAGGAGCTGATGACACAGCTACAGATTTTCAGAATGGGTGAGAGGGAAAGAGGGAGATGCTATTGAAAACTGACTACCTATCATACTGAATAAGTTCAAACATACTGAGGTTAAATACCCATTAAAAGCAAAATGAAGTCTTTGGAGGGATCACTGTATTTTTCCTCTTCAGCAAAATGTAATATCTGACTTTAGATTCAAATTTTATTTTTCATGATTGAGCTGGTGCTACTGAACATTACAATTTCTCATACACACTCACACCCACCTTCTAATGAGAAATTCTTCAGTTATAAAAATATAGAACTAGGATGGACCTAGGGCTAATAGATTATAATATATCAGGCCTAGAAGAAGCTTAAGGATTTAAAAATATAGCAGTTTTGAGTTCAGAAGAACCATAAGTGATCACCTAATCTAATTTCTATATTTTACTAAGGAGAGAACTGAGGCCAAAAAAGTAAAATGACTTGGCTAAGGTCACAAAGCCAAGTGGCTAGAGACAAGACTTGAACTCATGTTTTACTGATTCAAAAACTTTTAAAAGGTCACAAGAATTAGAATCATTATTTATAGAATTAGCCTTCCATTCTGACTACTTCTACTCTGCTCAAAATCCAAACCATTATTCATTTTGTGAGATAGTTGAAGGAGTCATATTAAAGTAAGAGAAAGGTTATCTACAGTGTAAACTCTCTTTGCCTTCAGATGCTTACTGAAGGGAAAGCTTGACAGGAACATTGAAACTCTGGCAATACCATTGAATAGGTTAGCACCAGGGCCAGTGTGATGAAACTAATCCAATGAACCTAAGAAATCTAGTAATGTTATTAGTCCAGTGTTGTGATGATAACCTTGACATAGAAGGAAAATAGGACAAATAGGCCTCCTCCATGATCTGGTACCATAAGAAATCAAGATAAATTAAAAATAAAAGAATACCAACACTCAAACTTCTGGAAATACTCTGGTACAGATAGTAAAGACCACCAGTAAAGGCAAATCTTAAGCATGTATGAAATGGAGTAAAAGTTTTATTTTCATTATATATTAGTAGCAAAGTACAACATAATTCAAAATTGATTTCACCAGATAAAATCAGGGGATTTATGTTAATTTTTGTCAACAATACATTCAGGTCTCAGTCATATAGCAATATGTTGCTGAGTAGTTGAAGGAAATTTTGAAAAATGAAATAAGTAAATAATAAACAATTTCATTCCTAAGCTTAGATTGTAAAATGAAATTAAAGCATTACTAAAAGAAAAATTTTATAATCTTCATTCATCAAAAATCTTGACTTAATAAAAACTCCAGAAATTAAACTTAATAATGAAATAAATAATAAAAACTATTAATATCTAAAATTATTTGTAAAAATAAAATGACCTGTTGGTAGTCCGAAAAGTCCTTTCAGTGTGATGGCATAAATCTATGGAGAAAGAAAATATGTCAAAAAAGGAGTAATTCTAAAAATCAGGTATCTCTCCTAACCAATAAAAAAGCATATATTCTCCCATTTTATATATTGCACAATATATTAAAAAAATTAAGATCTGTACACAATTTTCCAGGAAATATCCATTGCCCCAATAAGAACCATAAGATGAAAGGTATAATTATCAAAGAATGTCCCTAAAGATAGTCATCAAAAATCTCCATGGCAGAAACAATTTGAGAAAGCTATTTAAGATCTATGTAAGATTATATTAATACATAGCTGGTCCATTTAAAAGATTTATATGTCGTATTACACAAAACTATTGGGAAAACTGGAAAACAGTAATGGGATTCTCTTTTACCACAAGAAGTGACAAACAAGATGATCATAAAAAAAATAATGCAATATGAAGTGAGAAGAACAAGGAGAAGGTTTTACACAGTGACAACAATAATGTGTGATATTCAACTGTGAATGACTTAACTATTATCAACAAGACAAGAATCCAGAACAACTACAAGATGTTCATGACAAAAACAGGACATAGACCTCCACCAAAGGAATTTATAGTCTAAACTGCAGATTGAAGCAAACCATTCTTTATTTTATTTCCTACATAACTTTTCCTTTAGGGTAAGCAATAAGTGCTTTCTTTCACAACATGACAAACATGGAAAAATATATTCTATGATAATATATGCACAACCTATATCATATTACCTCCCTTCCTGGGGAGGGGAGAGGATTGGGAGGGAGGGAGCAAACATGGATTATAAAATATCAAAAAACAAATATTGGAAGACTATATTGACATAATCTAGAAAAATAAATATTATATTACACAAAGGAAACAAAAAAGAAAAATTATAATAAAAGTAAGTAATAGCTAATACTTATATAGTATTTGTTATGTGCCAGGAACTTTGCTAAATATGTTGTAATTATCTCATTTGAGAGGTGACTGCTGTTATTTTCCCCTTTTTTACAGATCAGGAAATTGAGGCAAACAGAGGATAATTGGCTTGCCTAGTATCACACAGTGAGTTAGTATTTGAGGCTAACTATGGACTCATATCATCCTCAGATCTTCCTGAGTCCAGGTCCAGAGTTCCATCCACTGTGCCACCTAGATGTCTCTTAGATGAGAGTCTAGAAACAAAAGCAAAAGAAATTCTAGTTTCCCTTAATCAGCTATCAAAATTGAAATGTGAATGTTAATACAGAGTCTAAGCAACCCAAAGAGAGAAAAAAGGTTTACTAATTCATCATTATTTACACACACACACACACACACACACATATTACAGATATTTGAAAAGTAAAGAGATTGGGTGGGAAAATGCCCACAAAGATCTGGAAATTTTCTGCTCCTATCAATGATCACTACTATGCAACACAATGGAAACACTAGTTAGATCTAATAAGAAAGTAAGAAAGGGAAGACTTTCCCTCTCATTATTATATGAATAATGCAACATTTACATCAGAAGAGATGACTGAGAGTATAGCTTCTCTTCAAAATTAGAAAACCCTGGGGACAGATATGATCCATAATAATTAACGGGAATGTATAACAATGTCACATAAATTACTATGCCAACTTCCTCTTACATGCAAACCTGATCTCACTATAACCAAAAGTTGAGTACATCAACGTCTCCTCAAAAATATACAGGTTACTCTAATTTTTATATACCATGTGCAAGTAATCAAGAGCTTATATTGCACAAAAAAATCTATAAACACAAGAACATAATATTTTAGCCAAGAAGTAAGAAAGGTGTGACAAAAAGTCCCAGAAGTGTAAAGAGCAACTTACTCATACTTCTATAATGATTATACAAGATTCCTGAAAGCATGGTATTTCTATTGATTTCATTGATTATCTCAGGGCCTGTCTCAGTCCTGCACTCATGGCTACTTCATGTACTAAGAATACATAAAATAGACATAAAAGTGAGAACACTAAAATATCTCATAGTCCCATGGGTAACTTGTTTATTTAAAATACCCCACCAACACAATAATATCAAGTACAATCAATGTAAAAATGCCAGTTTTCAAAAAGATTTAAATCCACTGCCGACTCCCAAAGTAGAACTAAACATAGCTTTCAAATAAAGAGGAAACTGAATTTAAAAATCAGTAATTGCTTGACATACATTAGAGATTATCAAAATGAATGATTATAAATAAAGATTATTATGCTCAGTAATCTTTCTCCAATGACAACAAAATATCACTTAGATTTAATAGATGTAAAATTCTTCTATTTTCTCAATGGAACATCCCTTCCCTTTTAATGTAGTGTTTTATTATACACCAAATAAAAGGGCCAAAGAGATTTCTGCAGAGAAAGCAGTGAGGAGAACCTGGCTTATACATAATGGTCAATATAATCATTCCATGAAGAATGAAACATTCAGATATTTGGGACTAAAATTAAATTAATAAAGACCTTCTGTAGCAGGAGAAGCAAAAGGGACTAAAAGCCCATTTGGTAGAGAGAAGTTAGCGCTTATGTGGCCAGCAATAGGAAACTCTGCCATGACCCTCTAGGGACAGGATCCCAAAGCCAGACTAGAGCCCTTGACTTCTTCAGGACTCTTTCTAGAAATCCTCAAGCCACAAAGTGTGGAACCTGACTCTGGGCTCTGACATCCCTTCTATCTAGCCCACCATCCAAGGATGAGGGGAGCAGAGGGGGAAAAAAATCTCCATTTGCTTCCTCCACTGCAGAAAACCAAGGATATGGGGCCTGGGAAGAATGAAAGAGCTATTTGCAATTGAAGTCCTGGTAGAGGGGAAAAAAAGAGAAAAGGAAATACAAAGGAAAAAGGAGGAAAAGGGAACAATAAAAATTCATGATATAGATCTAGTGTTTTCTGGTTCTATCCTCTAAAAAAAAGTCAAGTTGCTTTGCTGAACAACCCTTATCACCAGGGGAGCTGCTGAGGCTGTCTTGTGGCATGTGTCACTGCCAAGGGTCTTTGTGGACTTGGTTAGGGGGTAGTGGGGGAGGCTGGTGCTGCTACTGCCAAGAGGATGAGGACAAGAGGGAGGGGGTGGGGGTGCTGCCCACAGGGAAGCCATGGAGGTAGCATCATACTCACATTGGAGCAGGACCATGGTGCCTAGGTTGGTGGGGTCCCTGGTTCATAGATGACAGTGATGGCTTTATCTAGCAGTGGGGGCCCCTTAGGGCTATGCTGCATAGGATGACCCATGCCCATCCATCAGGCTGGGCAGTGGGTGGGGAAAGTGGTAAGGTTCACCTCCAAGAGCCACCAGGTTCTCCACCATGCATTCCCTGGTTAGGATGACTTTCTGAAAGTCCAGTGTTCATCTATGGTGGGTGCCTCTGCTGGGGCAATAAGTCAAGGTGTGCTCACCAAGGGGAGAGGCAGCAGGATCTGAGGCAGATCCTGTAGAAACTGGGACAAGAGCTTCCTCCAGTTCTTCCACAGGTGCCTTGTATTCTTTTGACATTTAAGTTTAGGCTGACTATCTGTCAGCAGGCCTTTGGAATTTGCAGTCTGAAGTCCCTCTACATTTGGTGTAGTCAGTGGTATTTGTCATGCTCCAGGTCTCAGAGCTCTACCAACCTTCTTAGAATCTTGTCATTTTTCTGGAGAGTCCCATTTAAGCAGGATAACTCTTGCAGCTGCATCTTCCATTAAGTCATTCTGGTTCTCTAGGATTTCAATGTTCTGAATCTGTTCTACAGACTTTTTTTTTTCTTTTTAAATAACCCTACCTTTCTTCTTGGAATCAAGACTGTGTATTGGTTACAAGGCAGAAGAGTGGTAAGGTAAGATTAAGTGACTTGCCCAGGGTCACACAGCTGGGAAGTATCTAAGGTCACATTTGGACCTAGAACCTCCCATCCCCAAGCCTGGCTTTCAAGCCACTGAGATACCCAGCTGCCTTTTTGACCTTCTCCATGGTATTGGTAGTAACTAAGGCATGGAGGGCTTTGTCTTCCCCTGACAACACCCTTGTGCCTGACCTTGACTTCCTTCACTTACCCTTTCTTTACCCAGATCATACTCTTATTGCACTCTCTCTCAATATTCTTCGCAGCACTGCACCTGGGTCCATCCAAGAGTCCACAAAATGGATCTTTGGATACTCATCTTGCGTTATCATCTCCTTGTCACTTACCTGGGTTGCTGGATGTTTGTAATCTGCAAAGGGATTGAAGTCATGATTGAGCTCCACCATTTTCCAGTGATAAGGATGTGTCTTACTTCCTCCATTTTCTTTGGGGCCAGTGTTGAGTCACTTCCCCTCTCTCTTGGGACTCAAGAAAAAGGGACGTGACCTCAGGAGCAGTAGAGATGCCCAGGTTTCCTGTGTGCAGTTTGGGAGCCAAGTCTTCTATCCATGGTTGCACTAAATAAACTCTTTCTTGTTCCCTTTTAAGTCTAGGGTGATGGATGGCAGTTGGCCTTCCTGGAATCACTGCCTTCTGTTCCTTGGTTTCTGGTTCCAGTGGTTACTCTTTTGCTTCTTGTTTTGGGTAATCCAGAGGCATGGAGGTAGCTCCCATCGCCAGAGTGCCACCCTCCACCCCCCCTTCTGAAAAAAACTCCCCAGGTCTGGCTTCTGGGGCCACAATTGGGGCTGGAACTTGGTTTTCACATACTTTCCCAGAGCCTGGGCCCTGGTGGTGAGCCTCCTCTGAGAGAACTGGACCATAGTGCTCCCCTTAGCAAGGGCAAACTCCTTTCTCTCATGGTGGTGGAGAAGAATAAGTAAACCATTCTTAGCTGTACTTTTTTAGAAAAACAGTGGCTGAAGACTTTAGCCTTGAATCTGAAGGTCACATTCAACCAGTGGATGAAAGTGATCCTCACAAAAGCCTTGTTCCCTAGACAAGAAACCTAAAACCTGGAGATATTGAAGAAAAGGCTGTGGCTAAATACATTTAAAGACTTACTGACACAGTACATTTAAGTGGTATTCTTGTCCTATAGCTCCATCTTTGCTGTTGGGCATGACTTACACATCTTTAGTGATTGATGTTGCTTCCCAGGGAAGGACTGTCAGCACAGAGTTATAAACTTTGTACTCTATCACAGTTGTAAACTCAAATTCTCTTAGGGTCCTAGGCGTAAACCTATTGTGGGAATATACTCCCCTTATTCTGGCAACGAGGTGATGCAGTGCATAGAGCACAAGGATGGAGGTCAGCATTCCTGATTACAGACAAGACCTGAGTTCAAATGAGACTTCATAAATTAGCTGTGCCTCAGTTTCCTCATCTGAAAATGAGCTGGAGAAGGAAAAGGCAAATCATTCTAGTATCTCTGCCAAGAAAACACCAAATGGAATAAGAAAGAGTTGTATGTGACTGAAATGAGTGAAAAAAACTCCCCTTACCACTATAGCTCTTGAGCTCAAACTATTGTAATTCCTATTTACATAAAACCAGTCCTTCACAATGACAATACCATCATACCTTGAACATAAATTATCACTTCAAAACAAGGCAACAGTAATAAGGTTCATAATATATTTATTGATATAAAACAAATGCAGGAACAATCTATCTATACAACATAATCAAAACATAAACCTAGCTCACACTCTCCCATAAATATGCTCAACAGTATGTGATGGGGTGAGTAGGCAAATGCAGAAATTTAGAAGTTATTCACATGCGTGAGAAAAACTCAAGTGTTCCAGATAAGTCATAATTCTGATTTGTAGGACTTGACATTATTGGTGTACTTGGGAATATCTATACCACAGGAAGCTTTTCCTCTCATAACTGCTCCTCTCCTGGTTCTTACTACTTTCCTGTTTGGCAAATCATTTTCTACCCCCAAACTGATTTAGTGACAAGGTCTTTTAGTTTATAATTACTACTACAAAGGATGTTACCCAACTGTTATACTGTTGTTATATATTAGTTATTAGTTTTGTTAAGGCAGTCAGGTCCTAGGAGAACTCACAATCAAAAGTGGAAGAAAATATGTAAACAACTATGTACAAATAAGTTAAATATAGGAGAAACAGGGAGTGCCCAACAAAGGGAAATAGATTTAAGAATAAAATAGAACTAATTAACTATAGGATATCATCTCATACTTATCAGATTGGCTCAAATGATAAAAGGGCAAAATAACAAGTATTGGAGGCATGTGGAAAAACAGGGACACTAATACATTGTTGATGGAAGCGTGAATTCATCCAAGCATTTTGTAGAACAATCTGGAATTATATTCAAAGAGTTATAAAACTATGTATACTTTTTGACCCACTAATGCCTTCATTAGGTCTATTTTCTAATGATCAAGGAAAAAGGAACAGAAATTATATGTATAGCAGCTCTTTTTTTTTTTGTGGTGGCAAAGAACTGGAAACCATAGGGAGGTCCACCAGCTTGGGAATCGTATAGGCATGTAATGAAATATTATCATATCATAAGAAATGAAAAACAAGATAATCACCAAACACACACACACACGCATCTGGAAAAACTTATATGAGGTGATGCAAAGTGAAGTGAGTAGAAGCAAGAGAACATTGTACATATTATCATCAACAATATATAATGTTCAACTGTAAATGACAATTATTATTAACAAGGCAAGGATCCAGGACAACTCCAAGAGATTCATTATGAAAAATAATATGAATGTGGATTGAAATATACAGACCATTCTTCAGTTTATTTCATCCATGAATTTTTCTCTAATAGAAGCAATACATGTCTTGATTCACAACATGACAAATGGGAAAATACATATTATAGAATAACATGTAGGACTTATATTACCTTCTTGTAGAAGGGGGAGAAGTGGGAAAGAGGGAAAAAAGGAATGAGATATAGATTTTTGGACATAACTAATGAAAGAATTTGTTTCTCTTAGACAAGCCTATTTATTATAATGTTACACATTTATAACAAATCATATATATTATATTATTATTGTTACATATTGCATTTTATATATATTTATATATATAAATCTAATTTGTTGACAAAAAAGGACCACACTAAATATTTTGGGACACACTATATATAATATCACAAATAGTTGATAAATTGTCAAAGGATATGAACAAAATCTTCTCAAAAGAAAAATTTTAAATTATTTATAACCAAATGAAAAAAAAATGCTTTAAAATTCCTAGTAATAAGAGAAATGCAAATCAAAACTTGAAGCTTCACCTCATTGTTATCAAATTGAAAAATCTGACAAAAGATGTATATTATAAGTGCTGGAAGGATTGTGCAAAGATAGATGTACTAGTACATTGTTGGTGGAACTGTAAAATAGGACAAGGATTTGGGAAAGCAATTTAGAAGTATACAAATAATTTGACTAAAATATCCACATCTGTTGACCCAGACATTGCATTAGTAGGCTTATACAAAAAGGAAGCCATTGAAAAAAAGGAAGTCTCTGCATACACCAAAATATTTATAGAAACACTTTTTGTGGTAGTCAAAAATTAGAAATTAGAAACAAAGTACATGCCCTTCATTTGGGGAATGACTAAACAAATTGTGGTGAATAAGATGATTACAATGGCTAATGATGAATACAGAGAAATGGAAAACAATTTAAAGTAACTCTCTTTGTGGTGGCAAAGAACTGGATATTGATTGAGGTGATGCCCATCAACTGGGGAATGGCTAAGTAAGTTGTAGAATATGATTGTGATGAAATAGTACTAAACCATGAGAAAGTATTAGCAGATTAATTTTAGGGAAAAATATGTAATGACCTACTTTAAATTATTGAGTAAAATGACAGAAGCAAGAGAACTTTATATATAGCAACCAAAATATTGTTTGAAGAATATGTGTATGTTCACCTCCAGAGAAAGAACTGATAAATAGAAACAAGCAAGATGTAGTTTAAATTTACATACATCTTTTTTTTCCCTCAAATGATACCTTCTCTAGGGTAGAAAGGGGAAGGAGGGTGGGATATACCTGGAAATTTTAATATAACAAGCAATTTAATTCATTAAAAAAGAGAACTTTTTTTTAAAGGATCAGAAAAGGCTTCCTGTAGAATATGGGACTTTAGCTGAAAATTTCAGGAATATGGGAAAGTACAAGTCAGAAATGAAGAGGGAGAGCATTTAATTTATGAAAGCTAACCAGTGAAAATAAAGTTCACTGAACTAAGAAATGGAGACTCATGTTTAAAAACCACAAGGAAGTTAAATGTCTCTTGATTGAAGAGAACTTAGGGGAGGGCACAGTGAAAGGTATATGCAAAGCTCATCAGTCTGGCTTCTTTGGGGCAATGCAGACAAGTCCAGATAGTTCAAATTCTGCATCTTTCTATTAGCAGTCAGTCAACTGACAGAATAGCAAATCTATTGATAGCCTGTATTTTTTCCCTCTATGTTGCCCCTTTGCAGCCAGAGGGTGCAGCATAGAGCAGTAGATACCCTTAAGAGTCCCTTCTTTCAAATTCTAGATGGGGATGAAGAAAATGTAACTTTCCTCCAATAATATTTGATCATTATCTCTCAAATAAATAACTAGCAGTTTAAGACATCTTATTAGCTCTCTCTCCTCCTTTTGTCTCCACTTCTCTCTCTTCAGCTCTTCCACCCCAAATACAGAACTTCTGTCTGAGTGTTTTTTCTACCTCTGGAGTTCTTTTTTCTGCTCAGTTCTTAATTTATTGCCAAGTTCTTCAGTACTTAAAAAATTCTTCACTAATCCGGCTACTTTCTTTATTCCTTTAAATGAGTCAAATCAGGGGCTCTTGTTACTCAGTGACTCACCTTTCCCTTATGAGGGAAAAATGCAAAGTCTCCTTTCCAGTTAGTAATAAAATCAACAGTCATCCCATCATCTTTGAATTGTTATTTGATTTCATATTTTGAGTTTTAACATTTTAAGTCTTAAAAACAGTTACATGCAAATGAGCTGACGGACCACAATGTCCTGTCATCTCAGACATTTCTCAGTTCTATAATCTATTCTCTTTACTTTCCACACCTCTGAAAATGGTTTAATCACACTTGCATTTTATAAATATTAGTATAAAAAGTTATTTCTTTATCCACCAAATTGTTCATGTAGGCTACATACTTTTACCAGTAATTGAATCCTTTTAATTTGTGCTAATGTTCACTTTCTGCCATTTTTGGCAACCAAACAGTATGTATTCTACCCAAAAACTACTTCTTGACACAAGGATTTTAGCAGTTTTTATTAGATAGAAGTTTATTTTTTGCTCCCTTCAGCCACCAAACTATTCACCTATGAAAGTAACATCACCTTATCATCTTTGCAAATTGATTTTATTTCTTTTTCTTTATGCATAAACACATTTTTCTGTCCCTTTCAACAACCAAATAGCCCATATGTGAAAGTGGTAGTATATTACACTGGTAGCATGAAATTTCAACTAAATGAGAAAACTGTTAAAAGCAATGAACACCTATGCAATAACAGTCTGAGTGTAAGCTTTTCATAGTATAAAATGAACTAAAACAATATTTGTCTTATTAATTACATGATGGATTGACAAATTCATATTGAATCAATATAAGAATTGTAATTTATGTGAAAATATTGACTGTGTACAACTGCAGAGCATTCATTGAGGCATAGTTACTTGTAACAAACCCCTATCCTACCTATTACCTATTTTCTTAGGTTCAGCCAGGATAATATAATTAAAAGTATGACCACACTGGAGAAACCAAAGCTGATATTATTTTTCCTCTTCTCTTTATTTATAATCTCTTTCTTCTCATCTTTTTCAATGGGGTTCAGATAGGAATTGACAAAAATCAGTGTCCCACTATAACTTTTTTTTTCACTTTATGTTCTATGGACTACTGCATAGGTGGATAAAACGAATAGTTTTTTATAGCTGAATAAAATATTTTCAGAACTTTTTTTTTCATTTAAGGTATGAGGCAGTGTCATGTTTAAATCAACTAATTTGTTTTGCACCTTAAGGTCTGCAAAGTATTTTACAACAATAAGCAAATAAGGTAGGTATTATTATTCCCATTTTAGACCTAGAAATTGAGTCTCAGAAAGACAGAGAAACTTGCCCATTAAATTTATAAGTATTCTTCCTCAAATTGAAGATAGTTCTCATAACTCCAAGTCCAGAGCTTTTCTACTATTGCACAGTATCTTTCTTAAGACTTTTAGGAATAATTTGCATCTTGGTCTTCACTCCCACTGGACTAAATACATTTCACAATATTCTAAGGAGAAGTAAAAACAAAAAAAGAGGACAAGAGTGGGGGTTTGGGGTAGGGACAAGGAAGCAAATAAGTGGATGAGAAGTATGTCACTATGCCAGAGGAAAGTGCTGTGCTGCCTTAGACTACTGAGGTCATGGGTATAGATTTAAAAGGACCTCAGAGGCCAGGAAGTACAAACCCCTCATTTGATGGATAAAGAAGTTGAAGTCCCAGGATGATACAGAAATAACATCATAGATGGGATTTGAACATGGGTCCTCTGATTTTAGAACCAATGTTCTTCCCCATGTGTTACACATTCATGAAGATTACACTTTACAAGCATACATTTTTCATTGGATACCTACTCCATTCCACTTTGTCAGATTGTTAGCTCCTGGAGGGTAGGGACTTTTTTTCCCCTTGTATCCCTAGGGCTTAGCACAGTGGCTGACACTTAATAGACAATAAATGCTTATTGACTGACTGTGGCACTCCTATGAAGTAGGCATATAAAGAATATAACTCCCATTTCACAGTTGAAGAAGATGAGTTTCAGAGAATTTAAATGACTTATCCAAGGTCAGACAATGGCTTAGTACTAGAATCACGCTTCAAAAATAGGTCTTGGGACTTTTTATCAATTGTTCTACCCATCATACCATGTTGCTTTTGAGTTCTGTTATGTCCTCTAAGGTCAGTAAGGTTATTTCCTGGTACTTTGAAAAAAAATAGAGCTGAGCTTAAGTTTAAGTTATGCAAAGTAGTCTCTTTTCCTATTCCCAGTGTTCAAGTTGCCACTTTATTATAAAGGTTACTAAGATATAACAGTTTGAAAATCATTTAATCACCATAACACAGCATAAAGCTTGCCTTTGATCATCCAGGAACAATGTGGACAAAAAGAACAAATATTTAGGTCATATCTTTTATTAGCACATTCAATGAAAAATTGGAAATGAGAGAAGAAAGACAATATGATGGAAAAAAGATAGCACTGTTTTGTAAGAACATTCACTTGACTTCAAAGAAGCAAAGAATCTGAGTGTCTGAAGGGAACTCAGTGTCCATTTATACTCAGAAGAGATCTCTATTATAATGTGTTCCAAAAGGGACTTTCTACCTTCTCCTGGAAGAATGTTTCTTGTACCTTCAACTAACTCTCAAATGATATGGTTTGCAGTAATGTTGCCTACTTCCTATCTGGGTCACCATTCTCTGGTTGGGCTATGTCTTGGCAATGGCATTTCACTTCTAAGGATCTTACTTTCATGATCTGAAAAATAGAAACAAGAATCCTTGCCTTGTCTCCCTCTGAGAATAGGCACGAAGGGTGAAGTGATGGAATAGATGTGATGAAGCTTTGCAAAGGGTTAAGCACATAGAGATATGAGGAAATCAGGAGAACTCGATTACAATCTAATATGTTCCAGCTATGTGAGCGTAATGGTGGAGCCTCCATGAGCCTCTTCACCTCACAGGGCCTCAATTGTCTTATTTATAAAATAAGAATAATTATTACTGTCTACCTCAGACGGTTACTTTTGGGAAAGGATGCTGTATCACAGTAGAAGTGTGTTATTATTTAAAATGGGTAGCAATAGTATCAACAAGCTATAAATTGCTTTGATTCATTGTAGAAAGAAATACATTATTATTAGGTGCTTACTATTCAGGAGTCCTGTACCAGGAAATGAGAACACAAAGATTTTTTTTTTAAATGGTCTAACCATAACTTTCAAGGAACTTACAGTATACTAAGGACCCAGCAGATACACAAATAGACAAGGTATCTGGTTAACAGAGGCAAGCTATCAATATCACAAGGTCAGATAAATGATGGTCACCCATAGTTATTTACAGACATTTAACATGCATAGAACTGTAGTAGGGACCTCCTATTCTCATTTGCTAAGGAGGAAATTTCTCATTTCTGAGGTACAAACTTTGTTTTCTGAGCACAGGTTCCTGTGTTATTCTTATAGGTGGAGAAAGTATGTGATTCACTGTCTTCTTCATCCCACTCACTTGATATACATTCAAGTAATGTCTATTTTGAAATGGTTTTTTAAAGATATTTTTGAAACTAACCAGTTGGGAGGTGAAAATAATCATGGTTTCATCATTTTTTGTGTGTGTGGAAATATTTTCTCTGGATGACAGTTTAAGTGATGATACTGGTTTCTCATAAACACAACCTCTCCAACAAAGGAATGGCTTTTAAATATGAGAGGGAAATATATTTCATTTGGTCTCACTGTCCTCTTTGTTATCACAGGGAAAACTTTAACTCTACTAGCAATCCTTGGCCTTCTTCCTATCTATAAGAATGACTCCTTATACTCTATAGGTGGACCAATACTTTCTTTTTTTTTTAGGCATTTATTTTATTTGGTCATTTTCTGTTATTCATTAGAAACAAAGATCACTTTTTTCCCTCCCCTCCTTCCCCCCAAGCCTCTCATTGGCGATGTGCAATTACTCTGGGTATCACATGCTTCCTCAAACCTAGCCCATTTCCATGCTGTTGGTTTTCTTAGTAGGGTGTTCATTCAGAGTCTCTCCTCCTTCATATCCCCTCCACCCCTGTAGTCAAGCTCTTGTCCTTCCTCCGTGTTTTTACTACTACCATTTGTCCTCTGCTTGTGGGTATTGTTTTTTTCTCCTTGGTCCCTGCAGGTTGTTCAGGGACATTGCATTGAGACTAATGGAGAAGTCCATTACTTTCGATTGTACCACAATGTATCAGTCTCTGTGTACAATGTTTTCCTGGTTCTGCTCCTTTCGCTCTGCATCACTTACTGGAGGTCGTTCCAGTCTCCATGGAATTTCTCCACTTTATTATTCCTTTTAGCACAATAGTATTCCATCACCAACATCCAATACTTTCTTGCAAAATAAAAAATACCTTAATCATATAAACTTGAATCTCAGATCTAGAAGGGGCTTTGTTAACATAGGACATGGAATATTCGAATAGGGAAGGACTTAAGAGACCATCCATTCAAATCTCTGCATGAAACTTCTTTTTTTTTAAATTTTTTTAAATTTGATAATTTTGAACATTATTCCTTGGTTACAAAAATCACTTTTTATTCCTCCTTCCCCTCCCCACTCTCCTTCCTGTAGCTGAAGCACAATTCCACTGGGTATTACATGTGTCCTTGATCAGAATCTATTTCCATATTGTTGGTATTTGCACTAGGGTGTTCATTTAGAGTCTACATCCCCAGTCATGTCCCCCTCAACCCATGTAGTCAAGCAGTTGTTTTTCTTTGGTATTTTTACTCCCACAGTTTTTCCTCTGAATGTGGATAGTGTTTTTTTTCTCCTATATCCCTCTGGGTTGTTCAAGATCACTCTGCATGAAACCTCTGATAAAATTGTGCATTATTCCCCAGCATACACTGATTAGGATTAGTAATTATAGATTGACAACTTCTTATAGAAAATTAGTGAAAGTTAAATGCCCTTTACTAGGGAGGTATCAATCTCTCCTTATGAATAGTAGAGAAACCCCATCACCAAGCAGCTTCATATAAATAATAATACATAAATATAGATATTTAATATATTCTTTTCTAATGTGACTAAGACCTACCCCCTCTTCTTTTGGTTCCCATGAGAAAGATTTTGGGTGTCCTAATTCTTTTTTTTTTGGTGTCCTAATTCTTATGAGAAAAAATCTTAAAACTTACAAGTTATAATCTTGACTACAAGTCCTAAATGTTGCAGCCTGAAAAACTTTGGACAGGTCTAAATTTTGACTCTTTTGAAAAACTGAAAACTTAAGAAATGCTCCCATAAGCTTGGAATTGTTGAGAAAACCTAGGGAGGATAGAACAAGATAAAGAAATATTACATAAAAAAAGCATTATGTCAAACTCAGATGATGAGAAAGAGTAGATAGTATTGTGTTGAATCCCTATAAATTCTGAATGAATTTGAGCATCAATGGTCATTGCATTTGAGAAGTCTCTCCAGATGGTGGTTCCATATAATCCCCCCTCTCTCTCTATTTCTCTCTCTGTGGTCTCATGTGAGTCCCCTCTCACGTGAGGAAACTGCTCCCTCATTCTATGGCTCCCCCCTTTTTTATCTCCCACACACATCTGAATAAAGCCATGACCTCTGCCAGAATCTTACCAAGTCTCCTGGCTGCTCATTATAGTGATTCATGGGGGAACAAGCCCCCCTGAATTCCACTCCACACAAGGAATGACTTAAGAAACCATCCATTCAAATCCCTGAATGAAACCTCATTTTACCTATCCCTAGTAAAGAGAACTCAGTTCTTCATAAGATAACTATTCTAGTTCCAAAAAATTTTGCCTGTTTGGAAGCTCTGTCTTATATTGAGCCTATACCTGTCACCCTGACTCTATCCCCAAGTCTCCCCTTATATGTAGGTATAAGGAAAGCCTTCCAAACAATTATAGCTATCACAAAGTAGAATGGTTGGCAGAGAGTTCACTTTCACTAGAGACTTTCAGAAGAGGGCTGGGTGAAAACATTTTGGGGATATTGAAAAGAATATTGTTCAAGTACAGAATAAGCTATATAGTCTCTGAAGTGCCTTCCAATTCTAAGATGCTATGATTCTTTAAGATAGCCTGGGGGATGATGGGCCCCAAAACATAACAAGACACAGTGCTTGAAGAAAAGAACTCCTTGGCTTTGAAAATGCCAGTGACACAATGTGACATAATAAATTCAAATCTGACTGTTAAGGTTCACCACAATCTTATCTCCTACTTTCTTTTTATTCTTTCCTCACACTAATATCTTTTGTATAATATATTTTGCAGCCACATTGGATTACTTATCAGTCCCAGTCCTCATATTGCCCTCTCCCATCTTTATATTTTTATTTGATCAAACATCTTTGTCTGAAATGAACTTTTCTTACAATTCTCTACTTTCCCTTCTACTCCCACATTTTCTTCCTGTTGGAAGGTTTTTCTTCCTTCAGATCCCAAACCAAGTGAGTAAGTGACCTCTCCACAAATTTCTTATATTGTTGTACATATTAGTTACTTGCAATTTGTGTGTGTTAATCATGTTAATTTTATGTGTTAATAATATAGTGGCATTATTTGAGTAGATAACTTCAATCCTGTTAGATTAAAATTCAATTCAATAAATATTTATTAAGTAATTACTATGTATCAGGTACCATGCTAAGCCCTGGGGATATAAATAAGGAAAAGAAAGACAATCCCTGACCTCAAGAAGCTTACAATCTAATAAGGGAAGACAACATGGAAAATGAAGTTGGAAGAAAGATGGTGTTTTATTTCTCCTTTCTATCATCAGCACCTACCAACATCTCCTATTTATAGAGCAATGCAATGAAAGTACTTTCTCCACAACACAACAACTTTATTGAATAGATAGCACAAGGATTAAAAACAATGTTTTCCAGGAATAGAAGCTAAAACCCACAAAGACTAAATGATTTTCCCACAATCACTTAGCCTACAAATATTAAATCTGGATTTGAAGCCAAGTCTCTTGATTCCAAATATCTCTTTTTTTCCATTAAAGCACACAGAAAGTACTAAGACAACTCTCTCAGATCAAACAAGGGAATTCTTTTTATTATTAGGCTATATCAACTTAAGGAAATGACATATAATTCCCTCCTAATATTCCATTTTTTCCAGTGTTCTCCCTAAAATATTAAATAGCACTGAATATAGTATTCCAGATGGGACTCTTATTCTCATTTCTTTTCATATCTGTCCATGCTGTCAGATACTGAGAAAATTACATAATACAGACAATAACCTTTTGATGTATTAGCAAAAGAATAAGCATTTATTGAGCACTTCCTATGTTCCAGACACTATACTAAGTGCTTTAAAAATATTATCTAAACTTTCTTTAAAATAACAAGTAGCTTCAATTTAAACCATAAACAAGCATTATCTATAATTAGGATAAATTAGAAGCTTTCCCAATAAAGTCAGGGGTGAAGCAATAATACCCATTATCATTACTACTATTCAATATTGTATTAGAAATGCTAACTAAAGCAATAAAACAAGACAAAGAAATTAAAGGAATAAGAAGAGGCAGTGAAAAAACAAAATTATCAGTTTTTTCAGATGATATAGTTCCAAATTGTTCTATACAAGGGTTGGACTAGTTTGCCATTCCACCAATAGTGTATTATTGTTCTTATTTTTTCTATATCACCTCCAGGATTTATTATTTTCCATTTTTATCATGTTAATCAATCCTATGAGTATGAGGTGGTATCTCATAGTTATTTTAATTTGCATTTCTCTATTTAATAGTTACCCCACATGACCAGAGATAGCTTTTTCTTGATTACTTTTTCTGAACCCTAAATAGCCAACTGAAAAAAGGCATGAAACAATTAACAATATTAGCAAAGTTACAGAATATAAAATAAACTTAAATAAAGCATCAGCATTTTAACATATTACAAAAAAGTAAAACAAGCCTGAAAATATAGTAAGAGAAATTCCATTTAAAATAACTTTCCATAATATAAAATACCTGGGAATTTACCTGCATAAACACAACTATAAAAGCTTTTCATACAAGTTAAGGGAGACCTTAACAACTGGAGAAATATTAATTGTTCATGGGCAAGATGAGCCAAAATAATAAAAAATGAAATTTCTACCCAAATTAATTTAAATAGCAAACACCATGCCAATCTAAGTATCAAGAAATTATTTTATAGAGCTACATCAATAATAACAAAATTCATCGGGAAGAACAAAAGGTTAAGAATATTAAGAGAATCAATGAGAAAATAAGCAAAGGAAAGCAGCCTAAGAATACCACAGTTTGAACTATATTCCAAAGTAGTAATCATCAAAACAAGTCAGTATAGGGGGCAGATGAGTGAATTGAGAGCCAGGCCTAGAGAAGGGAGGTCCTAGATTCAAATCTGGACTCAGACACTTCCCAGTTGTGTGACCCTGGGCAAGTCACTTAACCCCCTTTGCCTAGCCCTTACCACTCTTCTGCCTTGGAACCAATACACAGTACTGATTCCAAGACAGAAGGTAAGAGTTTTAGAAAAAAAATCCTGTATAAATTAAAAAAATAATTTGATGAATAACTGGAATATATTATGCATAGTAAATGATCATAATAATCTAGCACTCAATAAACTCAACTATCTGAGAATTTGGGACAAGAACTAACTAAATATTAAGAAACATCTCAAAAGTTATACCAAAATAAAATCAAAATAGGCACATGATTTAGATAGAAAGGATGCTATCATAATCAAAAAAGAGAAGCATAGAAAATGTTCCTGTTAGACCTTTGGATAATTTATCACCAAACAAGGGATAAGGAGTATTCCAGGAACCAAAATGGATAATTTTGATTACATGAAATTAAACAGGTTTTTCACTAATATAACCAATGTATGCAAGATTAAGAAGAAAGCAGGAAATTTGGGGGAGGGGATTAGATTAGATCAAGGTTTTTTGATAATGGGACTTATTTCTCAAATGTGAAGGGAATTGAGTCCAACTTATTTAAAAAAAAAATATGAGCCATCCCAAAATTGATAAATGGTTAAAGGATATGAAAAGTTTGTTTTCAGAAGAAGAAATCAAAGCTATCTCTAGTCATCTGGGGGAAAATGCTCTAACCTATTAATTAGAGAAATGCAAATTAAAACAACTCTGAGATACTACCTCATACTCATTAGATTGGTTAACATGATAGAAAAGGAAAATAATAAATCATGGTGGTGATATAGAAAAATAAGAACAATAATGTATTATTGGTGGAATGGCAAATTAGTCCAAACATTTTCTAGAACAATTTGGAACTAAGTCCAAAGAGTTATCAACTGTACATACACTTTGATACTTTGATATAACAATACTTTTAGTAGATCTATATCACAAAGATATCAAATAAAAAGGGAAAAGATCTATTTGTTAAAAAAAAACTTCATAGCATCTCTTTTGGTAGTGGTAAAGAACTCGAAATTGAGGAGAAATGTATCAATTAGGGAATGGCTGAACAAGTTGTCTTATATGATTGTAATGAAATTTTATTGTTCTATAAGAAACAATGAAGGGGATGGTTTCAGAAAACCTTGGAAGACATATGAATTGATGCAAAATGAAGTGAGCAGAACCCAGAGAATGTGGTACACAGTGACAGTAATATTATAATGGTGATCAATTTTGAAAGACTTAGATACTCTGATCAAGATAATGATTCAGGATAATTCTGAAGGACTTACAATGAAAAATGCAATCTACCTCTGGAAAGAGAATTGATAAAGCATAATTTTTTTCACTTTCTTAGTTTTTCTTTTTTTTTCCAAACATGGTTAATATGGAAATATGTTTTGCATGAATACAATGTATAATCTATATGAAATTTCTTTCCTTCTCAAGGAGAGAGAATGGGCAGAAGGGGAGAGAGTTCAAAATTTTTAAAAATGTACATTAAAAATTTTAATGCAATAAATAAAAATAAGTTAAAAATAAATATATCCTTCCTTTTAAGTTGATTCGATTTCTTATCATAGACTTCAGTTTTCTTCTTGATTGTCTTGTGTTCAATATGACTTGTTTAGAGAAGACCAAAGGATCTGTACCACTTTCATTCATTGGTTCTAGTATATCTCTAAGTATATCTCTGAGTTATATATATATACATATATATGTATATATATTATAATTTCTTCATATAAAAATACAAGAAAAATATAGCTTTCAGTTGTATTTTCAAAGAACTCCAATATAATATTTCATATAAGCATGTGAGGGAGAGTGAAGTTTAGATTGTGAATTCTATATTCTTTTTGAGTCCTTCATTTCAGTTTCTTTCATTTGCTCCAACAATAAGAAGCTTGCATCATCCTGTGTTTCTTCTGAAGCCAGAGCTCATCTTATTTGCTAGGTTTTTATGGACTGTGGCCGTCACCACCCCAACAGAGTCCCAAGGTGCCCCCAGGGCCAAGGGCCCCAGATAAACCAGAGAAGGAATGACTAATTAATATTAAAACAACACTGGTGAATGCTGGTAATTACTTTGGCCTGAGCAGGTCTTAGCATAATGTTACCTCATCTACAGCCCACAACCCCCAAGGAGAATTCCCTCTTCTTAGCCTTAGAAGACTCAGTAGAGGCAATTTTTTTGAAAAATTACCCAAATCATTTAGGCAATGTTTTTGAATAATTGAAGTGAAATTTATTTTATGAATGAAAGTTTATATCTCTGGGTCTTCCTTGCCTTTTCCTATTTTCTTTCTTATAAGAAATGGACATCTTTAGGACTATTTAATATATGCAGTCTTTTCAAGTTTTACTACCATGCTTATAACTATACATAAATATTTTAGCTCCTTCTCCTTCTCCCCCCAAGATGACAAACATATACTACATGATGATGATGTCATTTTAATTCTTTGAACTAATATTTATTATGTTTCTATTTTCCTACACTAGTGGCTGGGCAAACAAAGATAAACAAGGATCAATTTCTTCCTTCAAGAAACTTATAGATTTTTATAAGAAAAAAAAACAGGCACATGGACAAATGAGACACACATTTGAAGATGGTAAGAGCCATAGTAAGGACCAAAGAAGAATTTTTTAAAGGTTGAAAGAGGCAGCCTGGATAATGGATCTGAACTTGAAATTAGGAATACCTGGCTTTAAATATTGTCTCAGACACTGTTGGGTGACTAGGCAAATTGTTTAATCTCTTTGTGCCTCAATTTCTTTCTCTTTAAAATAAGTTTGCACTCCATGGTTTCTAATAATGCTTTCAGTTTCAAGTAGAGTGCACCAATTTGTTCCACCTAGGTGTAGAAACAGTATCAATCTGTATCTGAGAGATTAGGGTCTTTATCAAATGGATAGCACCTATTCTGGTCTTTGAAGAAAGGAAAGGATTTTAACAGGGAGAGAGAAGGGCTTGGTGCAGGGATCTCATGAACAAAATAAGAAAAGCACAAGACACAAGAAGGGTAGATGAGTAGCTCAATTTGGCTTGGACAGTGAGTATATGAAGGGCAATATGAGAGATGTCTGGAAAGGGTAGATTGGTGCCATATTGTTGAGGATGTGAATACTACATTAAGAAATTTAAACTTTATTCAATAGACAGTAGAAGTCACTGAAGATTTTAAAGCAATGTACTGAGAAGATTACCTTCATGATATTCAGTATGGTTGGGGTCTAGGCAGTATTACTAAAGCCAGGTATACCAACTAAACAGTGAATTTTCTTAATCTTTGAGTCATAGATCCCTTTGGCAATCTATCCCTTCTCAGAATCATGTTTTTAAATGCATAATATAAAATACTTAGGACAACAAAGGAAACCAATTATATTAAAATATAGTTATTAATTTTTTAAGTCATGTTAAGAACCCTCTATTTAGAAACTGGATTTAGATTCAAGAACCTGGGTCAGAGTCTATCGAACTAAACATTTTAAAGCTCCCTTCTGGTTTTAAATGCTGTTTGCCTAAACTAGAAATGACCATAATGGAAGAATAATTGAATTAAGTGGGTACTGCTACAGTCTGGGCAAGAGGTAACAGTATATTTTTGAGAGTTTACCTGGAAGTCATTGGACCTTCTGTTCTTAATGTTTATGTCACTCAATTCTGGGTTGTTAGGAAAGGAAATTAATCTATTGGGGATGGGGGTGGGGAGATGATAACAAGCATTTTGCTCAGAGAGCCTCCCACATAGGTCCTCAATAACACCTAAGAGCAAGTACAAGGAAGTAGTCTATAATTGCATTAATCCTCATCTTTATTTAGACACAGTCTTAAAATGGGGCTTGTATACATCTATGAGAAAGGGGGTTCTCTAAAAACTATTATTTCCTCTCATCTGATGGAGATTGAAAACATGCATATACACACACATGCAACAAAACACAAACTTGACTTCCTTTTAGTTTTCTGAGGGGCCAAAAAAAAGGTGTAGTGGCCACAGAAGTCAATTGCAACAGCATTTGAACAAAACAAAGGGAAAAAAATAGGCTACAATTTCTGAAGGGCATGCAAGAGTCTGTGATTATGTAATAGGGTACAGTAACTGCTAGTTAACAGGAGGAGGAGGTTAAAGAATGATTCACAACCCATTTACCCAAGTCAATCCTCTGTATCTTTTTGGAGGTTTCTGTTTGCAAGTATCTAAAAGCCAAATACAACAGAAGTAGACAAATTTAAGCTAATGATCAGATAGTCAGGTCTGGTATTTCCTAGGAAGGAGGTAATGAAGGAACAATTCTTGAACAATTTCCAGAATTGATTCATCTCTCTGTCTGTCTGTCTGTCTGTCTGTCTGTCTGTCTCTCTCTCTCTCTGTCTGTCTGTCTCTCTCTCTGTCTCTCTGTCTCTGTCTCTCTCTCTCTCTTTTATATAATACTAATAGCAGTTTACAACTATAGTAGTAGTAGTCTCTCAGTAACCTCAGTAAATGACTATTGTCTTTGTGTGTTTTTGTGCACAAAAACACTTGTGCATGAAGATTTAAGTGGAAAAGCTGATGCACAGAGACAGTCCCACTCTCTCAGCATTGGAAGCCTTGGTCCAGTGGCACGAAAAGTCGTTACACCTGGAGACTTCCTCAGCTGCATTGGATGGCCGTGTCGTCTTTTGTACTCCCAACACTCCCCAAGAACTCCACAGTGCTTTGCTGCGTCACCCTCTCAGCCCTTGAACCTTCTTATTGGTTTCTTCCGTGTGTTCCGCCGAAGCAGTCTTCACATGCTGGGTGAGCAAAGCCCTGGTTCACCAGGAGTTGACGACCCGATGGCTACCCTCACAAGGTTTAGCTGGCCTGTCGTTGCCCGGAGTGTGGCCGCTGCCGCATGCTAGCAGCTACTGGGAGCCACAAGTGAGAGCTGGGTGTCAGGTGGGGGTCAGAGGCTGGAGAGCTGCCCTAGGAGGGCAGGACAAGTCCTCCATACCAAAGATATTACTCCTCCCTGAGCACCCCATACACCCATATATATATATATATATATATATATATATATATATATATATATATATATATATATTGTTTACAACTATACAGTTGTGGTATTGTGACATTTGGAAAGGATCACAGAAGTAATCTTATCTAATCTGTTGCAGAACTAGTAAATCTAACCTAGAACACAATCCTCATGTGTAATATGATGAGACTGGTCTAGAACAGGGGTTCTTAACATATTTATCCATTCATAAATTACTCTGGAACTCTGGTAAAACATAGAGAAAACTCAGAGACTCAATGATTAGATTTCTGGACCTAGAATGAGTCTGTAATCATATTGAATCTCAACTACTCCTAACTCTGTGAATTTGGGCAAATCAATACATTTTGCCTGATCAGTTTTCCCATATGACATATAGGGATAAAAATAGCACCCCCCCCTAGACTTCTTGTGAGGATAAAATTAGGTAATACATTTAAAACTTGCTACAAACTTTAAAATGCTACATATTAAAATGTTAGCCCTTATTATTTTTAGAATAGTATCTTAAATAATTTAAGGAAATGCTAAATGCTATTTAGAAGTTAGTAAAAATAGGGTGCAGCTGGATTGTTCAGTGGATTGAGAGCCAGGCCCAAAGATGGGAGGTCCTGGGTACCAATTTGACCTCAGATATTTCTAAGCTGTGTGACCTTGGGCACATCACTTGACTCCCATTGCCTAGCTCTTAACAGTTCTCCTGCTCAGAATCAATACACAATATTGATTCCAAGACAGGAAAGGATTTTCATAAAAAATATTAGTAAAAATAAATATGTATTTTTTTTCTCCATTTACCTTCATAGAACCCTCTGAAATCTAGCACTATAAGTTCTTGAGATGCTATTCTACTTCTGAATCTGTAATTCTAAATGGTCAGCCAGATTCTTTTCAGGGACCTCCAGGCCTACAGATCTCAATAAAATAAAAGTTCTCAGCTTAGTCCCAATCCAGCATAGTTCCTGGAGGTGCTTAAAATATATATATTGATTTAATCCTTCTTGAGGCATTCATGGATAAATCAAATTGTTAGGAAGTGCTTTTTGTTAGAAATCTGCTTCCTTGAAGCATTTCCTCCACTGATAACCTCTCCAATTGTTTTTAGTTCTAAATTCTCTTGGATTAAGCAGAATACATGTAAACCTTATGTAATGGAAAATGATTCACATACTTAGAGCATTTTGTGGTTACCAAGAAACTTGCTATTTATGTTGCTTGCTTTGTACTAGAACCCTGTGAAAAAAGCAGGGCAGGTTTCCTTATTCCCAGATTTAGAGGAGAAAAAAACTGAAGTTGAGAAAGAAGTAAATAGAATAATCTAAAACTTAAAAAAAGAAAAAAAGAAGTAAATCCAACTCAGGAACCCATGTTGTCTTTCCAGTCTGCTGCTTTTTTGATTATATCATGCAGAATTCCCAGATACCTCTAGGCATTTGTAATTATTACTGTTATTAAGTGTCATTAAGTGGCCACTTTAGTACCTAATAGTGGCTCCTTGCACATAGTAGGTGCTCAGTAAATGTTCCTTTATTTACTTTGTTACAAGACTGGAAATAAAAGCACATCTCCCAGCCTTCCAGGAATGCTCCCTCTGGACTACTAGACCACCTGAGACCAAACCTGGTATATTTTAATCCACTCAGCTTTTAAATCACTGCCCTGGGGCCCTATTGTCCTGAGTGGTGAATTAGCCAGCAGAACTGCATATGGCCCACTCTATCCCTGCTAGCCCAAGACTCTACTCTATACATCTCATCCAACTGTGAATTTTTAGATGACAACTTGGCTCCACCAACTTTGTAGATACACTCTCACCTTTTGAACTCCTTTTCTTTTTTTCCCTGGGAATAATAATTTTATCAATATTGCTCACTCCTGTAAAGAATTTATAAATTGACTCCTCTCACAATCCCTATGATTTCCCAAACTAAATACTCTACCTCAGCCAACAGCTCCTCATTTGAGTCGTCTGTCCCTAGCAGAACGGAATTTAAGCTTCTTGAAAGAAGAAACTATCTCACTTTTGTATTTGTATATTGAGCATTTAGCATAGTACTTGGGAGTAGTAAGTACTTAACAAATGTTTTTTATTCATTTGTTCACGTAGTCATTCATTTTCTTTGGGAGTGAATTTGTCAAAAATGAAAAGTAAGTCATTTCTCATTTTTGGACCTCAATGTCTTCCTCTATAAAATGAAAGGTTTGGATTAGAGTTCCTTCCAGGTCTAGTTCCTTTCCTCTCTTCTTCCCCTCTGGTAGGCACACTTCTATGTGGAAACCAAGTATAATAATTGAAATAAGCTCTGCCAACATTTTTTAAATGGTCATAAAGAATCTCAGATAGGCAGGGTGCCAACTGGGGTTCAGCCAGGAAAAGGTTAAAAGATCAAGTTGAGCAACCTGTGCCTTTAAAGGATTTTCTTCCCCTGCCTTTTAAGGGCAGAGTACAACAGCTGTGACCACCCCCTCCCCAAGCCTCCTGTTTTGCAAAGATCTTAAGCCATTTGGGCTGTTGCACTGGGAGGCCTCCTGGCCACAGGTGAGGTTCTGAGGCCTCTTCAATACTCAGTAGGCCAATCAAGCTGGCCCTGCGTGAGGTAAGATGGAGATTCTCCCCATGTGCCCTCAAGTCCCTCTGAAATTTCAACAGATCACTGTCACTGGGGCTTTTAATTACCCCTCTGTCACATCATTATTGCATGGCCTTTAATGCACCCTGCAGAATAGGCTGGGTGTGCCAAAACAACTATTCAGGCCCTTTCTTGGTCCTCTCCTGCCTCCTGCTATCCACTACTACCCAACTAGAAACAGACCTCAGGGAAAAGAGAGCAAGGCAGAACTCTACTGCACAGGCCACTCATAAGGACCAGTTTGTTGTGTGAAGGCTGCATTATTATCTTGGTCATTAGTATAGGGAAAAAAAAATCATCTCTCTTCTCTTCTTTAATTGGAGTTCAAATAAAAAACATGTTCTGGGACAAGTTATTGTTCTGTTACTATTTTTGCATGGTGAGTGTTCTGTGGGGTATCCCACTGGTGGCAAAACATGACTTTTTTGGTCACTGAATAAAATTTCACTTATCTTTTAGAGATTCACTGAAAGCCCCCAACTTCAGTAGCAGATAAGACAACAGGGATGAGATGTACCTAATCCTTGCCCTGAGTAATCTTATTTCCTTAAAACACTATATCTTTTTATTTCAAAAGCTTTTCAGTCCCTACCTTTATAGATTATGAGTATTTGATGTGGTGACACCTATGTAAAACATTGTTCTAAACTTTATATCCACTAATCATGGGCAACAATCTGATCCATGAGACTGTTTGGATTCCAAAATATTATTGATTGAATTTTCAAGGATTCTTACTATTATCATCATCCTCATTTAATAATTCTGTTTTATCCTCAATTAACAAAATATATATTAAACATATACTTTATGCACAGGATATGTAATAATAGAGTTGATAACTTCATCATACCCTGCCTTAGTCAAAAAATATCTAAGTAGGATGTTCACTTTGGGGCGCTTTATTTTCTGGAAATATTAGTAACTTAGAATGTCCAGGCAAAAGTACCAGGATAGTGAAAGACCTTGTGTTCATACTGCAAGAGGATTGTTGGAAGAAGCCTGTGTAGTCTTGTCTGGATATGAGAAGACTAGAAATTACATGTTAGCTCTCTTCAAGCATTTGAAGCCTGGTATATGGCAGAGGGAATAGATATGTTCTCTTTGGCCTCAGAGGACAGGGGTAATAACTTTGAAAGTCACCGAAAGAAAGGAATAAGCATCTTTGTAAGAGAAAAAAATAACCCTTCCCAACAACTTAGGAGTCAAAATTATTTTGGGGAGTTCTATGCAGGAAGAGGAAGTGGTGAGGGAGGGGGTTTGGACAAGGTATAGTTCCTTTTCCCCATGGAATTCATGATGCTTTGCACAAAGCAGGCATTTAATAAATTTTAGTAAAAATTAAATTGAATTTTATAAGCAGATGATACATATCTGTAATGCAAAATGTGACAGGTTTAGTCATCTTAATGCTGGAGGAAGGAGGAGAAGCAGAGAAGAGAAGAATTTTTCCTTTTCCTTCCTTCACTTCCCCTCCCTTCCTCACTCCTGCAAGATAAGGACAAAAGAATCAGGCAGGTATATCATATACAGACTAATCATAGCTCCAACGTGGTATAGAGGATAGAGAATTGTAGTTGGAATCAGAAGATCTCGAGTTCAAATGTGTATGATAGATGTATGATCCTAGACTTAATCTATGTATTCCTTAGTTTTCTCTCCTGGAAAAAAAAAAGGTGGGGGGATAATAGCACTTAGCTCAGTGTTCTACTGAGGATCAAATGAGATAATATTTTAAAAGTGCTTTGAAAAACTTAAAAGTTCTATGTAGATACTAGTAATTATTATTAAATGATTTAGGTTTTGTCCACCTTGAGAAAATACTATTTGGCACTAAATAAGAACTTGTATTTAATGGATAGGAGTTCTAATGACCAATGTTTGAATCCTGGCTCAAGCTCTTACAAGACTGAATCTTTTTCTGTCTCCTTTGACCCTTGAACTATTATCTTATATCTGTGGCTGCCTCCCCCTTTACCTGACCCCTAAATGCTCTAATTCTTAACTTCAGCCTCTTATTTTCCATGGCTTCTGTAAAGAATCAGCTCATATTCTTCCTTCAGCAGGAAGCCTTTTCAAATATTCACTGGCCTTTCATCTATTACTTAAAACTTCCTCAAAAATATATTCTATATGTATATATTTATACATTGTCTCGGCCATTAGAATGTATACTCCTCGAAGGCAGGGATTATGTTATATTTCAACAATTAGCACGGTGTCTGACACATAATAATCACTTTAGCATGATTCTTTACCTACCCTCTCCTTTTATAGAAAAAATTCCTATGGAAAAAATATGCCTTCATTGCCTTCACTTTCTTGTTTCAGTCACTCATTAACCCCCTGTATATGGCTTTTAATGTCATCACTAAAGAGAGGCTCTACTGTTTAAAGACATTAATAATCCATCAAATGTCAATTCTAATGGCTTTTTCTTATTCCTTATCCTTCTAGACTTTGAAGTATTTGATGTTGCTGACCACCACCTCCTCTAGAGATTCCTTCTTCCCTGGGTTTTCTTGATAATATTTTCTCTTGGTTTCCTCCTTGTCTATCCTTTCCTCAGTCTCTATCTGTAGTTGTAGTCTAAGACTCTAACCTGGGCCTTCTTTTTCCTTTATATCTTCTCTGTCTCTCTCTCTCTCTTTCTCTCTCTCTCTCTCTCTCTCTCTCTCTCTCTCTCTCTCTCTCTCTCTCTCTCTCTGTCTCTCTCTCTGTCTCTCTCTCTGTCTCTCTCTCTCTCTCTCTCTCTCTCTCTCTCTCTCTCTCTCTCTCTCTGTCTCCCTCTCTCTCTGTCTCTCTCTCTCTCTCACCATGTCAGGTCTCTTGGATTCAATTCTCATATCTGTCTATTATTCCACTACAGCCTCTCCTGAACTTGAGTTCTTTAACTCCAAATTCCTAATTGGATACCTTACAGTCATCTCAAATTCAATATTTCCAAATCACTTCATTATCCTTCAAAACAAGTCACAACTTTCTTGTTAACTTTACTCTTTCTGGGCATGGCACCTGTCTCCTAATCACTGAAGGTCATGTCATGACTTTGGACTTTTTCCTCTTCTTCATCCCTTACTTTCAAGTTTTTGCCTCTACAACATCCCTTGCAATCAGCCCCTTCTTTCCACTGATGTAGTTACTGCCTAGTTAAAGCTCTCATCACCTCCCATGGGCACTATTGAGATAGTCTCTTCATTAGACTCCCTGCCTCCATTCTTCCAATTTGTGCAGATTTGACCATATCATCCTTATGCTCAGGAAGCTCTTCTATTGCCTTTATGAAAATAATATAGACCTCAGTTTGACTTTCAAAACTTTTCACAATAGGATTCCTATCTATCTATGTAGGCATACTGAACATTATATTTCTTCATGTACTCTGTAGCTTGGGCAAACTGATGTGCTTTCTCTTCTCTGAACAGGCCATTCCCTCAGTCATCTCTATGCCTTTATATAGACTGTCCTCATGCCTAAAATTTCCTCCTTCCTCATCTTTGCCTTAGACTGGAGCTTCTGCCAACTCACTTCAAATACTACCTTCTATAGGAGACCCATACTGTTTTTCCCAGTTACTACTGAGCCTCTTCCCAGAATTTACTTTGTATATTGTATATTTTCCTTTTCCATGTGCATATTGTTTTCTCTTATGGATGTGACAGCGCAGGGACTATTTTCCAATCTTTGTATCTCCAGCACCCTAGCACAGTGCCTAGTGCATTGTGGGTTAGGGGGGAAGATGAGAAGAGTGAGAGGGATGGTACCTAATCTGTGAATGAACTGATAACAAACTCCTTTTGAGGAAATTCCTTTTACCAATATGGATTGGCACCTAATCTGCTATTTATCATCTTGGAAAGTTACCTGGGGGCACTGACAGGTTAAATGACTTGTCTGTGGTTACATAGACAATATGTGTCAGAAGTAGGACTTGAGCTTTTTATTTTTTAACTTTGATGCCCCCCTTTTCAATCCATAGGTTGCACACTATACTGCTCACATAATAGGTGCTTAATAAATGCTCACTTTGAATGCACATGTAAGGGAGTACCCCCTTTCTCTAAACAAAACTGCTCACATTTAAAAGGTGCACCCCCTACTAATGAAAGGATTAATGAATGACAGTCTTGTTGATTGTGTCTCCTTAACATCTTTCACATCTGTTCACTACTCTCCATTCATAACAGAACCACCCTAGTTCAGGCCCTTATTTCCTCTTGTCTGGACTATTACAATAGCCTCCTAATTGGTATTCTTGCCTTTAATCCCTTCTCCTTCCCACCCCCAAACCACCCTCCACACACAGCAGTCAAATTGATATTCCTAATGCACAGGTCTGATCTATAGCTCTCTTGATCAAGAAATTTCAATGTCTCCCTATTGTCTTGAGAATATAATACATATTCCTCTCTTTGGTGTTGAAAGCCCTTCACAATCTGCTCCAGCCCACATATATTTCCACACTGATTAAGCATCACTACTTCCTCTCCTGCCCTCTGTGTTCCAGTCAGACTGGCCTACTTTCCTATATGTTACATCTCCTGCTTCTATCAGGCTCACATCAAGTCCAAGCCTTAAACTGGGAGGGGAAAATATGTTTTTTTTTTTTCTGTTTTGTAGCAGGAAAGAGGTAAGTAGGGGGAATAGAGAGTTTTTAACTCTGACTATGCCTGAAATTGGAAATGGGGGCACAATATTCATACTTCAAGATTAGAATCTTCTTTAAGCTGGAGCAGAAAGCCAAGACTTCACTTTTCCAACTTGCTCATCTAAACTGAGTATCTTCCCAATCCTAGGCACAGGATTTTGTAGTAAGTGCTTCATAAATGTCTTCTATATTAGGTGCGCTTTACCTCCTTTGAGAACTTAGATTTGGGACAGAACCAGTCCTTTTATCACTTAGATGCATCACTCCAGTAAGGGAAACTGGTCCCCAGCCTGTGAGCTTTGGGGGGAGGGGATCCTGGGTAGAGGCAGCTAATTCCCTGTGTTGAATAGGCCATGAATAGTTTATTCAAGAGGGGTTGTAAAGGAGAAGCAGGTGGCTTTGCCTGTCCATAAACCAGGCCCCCCTCTCCTACTTCAAAAAGCCTTTCTTCTATCAGCAATTTCCCACTCAAGTTTATTCTTGATGGTCATTTTAACTAGATTTCATCTGAATAAGCATTTTTAGGGGTTAGGACGAGAGGATTGTAGGATACATAATTCAGTTTAAATCCTTAAAATGTTAGAATTAGAGGGGACACTTGAGATCATCTAATTCAACCCTATTCTTTTATAGATGGGAAAAAATGAGGCCCAGAGAACTGGAGTGACTGACCAGGATCACACATAGCAAGTAACTATGAGAACAAATCATTCCATCCATCAACAAGCATTTCTTGAACTCCTATTATTATGTGATGGACACTATGCTAGACATAAGAATTATACATACAAAAAGTGCTATAGCTCCTACTCTCCAGGAGCTTCTGAGCTGCTTGGGGGTGGAGGGCCACATGGCCACAAATAAGTATCTTTGAGAACTTTTTGCAAGAGAAGGTCACTAACACCTGGGGAATCAAATAAATCACTTGAAGGAGGATTCATTTGAACTGAGCTCAAAAGGAGGATGTGATTCAACAGGCAAGGCATCTTTTTCAATGGAAGGGATATTCATGACTGGTAGATTTAGGAATATAGATTGAGAGTTGGAAGGGATTTTAGAAGCCATCTTGTCCTACTCCCTAA
This sequence comes from Monodelphis domestica, assembly GCF_027887165.1. NCBI lineage: Eukaryota > Metazoa > Chordata > Mammalia > Didelphimorphia > Didelphidae > Monodelphis > Monodelphis domestica. Next base: position 328,857,195 of record NC_077227.1, read on the forward strand.
TTTTGCATTCAAGGAAACTGAATTCAGGGAGGTTAAGGGATTTGCCCAGGATCTCACAAAGAGTAAACTTTAGCAACATGATGCCAGGATGGAAAAAGACTAACCCTTTCCCATTTGTCATTGCAGTCACCTAGTTTCATAATGCCATTTATGGGGTAGAAGAAAGAAATCTAGCAGGAAGCTATATCCTATTTTAAGTGAAGCAGATCCTTGACCCATTTCCATTGTCAGGGAGAGTAGGTGGGAGGACCAAGGGAATACTTTTTATTTATCAGTCAGGCTAAAGCACCAAGGCTTTTCAGTGCTAGACTTCTACATGTTTGAAAACATCCAGGTAGTTTTTGTGCATGCTCTATCAACCCGCTGTTAAAATGGAAGGAATACTATAATAATTAGTAAGATTTGCTCAAGTTACCATTCTTTCCAGGGATTTATGAGAGAACCTTGACATAACAACAATGCTTTGCAACTATAAGCTAAGCTGGAGAAACACACCAACTGAATCCTAATCAGATTGTTTCAGCTGAACCTGGACTGGGAGCAGGCTTAGTTGACTTTTTCCATATAAAGTAATCATTATCTTGACTAAGAACAACCTCAGAGATTTTCCAGATAAAACAACTATTATTGGCCTGTTTCCCTGGACCCCAAGCTAACTCTGGATATTTAGTGTCCCCTTCTCTCTGAGCTATGGTGGTTTTGAAACAATGAAAAGTTAGCTAGCCTTGTCACTGGTGGGTTCTTTTCCTGAGGAGAGGAGTCCTCACATGCATGCTGTTCTGCTGAGAATATAATAAACATAAGGTCTATGTCTGTCCCTCTGGTTCTCAGAGTCTCTCCTCAAACTTAGCTGAACACTGGTTTCTGGTGTCAGACACCCAGGAAGGTAGTTGGTTAACACTCTGTTATACAATATTTTGCAGTGGTCCAGAATTAGATAATCACCGAATTTGAAATTTGGAAAGGACTTCAAGGACCATCTAGTCCAAAACATACTACACACTACAATGACATGCTTGACAAAGGGTTTTATAAAGGATGATTGAAGATCTCCAAGGAGGGAGAACTCATCACTTTACAAGGTTCCTATTTCATATTGGGAAAACAAATAGGAAAAAAAATTTACATCAAGCCAAATTGTTTCTTTGTTTGTTTTTAGGTTCCACACATCCACACACCAGTCTTCTGGTGACAAACAAGTCTAATCCCTCCTTCACTCTATAACCCTTCAAATACTTAATGGTTATTGTTTTCTTTCTTTCCTTCTATCTTTATATGTTCTATTTTCTTGTTTTAAACATTTATTCCTGCTTTAATCTATGCTTCTTTCCTTGCTCCTGTGTTATTCTTATTTTCCTTAGGTTTTTTTCCATTCACCCTGGTCAGCATTAATGACCCCTTAAGGCCTATTCTTTCCATATCTGCTTGTACCAGGTATAGACAGCTCATTGACCTCAGGGCAAAATACAGTTCCTCATTGCTCAATGTGTGGCCCTTGAAGCAAGCCCCAGGGAAAAGACTACCAATAAAAATGTGAGGTGGCAGTCCAAAAAGCTAAAGCGAGTTTGGCTGTATTAAAAGAGGCATAGTGGCCAGACAGTCCTAGATCCTTCTGTCTGGGCTAAGACATCTCTCCTAATTTGATAGGCAATTTTATAGGCCCAGAGAAGCCCTCTCACTATCAGATATTCAAACAAACTGTACAGATGTTGATAGGATCATAGATTTGCAAAATAAAGATGTATATAAGAGCATAGATAAGAGCAGCCTCCTATGTTATATAATTCCTATTTTACAAACAAGTAAACTGTGGTCAGGGCAACTAGGGTGGCATAGTGGAGAGAGTGTGGGTCCTGGAGGCAGAAAGACCTGAGTTCAAATGTGGTCTCAGACATATAGCAGCTGTATGGCCCTGAGCAGGTCATTTAACTTACTTTGCCTCAGTTTCTCATCTGTAAAATGAGCTGGAGAAGGAAATGGCAAATCACTCCAGTATTTTTTGCTAAGAAAACATCAAATGGATTCATGAGGAGTTGGACAGGACTGAAAAACAATAACAAAAAACTGTGAGGAAGGGAGATTGGCTGACTTGCCTAAGGTCACACAGGTAGTGCCAGAGACAAGATTTGAACTCAAATTCTGTGTCTCCCCTGTTAAATACTCGATCCACTATACAATACAATGTCTACAATATATAGAAGATAGGAAATTCACAAAAAAATTTAAACAATTATGTATATTTATAAGCATTTAATAAAGAAGTTACAAGAGGAGATGATTATTAATATTTTCCTACCTCTTTTATTTCTCCCCTACCTACTAGTTCCTTCTTCTTGCCATTGCCAAAATACTATCTAGAATTCTGTCCATATAGCTCATTTGCCCAGAAATCTATTATATTGCTAAAGTTCCTTCCAGCACTATGATTCTAAAGATGTCTTTGACATTCAAAATTTTTCACAGTCTAGTTAGTTCCTATCTTTCCAGCATAATTTTAAACAATTCCCTTCTTATTCCATGTATGCTTTATATAGTCATATAGAATAGTGCTGGATACATAGTAGGTGCTTCATATAAAATATATAGACATACATTTTTCATATAAGCTGCTAATGGCACAATGGATAGAGTACTGAGGATGAAGTCAGGAAATCATATTGAAAGTTATGCTGACTCAGTGATCCATTGTTTGAAGCTCTGCTTGTTAGAAGGTATCACCCAGTTTTTAGCTTTTGTATTACTTGTTATTCATCTCATATCAAGTCACCCCACACTTACTTCTGCCTGTTAAACACTATAACTGGGGAGGAACTATAACGGCCTGTCCCCTTTTGCTGATCTGGACCTATTGAAATTGTCTTCATGTCATTATGGAGATTATCAATAAAACTGGCTTCATCTTGAATCCCCTACTGATCTCCATTGATCAACCCTTCAATGTTTTGCAACATTGACACATTTAAAAAAAACTTTTAAAATTTTCTTTTTCTCATTTTGCCTCTTTAATCAGGGCAAAAGTCTGAATAAAGAGTTTTCCTTTTAATAGGAAGTTCAAATACCACCTGTACATTTTCTAATAAGTCATTTAAGCTCTATTTTTCTATCTTTTCAAATATAAAATGGTTTAATAATGATATATCTCATAAGATTTTTGTGAGAATCAAATGAGATAATATTTGTATAAAGTACTAGCCATCTTGTGTGAAACATAGTAGGTGCTATATAAATACTTATTCCCTCCCCTCCACCTCCTAGACTACTCCACATTCAAGCCAACAGAAATAGTAATACTTCACTGATCTTCCTTTATTTTAATGAATTCACCCAGGCCCACCCTAACATATGTAAAGTACATTAATTGCAAATGTGTACAGAATACTTTAGGATTTAAAATATACTATCTCATTTTGATCTTTACAATAACCTTGTGAAAAGATGATATTGCCTCTGTTTTACAGATGAAGAAACTGAGGTTGAGATGTTTAACTAACTGGCCCATGGTCATGTAGATCATAAGCATCTGAAGAAAGATCTGAACTCAGATATTTTTGACCCTTCATCTAATCGTAAGTGAATATCTCTAAATGCTTGTATTTTTAGAATATATGGACTGATCTCTGGTGTATTTGTCTTATTAGGATGCCTCAGTGGTTTCTGTTAGAAGAAAATGAAGAAGAAACAAGATGGTGTCACATAGGATTGGCTACTAATACAAGAGGAGTGGCACCCTTAGTGGACCTTAAAAAGTGAATGATTCTTTTCCCTGTTTTTCACTTTCTTCAATTCTCCACATAGTAACATGCATGCAACTGTTCCCAGGAAGGGTGAAGTGCACACTGGCACTATAGTAATTTCTCCTATATGGTATTTGTGGAAGGAATTTGCAAGGAGAACTTGAGCCTCTGACTTTAGTTGCCTCTTCTGTTTTGAGTTTCTTCATCTGATTGTAGAAAACTGAATAATGATTATGAGGAGAGGCTATTTGAGAGCCTTGGAAGTTGCCTATTTTCCTAATTTTGTGCCAGCTGCATTTTATAAGGAGCATCCACACATTCACCCACATAAATACCCACCTACAAGTCAACTACAGTGCTTCTCAGACAAGATGAACAACAACAAGAGGGTAAACCTGAACTTGACTCTTAGAAATGATGGAGAGAAACAGTGCAGAGCTGAGGTGAAATGTAAAAACACCTGTTCAGCACACTTACCAACTACTTCAAGTTCTGATGTTTCTGTTTTAGTCAAGTTAAATCAATAAGTATTTATTAAATACCTACTGTATGTCAAATACTGTTACAACCTCTGGAGATACAAAGATACAAAAAATAGTCCCTGCTTTCAAAGAGTTCAGAGTTTCATGAAGGAAAAAAGATGAAAACAACTGTGTACTAACAAGCTATAGATAGATAGGTCGATGATAGAGATCATCTCAGAGGAAAGGTGCTAGCATTAAAGGGGTTTAAAAAGGTCTTGCAGAAGAATGTTAAATATTAGAATTCTGTGTGATTGGGAAGATGGAAGTGACTTTGATAATCAGGAATTTAGGGAAAAGGGGGTGTATAACAGTAATTTAATTTAAGTAATTTAATTTAAAGTAATTTAAATAACTAGATCTGTAGGAGTTTTTCTATGAGTATAAATATACTCATGGTAAGTATTGTGTTCAGCATTGATTTTCTGTGGAGAATGGCCATATGCCAAGGAGTTAAATAGTGTTATTAGAGAGAATAGATTAGGTAAATATATTTGGATCTGTTTTTATAGAACATTGACTACTCGGCAGAGGACTTTTTGCTTGATCCTGTAGAAAATGGGGAGTTCTTAGAGGTTTTTGAATAGGGGATGATTGGATGAAAGTGGCCTTTCACTTGGAGTAGGACAAGAAAGTATCTGAGTTGAGCCTTGAAGGACTTCAACAGATAGTAGTATGATCAAAGCACAGAGATAGAAAAAAGGAAAGGAGAATAGGGACTAGAAGTGGTCCAATTTATTTGAGATGTGGATTTTATAAAAAGGAGTGGGATAAAATGTGGTGAGATAGACATGTGTCAGGGAGATTGTACAGTACCTTGAAAGCCACAGTCAGGAGTTTATTCATTTGGATGGTGGAAGGAGGTGGATGAAAGTAGCCCCTGAAAGGTTTTGAGCAGAGGAATGACATGATTACTTTTATGTAGTAGGAAGATTACTTCAACAGAAGAGTGAAGGGCAGATTAGGCAGAAAGAACAGTTATATTACTAGGGAATAAGATGAGATTCTTAACTAGAAAGTTTTAGAGGACGAGTAGAGGTGGCGGGAAGTTAAGTGATCTATTGCAAAGATAGAAAAAGAACTTGACTGACACCTTTTAGGAAGGCCCAAGAGGAAAAGACCAATGAGGATAGGCTGATAGGGCCATTGGTAACAAATGTTAAAGCCTAAAAAATATGAGGTGCAGCTAGTTGGCACAGTGAAAAGATTACTGTGCTTAGAATCAGGACACTAATATTCATGAATTCAAATATGGCTTCAGACACATCTTGACCCTTTGCAACTCTCTTAACCCTGTTTACCTCAGTTCTTCATATGTAAATTGAGCCATGGGTAGGAAATGAGAAACCACTGCAGAATCTTTGTTGAGAAAACCCCAAATAGGGTCATGAAGAGTTGAAATGACTGAAAACAACTGAACAAAAATAAAAGAAATATGAAGAAAATAGTTTAGGAAATATATAATTTATCAAACATTAGAGCTGGAGGAAGTCTTTGAATTAAAGGACCATGGAATATCAGAGCTGAAGGAACTTCAGAATCATGGTATGCTAGATTTTCAAAATATTTAGAAATTCCTTTTTACCCTTCTCTTCAATTTTTAGATAAGGACACAAGTTCAAAGAAGGCATGACACAACTGATCTTAGACTTAAAACAGTAACTGATACTTGGACCAGTAACTGAGCCTAAATTAGGGGGACCTTGATCTCCTTATACTGCGCTGTGCTGTTCTTAACTGAAATCTAAGGAAGGACACTATTTGATAATGGATTTTTATCCTTTTCCCATCCATCCTCCAGTACCTACCAATAGGGAAACGTTTTGTGGTAGTGGATGCAGATGTGTTTGGACATTTGTTCTCCTCCCCTCTCCTCATGCCCCAGTACTCATAACCCTCAAACCTCTCTAGTTGAATGTGATCAGACTTCTTTTCTGTACTGCACACTGGTGTGGTAAAATATAATTGCTTTGGAATGCATTCTGAGGAAAGCAACTTTCCTATGTGCACAAGTAAGTTAGAAGGCATCTCTTGCAAAGACTTAGCTAAGGAGAATATCTCCAAGGGCGGCTTATGATTTTAAGACCTTCCTCTAAAAATGTGGGACAAAATCATCTGAAGATTTCCTGCTTCCACCACCTGTCAATGAAGTACAAACTTCATATAACACCTCATTTAGGACATTTATCATTCCCCTGTCATGTCATTTGTTATATTCTTTTTACTTGTGTTTCTGTCTTACAGTGTTATTTGTGTTTGTGCCTTTTTGACAATAAGCTCCCTGAGTTCTAGGACTATTTTTTTCCCTTGCTAAACTTGCTAAACCTGCCATAATGCTGGCACACAGTAGGTGCTCAGTATTTGTTGCTTGTTCTTTTCCAAGAGTCAGCTTGGGGCAACAGGTAGCAATCAAGAGAAGGCAGCCTGTTGGATTTTAAAATACTCACGCTGGATTCAAATAATTAGACTGACATTTGGACTTGATTTATAACCACAGTTTATTCAGAGTAACAATAAAACTCCACCGTTTGGCAGGGTGATGAAGGCTTCAGTGGCCGAAATGTTAATGTTTTATTGTTAAGCTAAAGGAAATGCTCATATAAATCATGTTTCAGCATCCCATACTGTGATTTAAGATTAATGCATTGTAGCTGACAGGATTTTGGATTCAAAAGTCCATTTTCTGAAATGATGATGAACCAGACATTTACACACTATATTTTGGGGGTGTGGGAGTGATAGTATGCAACTTAACCTAGCTCTTCTGTTTCATGAACTAGCCTTGGGAGCAAGGATAATGCTTGGGGAAAGGATTAATTTTTTTTCAGGCCATTAGGCTATGGTTTTGTGGGAAGAGCAATGGACTTGAATTCAAGACACCTAGGTTTCAATTTTGGTTCTAATACTTATTGTAGGAACTCAATCAAGTTAGCTAACTTCTCTGAATCTCATTTTTAGTTGTTAGTTAGTATAACTTTTACCTATCTGAGAGAGCTATTGTGAAGAAATAATTTTGTAAACCATAATACACTGTTATGTCATTATTATTTATTTAGTTCATATTTATTTGTATTAAACTGAATAAAGCTGGCTGATAACAAATAAATTAAAAAATAGTCTCTGTTCATCATAGTATGTTTTTGTAGAGAACCATCTGAGAGATGGGACAGCTAGGCAAAGCAGTTGTTAGGCTGTCAGCCTGGAGTCAGGAAGAACTGAGTTCAAATGCAACAGACTTACTACCTGTGTGAACTTGGGCAAATCACTTAACTCCATTTGCCTCAATTTCTCATCTATAAAATGAACGATAAGAAGGAAATTGCAAATTACAGGAGAAAACCCTAAATGGGATCATGAAGGGTTGGACATGACTGAAACAAGTAAACAACAACCTGAGAAATGTACATTTTAAGGCCAGACTACTTTCTGAATACTGACATTGCCAATACTTAGAAAGCTGGAAAAAAAAAAGAAAGAAGGAAGGAAGGAAGGAAGGAAGGAAGGAAGGAAGGAAGGAAGGAAGGAAGGAAGGAAGGAAGGAAGGAAGGAAGTAAGGAAGGGAAAAGAAGAAAATGAAAAAGAAAGGCAAAAGGGAAAGGAAATAGAATAGGAAAGAGAAAGGAAAAGGGGAAAGAGAAGAATGAGAAGAGACAAGAGAGAGCCACCTCCTCCAGTGACCCTTTACTGATCTCTCCTCCCCTTCTGCAATCAGAATTTACCTTTGCCTCTTCTGAACAACTACAGAATTTTTTCCTTCTTCTATTTACTTATCACACTGTCTTTTTATATGGTAGTTCCTTGTGTCTATTCTTTCTTCAAGACTACAATCTTCAAGAGGGCAAGGGTATATCTTACACATTTTATACTCTCTATTATACCTTGCTTAGAATAAGCATAATAATATTTGAATAAATGACTATAGTAAGGTAATATTTATCATTTCTACTATTATTTTTTATATAATAATTATTATTATCATCATTTATAATAATGATGATACAAAAATCCAGGATGCTGAATTGTCTTTCTTATCCCACTGAGGGTAGCTGCTAAGTCTATATTTTCCCTGAAAATTTGAGGCACATTATCTATCACAATTTCTGAGATACTCCTTTAGACGCTAGTTGAGTAACTGGCAAATCCACTGTGAGAAGAACCAGGATGGGAGTTCATGGGTGTTTTATAAATACATTTTTCATTCCTATTGCTACCCTGCCCTAGAGTTCAGAAACCGTCCATATAATAGCATTTAACAAATACTCGTTGAATTGGATTGCCTAGCCAAGAATTAAGTTCCTAGACTCTGGAAGTCTCTAAGAGGAAGCTAAATAACCATTTGCTAGGAATGTTGTGCAAGGAATTCCTGGTTTTGGCAAGGAACTGAAAGAGATGACCAGTCAAATAGATGATCATCAAACAAGAATTCTTCCTGATCCATGTCCATGAGTGTCAATAGTGACTATTTTTAAGACACAACATGTCACATATTAAACATTTTTAATGCAAAGGATAGAAAGCTCCTTTACTTTCCTGACCTTCCAAATACTCACCAATAGCAAGAGGAAAAGAAAGAATTTTTAAAAAAGACCATTTCTCTTCCCAAGTTGGTATTTGAATAATGCAGATGGAGGGTGAGATGAGGAGGGAGGCCCTTGTGTAGAGGGAGAAAACTTCCTGACTTTTCTTCTCCCTTGTATACTGATGCCATTGCATAATTATCTAAGTTGGCTTAAAAGAATGAAACCTAGTTCAAAATGTATGAGTTCATTTTTATGTTCTACTGAGAAAATTTATTCAGTGTGACTGCTCAGTAGCGGGAGCCGTAAAACACCTTAATCCCTGGTTGAGGAAAGGTAATACCTTGACAGATGTGTGCCTCCTACTTTCCTTGCGGCCATGTTTCAACAACAAACCTTTATTTCTGCTTCTCGGCTGTAGCAGAGAAAAAAAATGAGAGGAGCAATAAAGCAGTCAGAGAAATCTCAGGAGCCAGGCGGCAATGCGGTAGTAATGACAGATTTTTAATGTGGCGGGAGAGATTGACAGGAAAATGTCTTCAGAGCAAAGGCATACCAGATGGAATGCAAACGGTTTATTGGAGTATGGAGGTGCAGCTGAACCGAATAGAGGGCGGGTATAAGGTGGGAGCTTTAGCTGCTTCAAGTAAACAACCAAAAAAAGGGAGGGGGTGGAAAGGAAGAAGGAAACCTAGATAGCTCCCAGAGCAGCCTTAACATCAAAGGGTTTCTTTATTTTCACAAATGCCCAATGGAAAAAACTTAAAGTCAAAGGGTCTCCTGGCATCTCTGCTGGAGAACAGACTACGCATGGCATGCATCGTCAGAGGAACACTGGCTTGGATGTCAGGAGGCCTAGCTTCTAATTCTTACTCACTTATGTGACTTTGTTCAAATTACTTCATCTCTGTAGGCCTTCCTGTTCTTATCTGTAAAATGAGGGAGCTGGACTCCCTAAAATGCCAGTTCAATACCACATTCTTCTTGGGATACTACCACACATTCAAAAGAAGCATCTCTAGACCACTGGTAGGAAATTAGTCTCAGAGTCAGGAAGACCTGGGTTTAAGTTGTCCCTCATTAGCTGTATGACCTAAAAGCACTTAGCCTCTCAATGCACCAAGCAACTCTTATTTTATAAATTGTTTTTGATGTCAGCTGAGGAAGTTTCTTACCAGGAGCTCCCTAGGTTGATGAGTTCACAGACCTAGTAAAACAAAGCACAATACCCCACAATTCTTTAAAAGTTTTGCTTTGTGATTTCATCAATGTGGCTGCTCCCTCTAATGGACACAATTACAACCCACCATGATCTTATCATCTGATGTAACTCTTGCTCATATCTTACCAACACCACCACTTAGGTGGTGCATCAGTCTTGTTATATGATTGGTCTCCTTTCTTTCTATTAATACTTTTCTTGGGCGATGTCCCCTATTCTCTTGGTACTTTCTTGTAGTTCAAGGGATAAGATTCTCTCTCTTGCTTTTATGTTATCATTAATAGCCTCACACATCTACCATTTTCTTTTTCCTTCCCCTATGGATCAACTGCCATTCCAATTTTTTTTCAAACATGGTGGCAAACATATGATTATGTATTCTGTTTATATTTGAATCAAATGGAGACGACTGCAGGAGAAAGAACATTGACATAGAAGATGATACTCTCATTCTAAGGGTTTTGCCAACTCTGACATTGTAAAGTTCTTTCCAAATCAATTCATTAATTCTTTTTTCATTATCTCATTGAAATAAAGGAAATGAACCTCTACTAAAGTTCTATTCTGATTGTATGGAAAGAAATGACATGGAAACAAAACTAATTCTTGAACACTCTGCCAGTGCAGCACAAATTTTGGCAATTAATACCAAGTTGGAAAGAATTTGAGAATGGACCCAGAGATGGATTTTCTACCTTTCATTACCAGATCAGCATGGATAAGTGAAAAGAGTCTCATCTCCAGATTGGCTTGAGGGTCAAGAAAATCTTGGCCAGAGGAACTCTGTGTGTCACTATTATTGAGTGGTGAAGCAACTGAGATCTACATCAGTAGAAAGAGTAACTATACCAAGAAAGTCACAAATTCTTGAAGTATGGGACTTGGACTAGATGAGCCTAAAGCAACAGGAGTTCATGATTCCATGAAGCTTGCTAAACACGTAGTTCTTAGAAGGCAGGGGCATACTGATTCTTGAATTTCACCTACCACCTAGTCTGCTGTTTTGCACTTAGTAAGTTTATACTTGATGTTTGTTGAGATAATAATCACAATGATAATATTGTTTATTGAAAAAGTGGGTTGATGTTGATTTTGTATAAGAGAAGTTTGATAGAAATCTCAAGGCAAATTATTCAGGAGTCAATATATAGTAGAAAGAGCACTGAATAGAAACAGCATTCTTGGTTTCAAGTCCTAGCTCAAAGTACATTAGACAACTTGACTCAGTGCTGATTCTGGAGTCAAAGTACATTGGTTCTTATCTTGCCTTTGATGCTTATATTCTGTGTAATTTGGGCAAGTAACCTTTCTAAATTCCAGTTTTTCCTCCTTTCAAATGAAGGGATTAGATTAGAATATCTCTAAGATCTTTTCCAGCTCTAAATCTGTGATCCTAGAAATATGAGAAGTATTGTACTACATGATTTTAACATTCGTTCACTTTCTAATAATTTATTATTTATTAGTCTAGACAATAATGAAATATTTCATTTCTTAGAAAAATTCATAAGTAGATCAAAAATATATTTCAAAATTCTGCCCACTATTTTGTCTGTTGGAACTAAACTTGTTGCCTAGAGCTGTTGGTATTTTCATTTTCGGACAAGATGCAATGACACTGTCTCTTCCCTTATGCCAATCAGAGCTGTTGCATTATAAGAACTGAATATGACAGGAAACAATCTTTGGCCAAAAGGAGTGATAAGCAGGTTTGTTTCTTGAATCACTAAACAACCAACATACTGAATAAAGGGAGACAAGTCCCTACTTCCAATCTTATCCTCATTCTCATCCCATTCCCTATGTCCATCTCCACTCCCACCCCCACCCACATTCCCATTCCCATCACCGTGCCCTTCTTCTGATACATTAGCATTCAGGAAATGAAGAAATGGATAGCTAAAATATTCCATATGTGTGTATATAATTTAAAGCATTCTATTGATAGGTGATATATATATATATATATATATATATATATATATATATATATATGATATATATTATATACACACACATATATATATCAACTACCTATAGAATGGTTTTTTCTCCTAGTTTCAAATGATTAACTTATGAGACCTAAAATCACTAAATAGTATTAAAGAGCTAGTATATAAAGTTCAGTCTGATGTAATAAAGAATATCCCTGGGGGGCAGCTGGGGGGCTCAGTGGATTGAGAGCCAGGCCTAGAGATGGGTGGTCCTAGGTTCAAATCTAGCCTCAGACACTTCCCAGTTGTGTGACCCTGGGCAAGTCACTTGACCCCCATTGCCTAGCCCTTACCACTCTTCTGCCTTGGAACCAGTACACAGTATTGATTTTAAGATGGAAGGTGAGGGTTAAAAAAAAAAAGAAAAAAAGAACATCTGTGGTTTAGGGATTATAAAACTCAAACAATTCTGGGTGACTGACTGAGACATAATATCTTTTTTTTTCTTTTTCTCTTCTTTTCAAGCTTTCTGTTATGGCAAAAATTTCCCCAAAAGTTTGAAAGAAGGATATCATGGAATTATTTGATTCTCTCCAATTTGAGGTGACTCCTTAACCATTATTCCCTTCTACCCCCATTACTACTATTTCCTAGATATTTGGTACTCAGAAGCCTGGCATATAATCTCTCAGTTTTACTTCCCCCCCACCCCAGGAGTTACTCATATTTTCACTTGGTCAGTCATCCCAAAGAAGACTGAGTTTTATTCATAATCCAGTTTCCATGCTTCACTGAAATAGTCATTTTGGCCTTTGACTCGATTAGTTATGGAAATAAATTAATTTGACTTTTGATTGGATAGGAGGGTATGGTGATGCCATATTTTTAAAAGGATACATTGTTATCATATGCCTACTTACCGTTGTGTTGCTTTAGGAGTTATTGTTTCCTTTTGAAGATATCCACCCCCAATCTATAATTAAAATCATAGAATATTAGAGTCGGGTCTTTGTATTTCTCTTGTTCAAACCACTTATTTTACAGATGGGGGAAGTGACTTGCTCAAAGTCACATAGCTAATAGTGACCAAAGTGAGACTGAGACCTATGATTTTAAGACTTCTAGTCCTTCTGTACTTTCAGTATACTACAAGCCCTCCTATGAGGGAATCAAATTTTAGGAATAAAAATCTTACTCTAAGCCTTTCAGCTATTAGGTGACAGAGGAAGGACTAAAACTTATATCTCATGATATCGGTTTTATTCTTCCTTTCCTTTTAACCTTGGCTGGTTAGCCATGCTCTAAACTGAAACTAACTCAGATATCACTAGAAATGCAATTAGCCAGTGAGCAGAGAGAGGGATTCGAGGTTTGATGAACTGAGAATGTTGCATTTCACCCAAATAGTGACAGCAATATTTTATTTTGAATAAATGGTAATATTTTTTAATGAGGAGGAGTATAGCTGTATTAAAAATAATGTTGAAGAAGTTCCTTGATGGTCTAGTAGATAGAAAGGCAAGCCTAAATAGGAGAGGTCCTGAGATTGATCTGTCCTCATACATTTCCTAGCTGTGTGACCCTAGGCATGTCACTTAACCCAAATTGCCTAGATTCTATGACTCTTCTGCTATGAAACCAATACACAAAATTGATTCTAAGACTGAAGGTAAAAGTTTAAAAAAGATGGAAAGAATAATATTAGATAATAATATTGGATTGAATTTTGCATTTAGAATAATATAGTTTACCAGTGGAATTGAGTGTTGGCTATGGGAGAGGGTGAGAGGAGGGGAGGAAAAGAACATGAATCTTGTAACCATGGAAAAATATTCTAAACTAATTAATTAAATAAAAGTTTCAAAAAAAGAACAAAACTTATGGTATATGAATGATGGGGGAAAAAGAATAATATAGTTTATATTCAATTAACATTGACTAAGTATCAACTATGTATACACTGAGAATAAAACTCAACAAAAGTCAAAAAACTTGCCCTCAAGATGGTTATATTTTACTACTAAATAAATATAAATTATACTAGTAAATGCAAGCTATTTGACTGCAAGAACATATTAGCAACTGGTATAAAGGTTCATGGAATGGAAGATTCTATATGTAGTGAAATTTGGACTTCAAAAGGCAGTAATGAAGAGGCAGTTCCTTCCAGGATGGGGAATGTCTCTATATTGATGCATGATGATAGGCACTAAAGAAATTGAGAGGATTGTTTCCTCATTCATTTCATATTTCATCCACTACAGCATGTTGAGTTCAAGGAATAGCCAAGAGTTTAATTTGGGGGGAGCACTGAGTACATGGAGAGGAGAAATATAAAACAATTCTTGAAAGGCAGGTTGTTGCCCGGTGAGAAATGATGAGGAGCTGAATTAGGGAGTTGGCCACATGAAATGCGAGGAGAGGAGTAAAATACATAAGATTAACAAGCACTTATTTATTATTTATTAATTACCTACTACCTGCAAGATACTTTTCTAGGAATTTAGGATTCAAAAATCCAATTCAAAACCACAGTCCCTGACCTTAAGAATTCAAGTGGGAGGGTAGAAAACTATAGATTTTAAGACATGGAGGTGAATTGAGTTCATTCCAGGTATGGGAGATAGGCAGTGCAAATGCACAGAGACAAATGATCATGTGCCACATAAAAAAGAATTGTAAAAATGTCAGTTTGGTTGTTATGTATGGAGGACTATAAGGTATACTAAGGTTGGGAAGGTCTAGCAAATGGGGCCATACTGCAAAAGGTTTTATATACAAAACAAAGTAGTATTTATTCTACTACAAAGTACTATATTTTATTCTAGAAGTAAATGGAAGCTGATAGTTTAAGAAGTAAGGAAATGAGAGGATCAGCCTTGAGGTAAATCAGTTTAGCAGTATTGTTAAGCATAGACCAGAGAATTTTTAGGAAGAAAAAAATAATTAGTAGGTGATTGAGATGGTACAAGTGAGAGGTATTCAAGACTGACAAGAATTAGGGTGGTGGCAGGTATGAAAATACCTGGCAACTTATTTAATATATGACATGGTCACAAGAGTCATGGATGACACTGAGGTTATGACAGTCTGGGTGGTGGAAAGAAGAGTGCTTTTCTCAGAAGAAACAAGGACATTCAGAAGAGATTTGAATTTCAGAGGATGATAAGTTAATAAGTTCAAATTTGGACAAACTGGATTGGAGATTCTATGGTATGTCTAGTCCAAAATATCCAATAGACAACCATTGGTTTAGGACTAGTGAATAGGCTGAAGCTGAACACAAAATTATAACCAAACTCATGTGAGTTGATGAGATAAATGAGAGTTTAGAGAGAAAAGAGGGTCCAGGACAGAGTGTTAGAATATTGAGACAGTTGGTGGTGGTGGGTTGTATTTTGCAGATGATCATTCAAAAAAGAAAACTGAAAAGTATAGGTCAGAGAAGTAAGAGAAGAAACAAAAGAGTGCAGTGTAAAAAGCAAACAAACCCAGAGAAGAGAGAATAGCCAGAATGAGAAGATGGTCAAGAATGGTAAATGCTACAAAAAAGTAAAAAAAAAAATTAAAAGATGAGAATTAAGAAACTCTTCTATGCCATTATATTTGGTAAATGATGTGGAAAGTCAGATTGAAGAGAGTTTAGAAAAAAATGAGAGGAGAGGATGTGAAGACACTGACTATAGATGTCTTCATGAAATTTAATTGCTAGAGATAGAGATATATAGGCTGATAATTTGCGGGATAGTACAATGAAATATTTATGTATAGATACATATTTCATTCTAATATACAATATAGTTTGCATGTGACAATTGGAGAAAAAAACAGTTAATAGAAACTAAAGGTGAGAAAGAGATAATGGGGCATTCTGTTAGTGATGATGAGACAAGAAGAGGCACTGAAGAGATAGACTCCACAGGATTTAGCTACTAGATGCGATTGTATTTCTACTAATAATTTTGCTATTTATTTTTAGTAAAATACATATACACTGAAATTATTTTGAGAACACAATGAAATTATAAGAAAATGAAAAAGTTATAATGTCAAGTGTTGCACTACCATACAATATAAAGAAAGATGAACAAGAAATTAAGGAACCTGGGTTCTAGCCTTGATCTTGCAGCCTATGATTCTATGTGGTAAAAGCCATGAGACATAAATAGTAAAGTGCTATGTATGTAAATCCTAAGGATTAAGAAGTTAGTTATTAAGATTGCCCCAAAGTGCAAATAATCGATCCCTAAGAAAGTTCATATAGCATATTTCAATCCTAGTCATAATCTTAAGTGTAGCTCAAACTACTAAATAATTTCCCATGGAAACTTCCTTGATGCATTCAGTAAAAAAAAAAAAAAACCTTTTTATTTCAAATCATATTGCAATATTCACATTCCTTATCCAACGCATTGGAAGCCATTACCAGTCATCCTAACTTTTATCTACCATTGCACTTTGATGACTGAAAGAATGAGGCTGATGACTGTGCAACTCTTCCTCCGTCCAATCAAATTCTTTTAAGTCAAGACATCATTTTGTGATGTCATAATTCTCTTAGGAAACAAAGGATGAACAATATCTCCTATGTATTAACCACTTTCTACCTTATGCTAAACTTACACCATGTGCCATCCAATTATATTTTATGTTACGGGGCAGAAACATATTTATCTTTCTATTTCCTTTAGCACACCAGAAATGCTTAAGAAGACCATGAATGAATGAATGAATGCTATTCACTAAACCTCAAGAGAACTTGGTCTAATGATTCTTATTTTGTACTTTTCGTTGCATGGGTAATAACACTGAAAGCACTCTTTCTAGAAAGGATACTTGAAAGGAAGGATAACATTTAATGAAATGCTACTTGTCTGAGCTTCACCTTCCTGTATTTTGAAAACATGGTGTACTGAAGAGAGCATGAATCTAGAAATGAAGAGATTGCTACTAACTACTGCTGTGAACCTGGACAATCCACATTCCTTTTCTTAGCTCACATTTTACCCTAAATAAGGTCTTAAGGCCCATTCCAGCTCCATTCTTTCCCATTCTGTGGTTCCCTGACTCCAACTCGCTATATTCTGACATGCTGTGCTTCCATAGTTCTAAAAGCCTTCTTAGCACTAGAATTTTGTGTTCTAAAGTCATTTCAGATATGATATTATTTTATGTTCAAATAACCTGTCCAGCTCTCCTATTATATCAGCCTATAGTTCCAAGGTCCCTTCTAGAACTGATACTCTATGATTCTGCATGTATGATGACATTAACAAATGAAGAATATAAAGTCTCAGGTTTTAGATATGTTTATGGTTTGCTATTTCTACTGGGCAACCACACATGCATGGACTGAATTCCAAGGGCTAATTGTATCCTGTCTTAATGGTGAATACAATTTTTTTAATTCCTAAAAAAAAAATCATAGCAAGTCTATCAGCATGCCTCCTTGCACCCCTGCTCTGTGGAAGTTTGATAATGTATGTCCTAACCGCGTAATTGATTGATTAGCTCACCGCAGCTTTCCGAGGCACCAAATTTATCTCTAATAGCCGGAGTCAGGCACGGCAGGCAATCGTGGAGGGGGGGAGGGGGTCCCTTGGCGTCGATTTGCTCTTAACTGGAAAGTCATTACCACTTAATACATGTAGATTGTGTTGAAAGAAAATTATGTGTAATGAAATGAGGGAAAAATTAGTGGAGTGTTATGGGCGAAAGCAGATGTTAGGGAGGAATTATGCTAGCAGAGATAATCACCTTCGCTAGCATTGTGTGTGCTGGGGTGTTAACTGAGGGAGAGAGTTAGGGAGAGAGCTAAATGAATACATTGATTTACACAGATCCACTTCTGAAGACTGGAGGCTCTGAATGGAATAAATAGAACCCAACTTCTGGGTTACAGAGGCTCTTTGAATTCTGGGTCATTTCATTAAGCCTCTCACTTTTCTCCCCATTAGCTCATATTGTTTCCCCACCCACCCCCAAACACCCCCCTCAAGGGTATGGATTTTCTTATGATTGCAAAGGTAACTTAGAAGCATCCCAGGGTATCTCTTCCCTGGGAGGGGCCAAGTGATCAGCACCAAAGCTCATCTCTCATAACATTAGCTAGATCCTGAAATAAAGCTTACAAACACAATCTACAGGAGGATAATAAGCCAAGCTAATCTTTGTGTAAATACTGAGGTTTGCAAATGGAGACATTTAAAAGTGTGTGTGTGGAGAATGATAAATTCATGTTCACATCTATATACAACTTTACAGTTTTAAGATTTCTAGCATTTATTCTGTGTAGAAATTATGCCCATTTTACATAAAAGGAAACTGATCATCACAAAAATAAATGGCCTGTTCACAGTGTCATGGATAGTTAAAGGCCAGAACTGTACCTCAATCTCATTTTTCTACTTGATATCCATTAGGCTTTCAATAGTATCATGTTGACTTTCTAAGTTAAACTGTATTTTGTAAGCTTTCTCTCATTTAACTGTATTTGTCTTCAGAAATGTTCTGGAGTTCTTCTGTCCTTTCTCTCATTGCTGGTAAAACACTTTGGTGAACTGGGGATATATGTTAAGGGATTCTGTTAATATCACCTTCATTCCTCCCAAGTACTGTGCACTTTGCTTCCCCATCTGGCATCACATATCCACTTTTATCCCATGTGATGAGATGTGAAGGACAAAGAAGATATACATGCACACAGTGTTCCAAAAAAGTTATTAAAGTATATACATAAATAGATA
Source organism: Monodelphis domestica (assembly GCF_027887165.1). Taxonomy (NCBI): domain Eukaryota; kingdom Metazoa; phylum Chordata; class Mammalia; order Didelphimorphia; family Didelphidae; genus Monodelphis; species Monodelphis domestica. The sequence goes on from NC_077227.1 coordinate 328,875,869, forward strand.
GATAGATAGATAGATAGATAGATATGTATTCTACCTGATAGGTACCAAAATGAAAGAATACAAACAAATATCAAAACAATAATGATGACAGAATCTGGAGATTTAGCAAGTTCAACTAGAAGGCACTGTATTAGAAGTTGTCATCCAGCAATAAAGTTCTGCTATTGACTTACTTTTTGGCTATGTACAAATCAGTTCCCTTCCTTGGATCTCAATTCTTTCATCTTTACAATGAACAAGTTGTTCTTGATCATTTCAGAAGTGTATTTTAACTTTAAAATTTGATTTTTTAATAATTTGTTCATCCCTCTGATAAAATAAAATGAATTTAAACAAATAAAATCTGGTAAAATAGGGACTAGATCTGTAATTTCTCTGGCTTAGAGAACTCTGGACTGAGGATTTTGTTATTCTCTGCAAATTATGGTTTTAGATTGTTATCTAGATAAGTGAAAGGTGGTGATTCACACATGGTCACACAGCTAACATGGAGAAGAGGTATGACTTGAATCTAGGTCTTCCTTCCACCAATGCTCTCTCTCTAATCACTCTACTATGCTGCCTATATGACAGACGCTAAAATGAAACTGAAGTGTCAGTCATCATCTGAAATCAATTGAATCATCATTTATTAAAGGTCTTTCTAAGTCTAAGCTAATTTTTCATGTACTGCAATACAAATTCAAACATGGAGCAATACTAATACTAAAGAGATTATATTTAATTGTGTTTTGGGGAGAGGTTGAGTCAAAGAGGGGTGGTATTTCCAGTGTGTACATCAATGAATAAAGTCACAGTTTTTTGAGAAAGAAGTAAATATGAAAAATGATTTGATAAGGAAAACTTCATTTTATAATTCAGAATTCCAGATGCTATAGGAGCCAATTACCCCAAATTCAACCTCTAAGTAGTTTTTACAGAAGTATAAAGGAGTGTGATGACAACCTTTTCCTAGCAGCTATCAAGATTAGAGTTGAAGAATTTTTTCTTAAAAATCAGGAGTATTAAGTCAACTTTTTTTTCCCCAAATAGAACATGATTTAGTCAGAAGGCTTTCTTTTTGTGTGTATGTGTGTGTGTGTTTTAGTTTTCTCTTTTAAAAATTTTTATTGAATTAATTAATTTATAATATTTTCCCATGGTTACATGATTTATGTTCCTTCCTTCCCCTCCCCCATCCCATAGCCAATGTGTAATTCAACTGGGTTTTACAAGTATCATTGATCAAGACCTATTTCCATATTATTAAGATTTGCAATAGAGTGATCATTTAGAGTCTACATCCCCAACCATATCCCCATTGAACCATGTGATCAAGAAGTTGTTTTTCTTCTGTGTTTCCACTCCCACATTTATTTCTCTACATGTGGGTAGTGTTCTTTCTCATGAATCCTTCAGAATTGTCCTGGATCATTGCATTGCTGCTAATAGAGAAGTCCATTACATTTGATTATACCACATTGTATCCATCTCTGTGTACAATGTTCTCCTGGTTCTGTTCCTTTCACTCTGCATCAATTCCTGTCATTCCAGTTCACATGGAATTTCAGAGGACTTTCTTAAAGTTAATTCTGAATGAGACATCTGAGATTTTCTTTTCACTCATATACAGATCATATAGTAGGTGCTCAATAAAGTTTATTGGCTAATGTTTAATATTTCAAACATTTTATCATTGTATATGAAGAAATATGTGTCTGGGATTATATAAATTAATCATACCTCTAAATCCAAACTATCATTATGGTTGAATAGTATTTGTCATAGAATCACTTTCTCCTAATATGAATTTTTGTTTCTAATTATATGACTGTATTACACATTTGGACTATTTGAGGAACATTTCATTATAATAATAGTAATAATAATGATAATACTAACTCCCTTAAAATCCAAGTCATCATTACCTATATTGTTTCTATGATGTGCATCTGTGTGAGTGGTAAAGAGATGGAGGTGGGGGGGGTGGTGGATAACAAAGTAAGGACAAGAGGGAGAGGTAAACTGGGAATTCTGTGTGGCTTGAAGTTTCTGAAGTAGCTGTGAAAGTCATACTATTTGAAGGAATTAAGCAATGCAAAAAGGTATCTGGGTTGGGAGCAGGCAAGTATTAATACCATTACAGTTATTTGTTTTACATGGAGGCCAATAATGGAGAGAGTGGTGCTTCTTCATGTTCTGGCACCATAGTAGGCAAGACACATCAGAACAAGTAAAAAATGATAATACCCCATATTCTATAAATGCTTTGATTTAGATAGTGTTGAATATGAAAGCAGGCAAATAGTGATATGTGCTGAAGCCAAGTAGACTTTAATAATTATGTACGAATATTATTTCAACAAAATCAAGGAGAGATCTCACCAGCAAGGGGTTCATACTTTTTTTTTTTTCCTGAAGGTAGTCTCAGCTCTAATTCATACAACAGTGTATTTTCAAACAAGCAGGTAGGTGTTATAGTATGACCAGTGCTCAGGCTGGATAGGAAGAATCATCTTCCTGAGTTCCAATCTGGACTCAGATACTAACTAATCATGTAACCCTGGGCAAGCCATTTAACCTCATTTGTCTCAGCTTCCTCATTTTTAAAATGAGCTGGGGAGGGGACCAACAAAAACTCCAGTGTCTTTACCATGAAAACTTCAAATGGCATTACAAAGAGTTGGACACAACTGAAATGACTAAACAACAAAAGCAAATTTTCATCCTTCATAGGGCATCATTAAAAATACACCCCTCAATCCAGTTTTGGGGGAAAATATATTAAATGATGAAATTAACAATTTACTAAAATCTGAAGTGGGAAAAGTTGAAGACCCTAAAATCATTGAAATCTTCACTTAACAAAAACTCCAGAAATTTTACCTAAACAAATGAATGATAAAAAATATTTATCAATACTTAAATGATATTGAAAAGGAGATGGAGTTATTTAGCCTTGAATTCCAAAAAGTATTTTAAAAGTTTGAAGTCATGAATCCAACTAGCAGAACAATTATATCAAAAAGATTCTTTCTCTTCTTCTCTTACCTCTTCTTTACATAAGGTATCTATTATAAGGAAGGAAGAAGGCATAAACATGTATAAAACACTTATTGAATGCCAGGTACTATTTGCTAAGTATTTTATAATTGTTATCTCATTTGATCCTTATTAGAACCCTAGGAGGTAGATATTATTTTCCCGATTTCACAAATGGGGAAACTGAGGCAAATAATAGTTAAGTGTCTTGTTCAGTGTCATACAGCTAGTGTCTGGGGCCATATTTGAATTCAGATTCTCCTTACTCCAGGCCCAGTGTTCTGTCACTCTCCCACCTAGGTTTATATGTTGTTGTTGGTTCTTCATTTTCAAAGAAGAACAATGACATTATAGGGAGTAGATTTAAGTGAGGCAGAATTCCACAAAGTAGTCAGCCTCACACTTTCTTCCAGAGACATTGAAGTCCAGTAGTAAGGCAAAAGTTGGGATAGCAGGTGATGGGCAGGATTCAGTGGATGACCTTGGCATCTTCACTGTCTGACCAAATTCTAAGCATTCCATAGCCCCAGCTTCAGTTGTCTTCATGGTTGTTGAAACAAATTATTCTCATCTGACATTCCTCAGTGGGAAGTCTTCATGTGCTTGGGGTAGATATCCCCTTAATTCACCAATGGTTTTGAGGCCTGTTTGTTAACCTTAACCTGATTTCTCCCATCTGCCATCAAGGTTTGACAGAGGTCTGGTTGCCGCACATGGTAAGGCTGCTTATTGCCACAGATGAGAGTTTGTTGAGAGATGAACACCAGAGATGGATGAATGGATGAACAACAGTGAAAAAGAGTAGGCAAGCCCTTATACCAGAGGTGCTAGTCATCCCTGAACACCTCAGCAGCTTTTGTATAATCACAAGGAGTTAATACATCATCCCAAATTAGTTAAAAGAAAGTGTAAAGGCATGTCAACATGTGCATATAGCCATAGATGTGGTGGCCAGAGGCATGATGATCATTAGAAGAAACTTAGAATCAAGGAGTATCTATCCTTAAATTCAATATACCATCATGGCAAAAGTGACTTAAAAGAGAAGTTGAATACCTGAAGAAAGATATAAGAATAATGAATCAATATCTATTTGATACACACATTAAAAATGAATAAGAAATTAAATATTTTGTCTAATTAAACACTACAAAAAAAAGAAGGATGTGAAAAAGAAATTACAACCAAAAAAGACATATATGAAATTTTATATCCAATTACTCAGAAAGTTTTTTGGCCAATAAAAAAGGTTAAAGATATATAAGAAGGCAAAGAAGCACAAAGGGCAAAACAAATCAAATTAATATCAATTAGAAACTTCATTACCAATATCTGAAATAAAAGAAATTAGAGGTGAGACAGAACTCACAAAAAGAAAGAGAAGTAAAATTTGGGTTTGTTTGTATGGTCATTAGACTCCCAACAAAATGACGACATAAGTTGGATGAATATAAAAAGAAAGATTGCATTCCACCAATATAATAAATGACAAAGCAGTTATATCAAAGGAGCTGACTGAAATTTGAGCTTCCTTTCTAAGCTATGTAGCCAATATAAGCTCTGAGAATCCCTATCCATACCCCAGTTCTCACTCTCATATATATGGGTCTCAGGTTCTAGAGTAAGATCCATGTCCCTCTCAGGGTCCCAATGTATCAGTGATGACTAAGGAGTAATGACTAAGGGCATTCTCTAATGCCATTAACTCAAGTCTCCACCAAGGTTCTCTACCCCTTCCTACACATACATATCTCTATCAATTAAGAATCATTCAGTTTGTAAGTCTTAAGCATCTTTTAGAAGTGGATTTTACAAAGGGGGTTTAGTGATAACACTACATCTAACTAACTAGCATCACAACATTTTTCTTCAAAGTTTGTGATACATTTTCTTACAAAATATATACAGTCCAGAGGAAATCTGGATCAGACTTAGAGAATATATATGACAGATAGTTAACTGATTACTGGATGTCCTTTTCTCCTATTTGTGGGATTTCAAGAATTTCCCTTAGACATTTTTAGATTCTCCGGTGGACTTGTGGGGAAGATCAATTTCCAGATTACCCTTGGTTCTTAGAGCAGACTTTAAAGTGACTTGATCTATAGGTGCTGATAAGATATTGATGGGAATATTAGAAGTTCAAAAATATCTTAGTTATAATAAAAAAAAACACATAAAACAGCTTCTTTATCAATGATATCTTTCTCCTGTGTTTTCAAAATTTCATTTGGACACAATAATTATAACTTTTTAAAAAAATTCTTGCCTTCTGTCTTAGAGTCAATACTATGTACTGGTTCCAAGGCAGAAGAGCAGTAAGGGTTAGGCAATGGGAGTTAAGTGACTTGCCCAAGGTCACACAGCTAGGAAGTATCTGAGGCCAGATGTGAACCCAGAAGTCCCTATCTCTAGGCTGGCTTTCAATTCACTGAGCCACTGAGTTGTCACCTAACATTATTAATATATGCCAAGGAAATATAGAGCCTAAATTCTCCAAAATGGAATTCAAAAATCATATTGAATATATGGTTGAAGGCCTTGCATTCAAATACAGGTATTCCTTCCACAAAATCAGGCCTTTCCCCATAGTGGTTTTGATGAATATTACAGGTTAGCATAAGAAGTTAAATGGTAATTTGGGGAGAATTTTGTGAAAATTGCAGACAAAATGCAAAGTTCAGCAGACAACAGAGAAAAACTGTAGAAACTCAGAAATGCATAAAATATGTTTAGTATTATATAATATCAATGTATTTTATCTTTTAATATTACAAATATATACAATTAATTTTTAATGTTAAAGTAAGTAAAAAGTTAGTTTATAAAAAGAATGTGAAAGCCAGCAGATGACCCAAAAAAGCTAAATATATATATATATATATATATATATATATATATATAATCTTAAAAGTTTAGTAACTTATAAATACATGTAAGGTATTATAAACACCCCATAAAATAAAATCAACATTTAGACTTCTCTGGTAAAAAAGGAGAGTCAAAAACTAAAAATGAGTTTTCCAGATTGTGAAGGGGCTGCTCCCCAAACTTTCATGATGTGGAAGGACTATGTGTACTTTGTTTTCCCCCAGACAAGATGTACCGAGCATAAAGATAAGAAGGCTCTGACTGATATTTACTGATAGCCTGAAATCAAAGCTGGATTGTAAGAAAATATTTGAATCAATTGACACCTAGAGACTACTAATGTAGGTTTTTGTACTTGAAAATGAACATAACAAATTTGGAAAGTATCCTAAAAAAAATCATAAAAATCTTAATGAAATACAATGTTTTATCTCCCTATGGCAGATTTACAAAGTTTAAAACTTTTTCTCACCACAATAGAGAAAGAGGGATGATAGCTATTCTTAAATTTCATTATGAACAAATAAAAAACCTAAAAATACTTTGGAATATCACTTCACTGAGCAAAAGCAAAGATGGAAAACAACCCCATGTCATTGGAATTGCCTTATGTCTCCCCAAAAGTGGTTATCTCTGAAGAATGACTGTGAAATGCCTAGTAACCAAGAGTGTAATCTATTGACACTCCTGGATAATAACAACTTGAATTCAGTTAAGAGTATATCAGAAAAAAATATTGGACAACTGGCCAAATAATGTGAGTTAATTTATAAATAAGGTGGCATTTATAATAACATTTCAATATTGGGCCATTCCTCACAAAAGTTTATCCTTAATCCAGACCTATTGCTTAATGCAGATGATGTGATGAAGTTGTGGGTTACATATCACTATAAATTGAAAAATTTAGTATCTACTGGTATCTACAATGTGTGTGTGTGTGTGTGTGTGTGTGTGTGTGTGTGTGCATCAGGTGGCTACAATTGCACACCAGAATTTTTCCTTTAATATTACAAATGAAAACATCTGCCAAACTACAAATACAATTTCCAAATATCTTTGAGAATTTGGGAAATTAACTGTACCAGAATCAGAGCATAATTCTGGACAGAGTTGTTTCCCACATCTCTGAGACATGATATTTATCTATGAAATTATAGAATAATTAATATATTTCACCATACATAATATTTATAATCTCTAACATGCATGTAATAAAAGGATTTCAAATATAAGGAATGGAAACCATATAGAAAAAGGATGATAATTTCATATTACTTAAGCCTAGAGTTCTCTCAAAGATGCTTTCAATGAATCTACAGAAGATGGGCTTACATTACAGTATTCTCATTCAACTGTAAAATATAAACATTTTGTCCACCTGCAGAATAGCCTGCAAAACATTGACTATATAAGAATAATTGGAGGATAGTGACTTGTCCTTGAACCATTTCTATCTGAACCTTATAACAAAAGAACATGAGATAATAACAACTATTATACATATAGTGCTTTCATATTTGCAATGTGCTTTATATGTGCTATTTTATTTGAGCTTCACAATAAGCCTCTGAGATAGGCATTTACGGACAGTGTATATGAATGAGGAAATTCAAAATCAGAAGGGTTAAATTACTTGCAAGGTCACACAGTTTGTACTTATCTGAGACACATTTTGAATTCAGGTCTTCCTGACTTCAAGATAAGGGTTCCTTTCACTAATACATTGTGTTGTCTCAGAAATGGTGATGATGTTCAAACAGTTAGGAACACATGCAGTTTAAGTTCTTAAAGTATAGACCACAGGGGACTATCATAGAACCAAACTGAAGTCAGGAAGACTTGAGCTCAAATATCTCTTCATTTATTCACTAGCCACTTGACCCCGAGTAAGTCATTTAACTTTGTTTGCCTTCGTTTCCTAATCTGTAAAATGAGCTAGAGAAGGAAATGGGAGACCGCCTATAGTAACTTTGGTAAGAAAACCCCAATTGGGTCATGAACAATCAAACACAACTGAAGTGACCAAACAACAATAATAGAGATAAATAGAGATGGATAGAGATAGATACATAAATAGATGTTAGAGATAGATGAATGAAGATAGATTTAGCACATATATGTAAATAAACATATGTAGATGTTATAGGTGAATTGAGATAGATAAGTAATAAGTAAGTAAATAAGGGAATGAATGAAATATATACTAATAAATAATAATAAAATTATATAATATAGAAAATATATTTACATATTCTATATAATAGTATAATATATAATAAATAATAAAATGAAATATAAACATAATAGAAAATAAAATATACTCTATAGAGTGTTTCATGGAAAATTAGATAGCTTGTTTAGGTCTTCTACTCCTTTGCTAACACTAGCCTAGCTGATGTTTATTTATACTTTGTTTGTTTACTAAGTACTTCCCAAACAACAATCCCTATGAAACTTAATGTATTATTAATCCCCTTGTATAGATGAGGAAACATGCTCAGGAAGATGAAGAAGTTTGTGAATAATGATATACCCATTAAGGGGCCAAGTAAAGAATCAAATAGGATTTCTGACTTCTAATATGAGTGTCTTCCTCTATGTTTCTCCAGCTGCAGATTCATCTTATCTATCTATATCACATATCCTGTTTTGATTCTGTATTAATGTAACATTGTTAATTGATACCCAAAAAACCTGGGAGAGAAAACCCAGCCATATTTTAGTCTAAACAGTCATTGTGGACTTTTTTCCTTAGCCTATTTTCCCTTCTTTTCTTACCCTGCCGATATCTGGAGACTTCTCTATGGAAAATGGTCTTTTAAAGGATTGGATTCAGTATCATTTTAATTTTCTATTCTTTCTTCAGGTGATGTCATCAAACCATTCCTCACCTAATGGCCAATTGTTGGTTAATGAACAATGACCAACCTGCTTGTTTTATTCATTTTGTTTGGTATTCTTTTCAGTTCCTGAAAAAACAAAATCATTTTGACTAAGATATTTAACTGTCATAACCATAAAAATATGATCATTATTGAATCCATCATCATGTTATCTATTGCCATCTATCAAACTTTCATTGATTACCTACTATTGATGAGCAAAGTACTAACTTAGGAATAATTAGAAGAGAGAAAGAAGTGCCAGATGTAGATCCTGCCCTGAATGAAATATAGTTTCTAGTTGAGAAGATGATGAGAACTGCTATGGATAAAATTATTTTGAGGGACTGATTTTGGGTAAGAAATATCAGTTTACTTAATAGGTTAGCATCATATCCAATAAATCGATATAGGTCATTGGCCCTCTTGATGACTGAAAAACCTGAAGCTTGGTCAAGCAGATCAATAAGTATGCTTTTAGGAGCTCATTATTCAGTTCCTCCCTTGAACAACCTGAGATATCTCTAATTGGAAAATAGGTAATTAGGAGGTGGTCCATCAAATTCTCAGCCCTTCCCCACTCCCATGTTATGGGTTTCATGTACACAGGAAAATAACCTTTGTTCACTTATTAACCAAAATTTGTTAAAAGAGAAGGCATTGATTGGCAGTCCCAAGGACAAAGAAAATGCAAAAACCAACAGACTGGATAGAATCTGTGACCCAGAACCCAGAGGAATTCATATAAATTCCCACTGACTCGTATGGAAATTAATATACTACATAAAAGATAAATTCTCACAAAATAATGCAAGGGCATAGGCTGAGAAAAACCAATATATTAAGAGTACTGGATTTAGAGGTAGAAGTCTAGACATATACCCTGGCCTGAAATAACTATGTGGATTTATCAAGTCCCTTGGCCTTTATGAACCTTTTTTTCTTCCTCTTTAAGATGAATTAGAATCAATTCAACTCAATGTTCAGCACAAACCTATCATGTATCCCAACATCCCATTAGCTCTAACAGTCAATAATGATGCACATTCATGTATATTATGTTACATATATGTACATATTATATATTGATATATGTCTATCTGAGCATTGCATTTACTGTCATTAAATGATGATTGGCTTGAAGTTAGATTTTTATTGAACTCTGAACTGCTAGGAAATTCTAGTCCTTGAGGAATTAAACATAAAATAGTGAAAAAATACCATATTTTCTTAGTGAGAAAGTATATTGGAGTGAAAAGAACTTGGAGAAATCTTGACCTTGAGTCAGAAAACTTGGATCTTAGTCCCTGGTTCTGCTTATTACTATTCATATGTTTCTGGATGTTACTTTTTTCTGAGCCTCAGTTTCCTCAACTACAAAAATAAAGATCACTGTGTGGGCAGCTAAGTGGCACAGCAAATAGAGTGCCAGGTCTGGAATCAGGATCCATTTGAGTCCTAAGTTGAAATGTATCATGCTGATTGGATGTTTCTATTCAACTTGGCATCAACATGATGAACCCCTAGGCTGGATGGGGCCAGAGGTAGGTCATCTAAGGAGAGGCAAACTTCTCCAGGCAAGAAATAGAGTTGGCCAAACTCCTGTACTAATCAATAGAGGATCAGGTAGAATACACTCCTCAGAATGGGTCAGGAAGGAAGGAAAGAAGGGAAAAAAAGGAAGGAAAGAAGGAAGGAAGTTGTATGAAACAGGAGTAAATAAATTATAAAACAAATTTTAAATAGCATATTGATTAAAATGTGTGGTCTTTGTGACAATTATTTTGGCTGCCCAGATACTTGTTGTTTTGGCTTGGTTTGATTTAAATTGTTTTTTAGCCATGTTTTAGGTGGGTGAGTATGACAAAAGAGATACCACTATATTGTATATAATATGTATTACTTTCCCATTCTATTTTGCTTTTTTAAAAAAGGATTTATACACTGTTTCCCAGAAAGGATTTTGAGATCCTTAAAGGAAAGTACAATGGAAAGGCTTAGGTCAATTTCTCTTTTATGAAGGAGTGGAAATTTCATTAACCCTTCAAGCCATGAAAATGCATGAAATTTCAGACTTGTTTACTCAGTTGTATGAAGCCTTTAAACATATTTCTATATACTGGTCTGCCATTCCATCACTGGAAATTATGACTCAGAGGACAAAAAGGGTGATTACATATTTGAACTGCTTTTGTCAATGAAAACCTTGGCTCTACCATTGCCACATTGAACTATGTTGAATTGTCTCCGCTTGACTTGATGGAGACTTCATTACCTAATCTGAGTTCTGATATAAAACAAGATTATTATGAGAAAAAAAAACCAAGATGACCTTTTAACCAAAATTTTTGGGTACCTTAATACTTACCATTATATTCAGTGATATATCTGTTACAATGTTAAATACTGGAAAGCATAAAGGTAAGTGAATATTAATAAAAATCAATATGATAGAGAGAAGAACAAAGAGTGGACTTGAAATAAGAATGCTTCTCTTTGAATCTTACCTCTAACACTTACTAAATTTTGTAGATTAACCTCTTTGATTCTCAGTTTCCTCACCTATAAAACAAGTACAAAATTTATCATCATGCCAATCTCTTAGGATTTCTGTCAAAAAGATCTTATTTAAACTTAATGGATAATAGAGTAAAATTATTATTCAAGGAATCTGTATTCTCCAGTATTTTAAGGATTTGAATTGAATAAATATAAACAAAAATAAATGAATGAAATCTAAATACATTAGGGGTTAAGAAGGGGGAAAGATCAATGTGGCCTGAAGTGATGCAGGTAGGAGGGAACGTTTTAGACATGCTTGTAAAAATGAAAAGGAATTAGCCTGGAAGACAAAGGGAGGTTAACACTTCCCAGATGAATTTGCCCAAGCAAAGACTGAGAAATGAGAATACATAGACCCTATTTAGGAAATGGTGGGTAGACCGGTTGGAATGTTTGGCAATTTGGTGAAGGCCATCAGGGAAAGTTGAACTAAAAGGGGAAGCTTAGGTCAGATTGTTGAGGTCCTTATATGGAGCATAGAATGTTGTCCTGCAATCAATGGCAAGTCAGGACAGGTTGCTGAGTAAGGGAGTGCCTTGACAAAAGTGGTGATTACTGCTCTCCTAGAAAAGTTGATGAAAGACAAGTACTTTTTCTGGTTTGTCAATGTCCAAGGAATAGTTCAGGTAAAATTTCACAGACTAGTGTTTTCCAAACATCAATCATCCTCTTCTTCTGACTCTTATTTGCCTCACAGTGCCAAATCTTATTAATTCTACCACTACAACATTACCCAAATTCATCTCAGTTTCTGTATTCACATAGCCACCACCTAGTTGAGACCTTTAGCACTTCCTGCCTCCTAATTGTTTGCCTCTAATCTCTCTTTTCTAATCCATCTTCCACTCAACTAACAAAATGGTATTCTTAAAGTTCAAGTCTAATCATGCCATTCTCCTGATCAATAAACTTCACTGGCCCTCAATTGCCTCTAGGATGGAACAGAAGCTACTCTGTTTTACCTTTAATGTCCTTCTTAACCTACCTACAATCTACCTTTCCAGGTTTATTAAGCCTAGCCAAACTGACCTTATTTTTGTTCCTCTTTTATTACATCCTATCTCCATGCATTTTCATACTCTGTTTTTCAAAGTCTATGATATACTCCTTGCTTATATATGCTTCTTATACCCCCTAGCTTCTGTTAACGCTCATATCAAATGTTACTTTCTACATGAACCTTTTCCTGATCTCTCTAGCTGCTAGTGCCTTCTCCCCCTGAAATTATTATACTTATTCTCTACATGTGGTATTTAAAAAATAAGCTTATAGTATACATGCTTTTTTCTCAAGAGAACATAAGTTTCTTAAAGTCAAAGATAATTCATTTTTTTTTTAATTTTTATATGCTCATGACCTAGCACAGTAATCTGAACATAGTCAGTACTCAATAAATGTTTGTTAATTACTTTATCAGTGGCCAAAATATTTTTTGGTATCTTTAATTTCAGAGATCCTAAATTTAAAACTGTGGGGGGAAAAATCCATTTTTTCCTCCATCTCCTTCTCATTGAATAGAGTTCCTCCCATCCAGCTGCCACTGAGTGTTCTCACACTCCCTGAAGTTACAGAGAGAATAGCACACAGATGAGAATTTCAGCATTTCCTAGTCAGAGTTGAATTACATGATCATTATAATAGCTTGAATTCATATAATTCAAAATTTAAGATCTTTCTTCATAACAATACTGTAAGGTAGCCAATACAAGTATTATTATCCCATTCTGAGAGTTCAGGAAGTTCATTACTTGTTTTTCCTTATTTCTTTTTAACTCAACTTCGGACTCTCTCTCTCTGTCTCTCCTCTTCCCTCTCTCCATTCTTATTCCTATCCTTCCCTCTCTCCCCTCTCATCCCTTTCCTCCCTATCCCCCTCTCTCTCCTTTACTTCTGCCAACCTTTTACACTGATTGTTCAAGAAGTCATTTCTAAAATCTCCTTGCTTAGAAGTTTGCTTCCTCTTTTTATATTGTTTCCATGTAGGCACTTGTTTATACACACTGAATTTTATACATTTTAAATTCCTGAATGAGTATGGGTAGGATATGTAGTTATCTATTTATATTTATATGAGAGTAATCATCTTTTGTTCATTAGACTAATTCTGCTTAGCCCCAGAAGGCATAATATGAAGCAAAAAATTTTGCTGAAATTTTTAAGGGACCTTTTAATAGAAAACTTTCTAAAAATGTAAGATGAATGAAGGAGATAGAAATTCCCATCATTGAATGCCCATGAATGGAAATTGGATGATTACTTCCTCAAGAATGATAAATAATAGCAAAAACAATAAATTAAGTTTTGGAAAGCACTTTATATCAATTATTTTATTGGAGATAAGGCATTCTTTTATTATATTTTTTGGTATATCTATTGCCTAGACTAGTACCCAAGAGTAGGAACTTAATAATGCTTATTAAGTGATTGATTGTTAAGATTTTTGCTTCAGTTATGCTATGGACAAGGTGATCCTTGAGATACCTTTCATTTCTGACATTCTGTGATTCAGTATTTAGATGATTTCTGAGGTCCCTGATAACTTTCAATAGTCTATGATTATAAGACATAGCATAGGGGAAATTAGCAACAAAAGTTATTAGGTTCTTCTTGTAGCATAGAAGTTGTTGGGGGTCCATGTGGGTCCCTGGGAGGTCTATGGATAGATTTCAGGGAGTCTGTGAATGTAGATGAGAAAAAATTCTTTATTTTCACTAACCTTCAGTATTCTTTGTAATCCTATATATTTTATGTGATGCATTTAAAAACATTCTGAGAATGAATCCATTGGCTTCATGACACTGACAATGGACTCCATGACACAACAAAAATTAACCCCTGATGGAAAAGATCTTTGTTGCTTAAAGAGTCTGCTTTGCGTTGGACTATAGATTCATTCTTCTTTCTATTAAAATAAAATTTAAGAAAAGACAACCTTGTGGTTTGTGGGATAACTTTTAATAAGCACCAGATTTACTTTAATGATTCTCTCCAGAATGATTCATCTAGGATTCGAGTGCCATGTGCCTTTCAAGTCATCATGCAGATGTGCATCTAGAACATATTTGGGTCCAGTCTTTCAAAGAGTGGCCACCCACCTTGTGCATATGATTAATTCTTCATGTAGCTAATTGTGCCCACAATTGGCTAATTGTTGATGCAATTAGTCAATTGCAGGCACAATTGGCCACTTGTCCCATAATTTGAAGGTGCAAGTGGACAATTGCTGGGACAATTAGATGTATGCTCAGTTTTACATGTCTGAAAACAGAGGCCAATGAGTTTCTCTGAAAATGCTTTCTTTAGTAAAGAAAAAAATCCATATGCAATAATCTTTTGGAAAAAAGAAAAGTTATAGTTCATTGTACTCTTTTCAACCTCAACATCCTGACTGTTCTTAATTATTTTTTCCAAAATAGACAGCATCCATCTATGCTAAATTTTATTTTTAAAATTAAATGTAATATTTTGAGGACAGGATAAAATGAATATGTCCCCCCCCCAAAACAACAAAAACAACAACAACTTGTTTTTTTTTCTCTTAAAAAATTTAAAAAATATTTCTTTCCTTGGGGGAGTGGATAATTGTTTTAAAATGTTGTCTTCAGTTATGATATCTCATGTCAGAGTTAATTCTTATAACTGACTTTCCAACTTCTGAACTTGTAAATCTCCAGGGTTAATAGAAATGCAAAAGATCCCTTTGAGTAGATTTACAAAGGCTATCTTGGCTTGTGGCCCAATTTTCTGATGTCCCTCCTACCCCAATTCCCATATTCTTCTTAATGTCCTTGATCTAATGGAATGCCCCTCCTCCACCCCTTCCTTCCATCCCCCAGCTGTCAAACAGCTGCAATATCATGGAGACCTAGCAGGACTGGACATTTTTCCCCATTCCACTTATCATGTCCATATTTACTGAAATTGATGATGGCTTGAAATTATTCTTTCAAAGGCATCATTAGTTTAAAGCACAACCACCTCTCTTCATAAAGTCCCTGAATTACAACATTGTAGAGCAAGGATTCCTGACCCCAAAGGAATATAAATACTAACTTCTCTATCACATTATTTTTGCCTCAGATATCTTATATATATGAAATGCCTTAATCTAGGGAAAGATGCAAAAGAATCCATATTGGATCATGAGAGCATTAAGAATATTGCTTAGATATTATATAACTTTTTTTTTCTAGAAATTAAAACTTTAGTCAGTTTATATTGACCTAGTTAATTATGAAGGACAATGTAGTGTACTTCAGAGGTACCAAGCTTGCCACTTAAGCTTTCCATATGTGCCACCTAAATATGGCCAGAATATCCAGGGTATTCCAGGAAAACTAGTACCTCAGGTGTGAGGGCTTGCTGAACCCTTTTCACGGCTACTATCCTTCTTTGGTGTCCACTTACCACTGAGCTCTTGCCATGGTTCTGAAAAGCCATAATCTAGACAGTATCCACACCCTGGTAAAATCATCTCAACAGATGGCTACAACAGATTGTGGGTAACTGATGGGCCTCAAAGTTATTGTTGAGTGGGGAGGGGGTATTTATCTACCTCAGTCATTAGAAGACTTTCTCCCATGGATGGGATTGAGACCTTGTTCCAAAGGCATTGAAGGTGACAGAACTGTGGAGCACTTACAGCTTGGTTAGAAATCAAAGAAGCCAAGGTCATCCTCGGCATCTGGAGTCACCACAAATCATTTTGGCTTTTGTTTTGCACTGAACTTTGACAACTTTAGAAGAGAGAGTAAGGCTGACAACTTTTGTGCAACTCTGTGTGGTAGTCAAAAGACAACACTATGATATCATTTTGGTATTCTTCCAATACGAAGGACAACAACCAAAGAGCAAGCAAATATGGTCAGAAGCAGATTAAAATATAAGTGGCATTCAGAACATAGACCTCAAAATCTGAAATAGTTTTAAAATACATTTATTAGGTCATTTGATAAAGTAGAGCAATTCAGAAAGGATTTTAAAGGAGGTGTAGCTCCCTTTCATCCAACCTCTGAAAAGGTTTTATAAGATAAGATTTAGTTAAGGGTATCCACTATACAGTAAAACTATGGATCATCACCAGTCCTAGGTGCAACAATCCAAAAAAAGGATCGTTCTGGTGGATCGACTACCTGGAGGATCCAAAATACTTTATATCCATCTCCAGCATTCCTAGAGAGTTACTGGGATCAAACAAATTCTGGGTGTCTACAACCACATAGAGTTGGATTTAAACAGTATATTAATTTTCTGAACAATATAATCAATCATTTTCCTACTGTGGGAAATATTTAAGGAAATAAAAACACAAAATACCATTTTATAAAACTATATCAAAATGTAGCCCACAGGGATCTTTACGTTTGGTTTAATGGCCCTCGATTTCTATTTGAAATTGACATCATTGGTGTAATGTTTATAAAATTGGAGCTGAGCAGAGGAAATTGTAAAAAATCCATGAACTTTACTCTCAATGTCCTTAGATCATCACTCAGAGGATAGTAATTCCTATTTAACAAAAATCTTGTAACAAATGATTACATGATTTCCCTGGTCACTATATATAAATAATTAAAAAGTAATTAAGTGTACAGCCTCAGAATGCTAAAGCCTCAAGTCACTGACATCACTTCCTGTTTGCCTGAATAAAAGAAGCCACAAGCAGCTCCCATTACTGACTGATACTTAACCTTTGGACCACCATTGATAACTTAAGAGTCAGGATAGCAGTGCTCAGCTGAATCAAGAGTGTTCCATCAATGAATAGTCCTTCCTTGTAGTACCCAAGTAAGTCGTAAGTCTTTTGTTAACTTTTACATTGAAAATGAGTGTCTGATTTCATTCTAATTTTGAACCTGAATTACCAAGGAACCTGAAACATTTGACATAGTCCAAAGGATGTGTTCAGAATGACCCGTTTGCAGTTAGAGCTGAGCAGTAAAGAAAAAAAAGTGAATCCCAGTCAGTCTTTATGCTTCTGGTGGTGTTTCTGGTGATCCTTGTGGTAATTATGGTCACTAATGGTAAGGTGTCTCCTGTTGCCATTAAGTGATTAGGGAGTAAACTGTCTATGACAAATCAGCAACTTGAGACATAATATGATAATACTCTACAATGCTAAGAAATCTTCCCTGAAGATAAGTATAATAACTCTTTTGTTGGATTTCCATGCTTCTTTAATTTTTTAAAAATAAAACCCTTACCTTTTGCCTTAGAACCAATACTATTTATGTTTCCAAGGCAGAAGAGCAGTAAAGGCTGGGCAATTGGGGTTAAGTGACTTGCCCAGGGTCACATCGCTGGGAAATATCTGAGGCCAAATTTGAACCCAGAACCTCCTGTCTCTATGTCTGGTTCTCAATCCACTGAGTTACCCAGCTGCCCCCCCGCTTTTTTTAAGAATGGATGATAGAGGTCTTTAGAACAATCCTCTGGTAAACCTGAGTTCATATATAGTTATTTTAAGACAGAAGAACAATATCCAAGGATATTCTTAAGGCCTTTTGTGTGGCATTTGGAAAGCTATTAGGAGCTTTAGCATACGAAATTTGTTTGGGTACTTTGGACTAGGTTACTGGGAAAGGCAGTTGGGTAGATATTACTTGGTCATCCACAGAAGCCAAAAGACCTTTCTAGAGTTACACAAACACACACACACACACACACACACACACACACACACATCCCTCCCCACACACACATATAAATGCCTTCATGAGTTAGGATGGGGGAGCATACATCTGTTTGAAGGAGGGATTCTTAAATTGATGTTTATGAACATTAATATATATGTAACTATCTCAATATAATTGGTTTCTCTTATAATCTTATGTATTTTAATACTGAGTTACCCAGCTGAGTTACCCAGTATATATATATATATATATATACATATATATATTAACAAAATTATTCTGAAAAGGCACCATGCTGCCCTACGGATCCATGACACATAAAAATGGTCAAGTGCTCTGAGGTTGGGGAATTCAAGAGAAAAGACAGTTTCCTCTCCACTTTTGAAGCTGTAAAATATAATTCTCTCCCAATCACCCTGACTCTCTTTTTGGAATTTCCTGTGAGTTCAGGGCCTAAGGAACCCCTAAAGAGCTCAAGCCACAGGTGCTCAGCCATACCCTGGCAGAAACGATGACTGCACACAGAAGATATATTCTCTCATAATGGTGTCTTTTGCTCTGAGTCTCTACCTTGGGACCAGCCTTGTGGAATTTGAGATATTAAGAATTTTTGTATCATTTAATTGGGATTGAATGGCAGCAGGAGGAAATGCCTTCATTTAAGAGGATGACAGTGTATAGAAAGAAGAATCCAAGGTCTGGTCTGGCTGGCCTGAACTACTTTGAGTTACCGGAAACATCACAGGAAAATATTCCTTAACTCATTAACATGACTAGCCAATTGGACTTATGTAGTTATGGTAGTATGTAGTACAGCTCAGTTTGGGGGTAAGGAGGTAAGTGGTTTATAATTGATGATGAAGATAAAAAGATTAAAAAAGTTATAAGATCATCTGGTTTTCTCCACAGACATTTTTTTTTTGTGGGAAGACGTGAGATTCAAATGAGATGATGAATTTTAAAAGGGCTTTGTGACCACAAAGGACTTTTTCCTTATTATCATGAATGTAAAAATATTTATTTGCATGTAGCATTTCCTCTGGGATAATCATAAGTATTAATAAACTGAATCAATAATTTAATTTGACAAGCATTTATTAAACATTTAATGTATGCCAGGATCTTAGCTAAATGCTAAGGATACAAAGCAAAACAAAACAAAAAGGCAAAAAACAGTCCCTGTCCTTAAGAAGCTCACATTCCAATGGAACCACAAATAATCATATACATGTAAAATACATACAGATTAAATTAGAAATAATCTCAGAGGAAAATCAATGGGTGAGTTGGAGAGCAGGTGGGAAGCTGGAGAGTAGGGTTGAAGTAGGTAGAAGTCTGGGATGGGAGAAGTTCTTGTAGAAGGTAGAAAATGAGCTAAGAGATAGTGCTGCAAATGTTAATATTATAACAATAACCAGAATTCTAACCTTTGATTCCATAAATTTAAGCATCATACTATTTCTAATCAATTTAAGATTTTCTTAGGTAGGTAAATTTTTCTAACTAATCTTCCCGTAAATATTTAACTTACTTAAAAACAAGTATTCAGGAAAAAATAAAATTTAATTTTACTTTATTAACATTTTCTCCATCACTTCCATATGACTAGACAATCACCAAAAGAATAAAACCCTGATTTGTAACATTTTCTAATTTTTGAGACATAAATGCTCACAATGAAAATTTGAGAATTAACTCTGAGAAATGACAGAAGCTGGCTTCCCTACACAATTTAACTACATCCTAATAAAATGGGCTGGCCAGATGACAAACCAATTTAGTCCCTTTCTCTTTTAGAACATTTCTATTTCTGTGTAGTATCTCCAGTGGACCAGAATGAAGCAGAGTCGCGGCTTAAGAGAGTTCAAGGCAGGTGGACAAGTCACATTTTCTAACTAACTCATTCAATTTGGAAAACAGCATGAGATAATCTTCTAATTAATGTCTATTCAATTCTCCAAAGATTATAAACTCCTTGAGGACAAGGTCTGAACCATATTTCAACTTTTCTTTATTATGGTACCATTATTTAAGACCATACTAGGAATATAATACTTATTCAATATAATATTTTATGTGGATTTTGGTCCTGATTTTGTCATTTGCTCTATATGCAACCTTGGATAAAGCATTGTACCTCTCTAGGATCTCAGTTTCCTTATATATGAAATGAGTTAGGGACAATTAGCTCATTAAAAAGTCCTCTTCTAGCTTTTGATACTCTGATCTCATCCCATTTGCTTCTTTTGAAAAGCAAATTGGGTAAAGCATGAGAATATCTTTCTAATCTATTGCAGCTACTTTGGGTGAATTAAGAAGTTTCCACTGAAGATGAAATCCATCCAGTAATGTGAAATCAATAGACTTTATTATAGGTTCACGTTATAAGGGAAAACATTTGATTCTCTAGTTTGACAAGAGGAAGAGGGCAATGAAAATCATTGTTAAAAGACAAGAAGATGATTTTGGGGGGTGTCTTGGATGAGACACTTATGGAAAAGGAAAAAAGACAGGTTCACATGAGAAATAATCTTCAAATCTGGTGTTAGTTACTAGTCTTTTTTTTATTTTTTTTTTACTTAACCATAGTTTGGCACACTAAATCCAATGTGCTTAGGGTCAGTCAGAATAAACAAGATTACAAACATTTGGAAGAGGACAAGGTATTTTAGGTAGAAGGGAGAGTCTCACTGAAGTTTGTCTATTTAGTTTCCCAGACAAGGGGCATGAAAGGATTATGGGTCCTGTCGAAAGCAGACAGATGCTGTCAGCAGAGATGCTAGATCTTAAAAACCAAAGATCTTTCTGGACCACCAAAAAAGTATTTTGAGAATCATAAAATGGTAAACCTGTAGCAGGTGTTTAATAAATGTTTGCTGAATTGAATCAGCAGGTATATAAAATAACAAATACTTGTTGAATTGAACTCAATCTTCAATAAGCAAGAAACCATTACCAAAAGTAATGTTTTTCCTTCACTGAATCATAGAAAAATATATGAATTTTGGAAGAAAGTTTAAAAAAATCATCTAGTTCAACCTTTTCTTTGCTAACCTGCAAAGGTAAGTAATTAGTTTATCATTCAACATGCCTTTCTACTTTCCTCTTGGTGTTTGTCAGTGTTAGAGGATTTGGAGTCCAGTGAGCTATATTCACTTATCTTATGAATTAGAATGATAGAAACGTGGAGAGCAACGGAGATTTATTCATTCATTCAACAAATGTTTACTGATCACCCATGTGTGCAGGACTTTGTGCTCAGTGCTTTGGGATATAGAAAAATAAATAAGAGAAATCCTGATCTGTAGGGGGATATAGTATTGTCTAGATACATGGATATTCAATTTCCGTTTCCCCATTTCTCTGTCTGTTCCTCTCTGTCTCTGTCTCTGTCTCTGTCTGTTTGTCTTTCTCTCCATTAGAGATGAAAGAGACCCTAACAATCAATCTAGCCCAAGCCTCTTCATTACACAGATGGGAAATTGAGGTTGAGTGGTAAAGTGACTTCCCAAATTCACATAGGAAGTAGCAAAGCTAGCACTTAAACTCAATTCTTCTGATTTTGTAACCAAATTTCTTTCCACAGAACCATGCTTCCTTCCTTGTTAGAATCACTTCTTTTATCAACTGATGTTTGAGGGTTGTTTGATGGTCTGTAAACTTAAAACTTAGCAATATTATCTCATTGCCTTTATTATTAATACTTACTAGCCTGGTCTTAATATATGAATGAATGTATGAATACAGGTGCTAGTCAGTTACTTTAATCACCATTAGTTGAGATAGAGACTTGATTTTATTGCTTGTACCCAGGAATATTACCCCCATGTCATTTACCCTATCAATTTTTAAATAATATGCAAGAATGAAAGGTTGACAGTCTGAGTCATTAAACTACTTAGGAGAACCAATTATTTTCAAGCACTTTAGGAGGAACTATTTGCATAAAAATAAGAGATAATAATAATAATAACCCACATGTCTATAATGCACTAAGATTTACAAAACACTGTCTTAGTAATAACCTTGTGAGATTAGAATTACCAATATTTTTATCCTTATTGTTTTCACAGATGGAGAAACTGAGGTTTAGTGAGGTGATTTTAACATGACCATAGTTACAAAGATATATTCTTAAAATAATATTTTTTAACATGACAATCAAGGCAAAGATCTTTAAGATTAATACATTTGAAAGTAATTCAACTAAATAAGCCTATATACACCTATATATGTACTTATGAATATTTCAAATTATTCTTAGTCTTTATCACATCAACTCAAGTTCATGAGCTTTTACTATAGACCTGCTATCATTAAGCTGCATATTAGTGTTATCTGTGTCCATGCTTTATATTCCCAACCTAGACTATAAACTAACAGAAGCCTGTTTTGCCAACAAAATGATTCCCACTCCTATTTATACTGGTAGACCCAAAGAAAAAACAAAGCAAAACAAAAATAAATAAATAAATAAACAAGCAAAAAGTTATCTTAAAGGAATGGGGCTAGCCTTTAGAAAATTGAAGTTATATGTATCTTTAATTGTCCTGTAACTGTCAACTTTTCTCCTTCCCCCCCTTATTAATACTTTTGTTACTCAAGAATCCAAAGGAATCATGTCATCTTAATGTAATACAGCTTCAGACTTGAAGCTGAGAAACAGTCAATCAATAAACATTTATTAAGGGCATAAGGCCTTATGCTCCAGATATTGTGTTAAACACTGAAGAAAACAAAGAAACCTCTACCTCCCAATATAAAATATGTGCCTGCCCTAAAAGAGTTTACATTTTTATGTACAAATTAAGAAGATTTAATACACTGGAGTCCCAGCTCCAATCCTTGGCAGATATGACCTTAGGCAAGTGATCAGGCTCTCTCTGCCTCAGTTTCTCATCTGGAGAATGCAGCTCATAATACCATAAATTCTCCTTTAAGGGATTGTTGGTCAGGATTATGCCCTTAAAATCTTAATAAGCTACATCATTACAGTTTATCATTATTAGTTTAATCTGTTGGACCTCTATTGTTTTAATTTTGATGACAATAAAGGAACAAAGACACCCTGGAGTACTGAATAGAATTGGTCTCAAGAGGGGGCAGCTGGGTAGCTCAGTGGATTGAGAGCTAGCCCTAGAGACAGGATGTCCTAGGTTCAAATCTGACCTCAGACACTTCCCAGCTGTGTGACCCTGGGCAAGTCACTTGACCCGCATTGCCTAGCCTTTACCACTCTTCTGCCTTGGAGCCAATACATAGTATTGACTCCAAGATGGAAGGTAAGGATTTAAAAAATAAAATAAAAAAAAAATTGGTCTTAAGAGTTAAGAAGTCCTAGATTCAAGTATTTCCTCTGACACATGCTAGCCATATGACTTGGCTAAGTTACTTAATCTTTCAGTAGATCAAATAATTTTCTTTCATTAAAAGCTATCGAATAATTGCAACAGATTAACTTCTGGAGTTTCCTTACCTTACACAGATGAAATATACATTTGGACTTATGTCCCAGACTCAAAACAAACAAACAAATAAATAAATATATATATATATATATATATATATATATATATATACACACACACATATATATATAATCTTTACTCATATTTCAAATTGGAGAAAAAGATATTTACAAAATCCTGTTTTTAAAATCATTCACATTTTTATAATGTTTCAAATACTCAATAACTCTTTTGAATAGTTTTTTTAATTGGCCCTGAGATTAAATTGCTATAGAAGCTTACTCCACCAATACATGTCAGCACCTTCATTTCTACTTATAGTCTTAGAGATTTGCCTAGAATATTTGAGATTTTTAATGATTTGTTGGAATCCCAGTCAGGATGAATTAGAGATGAGACTTGAACCCAGGCCTTCTTAGGTTCAAGGCCCAGATCTCTTCACTAAGCCCCTTGTGTGAGATAAATAGTGAAATTATTTTTAAAGCCTTTTAAAAGGAAAATTGAGACTGAAAGAAATAAAGGTCTCATGGAGAGGATTCTGAGACTAATGTCCTCTCCACTCCACCAACTTGCATATGGAGGAGTTCGACTACAGTAACTCAGAAGGTTTATTTATATGTATGTGAAATAAATTACATAGTATTATAATATAAAATTATAAGTAAATACATATTTATATATGATATTCTGCTGAGTTCAATTAAAGTAACATGTTAATTTATACATGTAATATATATACAAATATATCTATATTTATATCTTGGTTTATGTACATAGACATACACATATCTGCATATATATACATATGTGTATATGTATCTAAATGTACAGATATATACTATTATGTAATTAAATTAAATATGAGTATGGGTATATGTGATTGTGTATAATAGACTCATGAATTTTGTCTTTATATCTCATCTACCTGCTAGACTATAAGGTCCCTGAGAAGAGGGCTTTGCCTCACCTCTAAGATCCATGAATGATTATATGTTATACATTCACCCATCTACTTTCCTATATTTAAAGTATCCCTATTTCCCATATGAGGCTACAATAACCATTGAGTGATGAGGGACTTTTGTTATTGTTTGGACCAATGATTTTTCACTGGAATGAATTAAAATAGAATTATACTCAGTATAAAACCACCCACCTTGACCCAGGCAATCTGATACTATTACATTAATACCTATCATTATTTCCAGTTTAGGGGTAGGGAGGGGGATTTCTGAATTTCTTTCATTATGTATTATCATGGGAGTTGGTGGGGCGAGGTGATATATACCTAATCTAAACTTTGTATTTCTCCATCACTTACCTAACACAATGCTAGATACTTAACAAACACAACTGAATTGAATATTGGGTCAAACACGTTTTTTTCACATGCTGAATGCTTTTAATAAGGGCCCCTACAAGGTTGCCACCTCTGCAAAATCAGTACCTTTTTTTCTATATATGACAACATCTTTTTAGAAATGACAAGTTCTCACTCTCTTAATCATTTTAGATAACTGAGCTCACATTTTCCTAACCACTACTAGGTATCTGGCTTTTCCTAACTTCCTGTTTATCATCTCTCTTATTTTGATAGACTGAATATTTCACCAGTTCTTCCTTTTTCTTTTCTGACTTTTCTTTTTATCTTCCAAGCACAGACTTATTTATCCTACTTTCTTTTTAAGAGGATTGTAATATGTCAGATTTGAAAGGGGCTTTAGAATCATAAGACACAGAAGATGAGATATAGAAAGGACCTTAGAGATTGTCTAGTTCCATTTACTTATTTATTAGATGAGAAAACTAGAAAACCAGAAAGGGAAAGTCATTTTTTCCACAGTATTTGTAGCACTAGAACCCAGGGCTTCTGACTCCTAAGCTAATATGCTAGCCTTTTTTATCTGCTGCTCTGGTGAACCTTCCCAATTATAAATATATATATATATATGTCTTATAAAATATATATGTATACATGTGTATATTTATTTCTTAACTAAATTTCTATTAATGGTACAAACAAGCAGAGTGTTCTGGGGGAATTTAAATAGATTCTTTGAAAATTTAAAGTAAATGACAAGTCATGTTGTGGGTTTGTGGCTAGGGGATAAAAAAAGGGTATAGAAACTAGAAGGGATTGATAGCCCTGGCATATTTCCCATTATAAGAATTGAAGTTTTTAGAGCTTGTATTAGAACATAAGAGATGGGGGAGGCAGTATGATATAGTAGAAAGAATATTGAATTTCTTAGAAGATTATGGTTCTGCTCCTATATGGATATTTGCCATACTAGTCAAATGACCTTGTACAAGTCATTTAACCTCATCTGGAAAATGGGAATAACAGAAATATCTGCCCAACTTCTTTATCTCACAGAGGGGTTGTGAGAATCAAAAGATGTAATATATGTGAAAGTACACAGTAAATCCTAAAGTATTAAATAACATACAAGGTATTCTTGTTTTGATAATTAAAAAGATCAGATCAGAGGCAGACAATACTTTTAGGAGATAGAAGGGAATGAGATTGCTCCTAATTGTTGGTGGCGCTAGGAAGAAATATTACCAAGGTGGGTGGGTTCATTGGACATAACTAACTCCTTGAAGTTAGAATTCATGATTGTCATGGATACCTCTTTCAATAACAGAAATTATATTCTTGATTTTAATTCTTTGAAAGTTTCACCAGTATAACCAGTGCTTTCAGAATTATAAGACACAGCTGGCATCACCTTGGGTAGCATCAGTACTGACTGCTATCAAGAGGACCACCAATATTATTACCAGATGCAATAAAAAAGCACTTCTTCAACTGTTTTTTCCTACCTAATTGTCAAAACTGAATAATATTATCAGCTTTTTATCCTTTGAGTATTTTTTCTAATAAGAAAGCACAGAGATGCATTGCAAATAAAAGCAGAAGATTTGAGGATGCAAGGCAATCATGCAAAATGACTTTCATATCAGTTTGATAAGCAGCTGAAATTTAATAACTACATCTCTCCTATGGTGCCGGATGAAAGTTTAATACTTTCTGCTTTGCTTTCGTTCTTCTGCAAGATGCTTATTCAGAGTCATAACTTTTCCTTTTATAGTCAGAGAAATGAGAGGTGCAGTGGATTAATCAAAGTCCTTAGAGGTTGGACCTAATTTGAGCCCAGTCCAGACCAAAGTTACATAATCTAAGCCAAACAGAAGGCTGACAATGATCATAAGGGAAATGAGTAGAGATTTCAAATTGGAGGTAATATTTGCCATAGAAACTGCACAGATCTTGTACCACTCGGCAAAGGATGGGGCATTAATTCTCTTATCTGCATGGATGGATTGTGAGAAAAGGAAGGGAAAGAAGTCATTTAAAGTGGAAGCAAAGCCCCATATTAAAATGCATACATGTGTGTATGTACATATATACATGCATATATGTATACATTCATACAATGCATACATATTTATTATGCAAAAATAAGGTATGTACATGCACAATACAGCATATAAATGATGTATTATGCATATATATATTATTTAACCTTTACCATTACCCCTGTGACTCATGGAATTGACTGTAGGGTCTTCAAGACAAAGCCAAGGGAAGCTGACTGTCAGGTCCTACCAAGCTGAAATGGTTTTACTTAGCTAATGACTATAACAATATTTCTATATTTATGCATATGTATATTATGTGTTTATTGTGTCTACAAGTGTACAATACATACATAAAATATAAGTATAAACATATATATGTATATACGTATATATATATGCACTCCTGTGTGTGTTTAATCAAAAACTAAGACCCACTGGGAGCTGAAAGGGACTTTTTGAGGTTATTTATTTCCCTAATTTAAACGTGAAGAAACAGAGTTCCAAATAAGGGTGAAATTATTTATTTAGCACACAGTGAGTCAGTGGTAGAGCCAGGGTGAGAACTGAGTTTCCTGCCTCTCAGGCCACTGACCATCTGATTTTATTCCATGATGAGAGTCACTATGACCTTGGCACCAGCTTACTTCTCGAGGCTTCCAAGAAAACATGGCAAGAGAATTGCATTAGTTTCACACAACTTGGCAATATTAATAACTTCCTGGAGATTGTAATGAGAGAAGAGAATTAAAAGGCAAGACAGGAGAATTCTGATATGACCAAGATAGGGTAAGAAAACACATAAGGTACCAAGACTGCTGGTGATTTTCTGGGTATGGTCACAACCTTAAATCACTTGGAGACAAGGTCCCTCAGGTGCAGCACAAAGTCTTCTTAGGGGAGTCTGAGAATGTGCTTGAGTGCATTGCTCTTATACTGCCCCCTACTGGCCAATATTCCCTTAATCTGTTCAATTTGAATGGGACTCGGATACTTCTGGAGCAAAGAGGGGTCTTTCTGCTTGATGTCGCCCTTGATTTTTCACATCAGTAGAAAATGGAGTGGATGATCAATCTAAAATCAACTACAAGTATAAGAAGTTTGGGAGTTTATGTATCTATGCTACTGTGTGTAAGATGCATGTGTGCACACAGATATAGATATATATACAGAGAGAGAGAGAGAGAGAGAGAGAGAGAGAGAGAGAGAGAGAGAGAGAATGCATAGAGGTAGGATTTTTCCAGTGATTTACATATATTAGAGGAACATATTGTGAATCTATATGGGTATTCCTATATGTATGTGTATATGCATATATATGGTGAATATTGCATTTTTATGTAGGTATAAACAGCAATACAATGAAAGAACATCTGATCTAGTCATCAGATCTAACTGCAGCCTTTTAAAAAGGAACTGCAACTCCAGATGTCGTCTTAAGAAAATGAATCAATTAGTCAAATGAGGAATCCCTTCATAAATTAGAGCAAGAGAAGCAAAAGTCCGGTAGTGGAGGAGGGCTGTGGAGAAGAACTAGGGAACATATCTTATCTTAAGGGGGAGTTGGTGGGGGGGAGTGGGAGGGAGGTTACTAGCTGCTTCCTGATCCATTTAAGTTTTTGTTTACCTTTCTGAATGCTGGTTTGATTTGAGAAAGTGTGCAGAACGTTCAAAACCTTTTCCCCTGAAAAATAATAATACCTCAGTCTTTCAGAGTGGGACCCAGCTTCGGCTGGTGTCACTATTCATAAAATAATTGAGTTTACACAAAAAGTGATTTCAGTAATAGCCGCCTTTTTACAAGTATGTACATTTTATTTAAAATTACTGACTCAAAAGGCAAGGTAGAAAAAAAATCACCTCCAACAACTTCCTGTAATTGCGAATTATTGTGAGGGAAACAGAAGGAAAAGATTTCGAAATTATGAGCCATTATGCTCAAGAGAGAGAGAGAGAGGGAGAGAGAGGCAGTGGGGGAAAAAAAAGACATCTCGGCTTCATGAAACACAGCTGACAAGCCCGACTAAATTACCCCCGGACCATTACAAAAATCACTTAATTGCCAACCATTTTGTTAGGTCAATTGACTCTAATTGAAAAAATAACAAAACCCTTATTATGCTGCAAATGCGGCCGTGGAAAATGAGTCTTCTGTTAGAAGGAAACAATAATTCTAAATTTCAGCTGCTGCTAACACTACAAAGTTCAGTGTTTCCTTCAGAGAGAATCCACTATGTGAGAGAAAGTGAATATACTTCAATTGATTGATTTTCTTTTAAGCCTCCTTTGCTCTTGCCTCCACTTCCCCCACCCCTTTCTCCAAATACCCTCCATCATCCTCTGCTTGCCTTCCCCACATTTCCTACCTCTGTCCCCCACAATGTCCCCCCTTCCTTTGTGTGAAAGGGCTGATGGCATCATAACAGTGTTGTCCTGTGGAGATGGGGGGTGGGGGTGGTTAGTGAGTACTCTTGCCCTTTGTCACATCCAGCCCTTCTAGCCAGACCCCTCCACTTCAGCCCCGCCTCACCTAGTGCCATCATGGCTGCAGTCCCAGGCTTGGCAAAACTGCTTTCCACACATGATTTTATTTCTCTCTCTCTCTCTCTCTCTCTCTCTCTCTCTCTCTCTCTCTCTCTCTCTCTCTCTCTCTCTCTCTCTCTCTCTCTCTCTCTCTCTCTCTCTCTCTCTCTCTCTCTCTCTCTCTCTCTCTCTCTCTCTCTCTCTCTCTCTCTCTCCTCTCTCTCTCTCTCTCTCTCTCTCTCTCTCTCTCTCTCTCTCTCTCTCTCTCTCTCTCTCTCTCTCTCTCTCTCTCTCTCTCTCTCTCTTTCTCCCTCTCTCTCTCTCTCTCTCTCTCTCTCTCTCCCTCCTCCCCCCCTCACTTTTTCTCTTCCTCCCCCTCTAAATACTGATAATGGAGTGGAGCTACCACCGAAATTTCTCTAAAATACCCCCTCGAATACATAAACAGCGCTGGCCTTGATTGACATGCAGCACGGTAATTAAAAACTCAGCCTATGACGTAGGTGAAGGTTTATTTATAATTATACATTTTTAGGATGGTTAGCATGAGTTTTGTGCATTTAAAAAGATAAATCGGCTTCAGCACTGTTATTGCCCCAATTACAGATTTGAATGGTGTAGGCTTATAATAGGATTGATTCTGCGATGTGAAAAGTAATTATTTGTCCATAAAGCCAGGAGGCTGCAGTAATGAACTCAGATGGCAGCAGCCTTTTGTTTGGCCGGGGACTGAGAAGAAAGTGGGGGAATATTGAAGAAACTTCTCAGTAGCTCCAATGCAGTAATAAACCAGTGCATATCACCCCATTTGTGAACTGCTCACACTGACTTTATGATGGTGAAATTCCTCTGCTTGCTTTGGCTACACCAACACTGAGCGATTAGAACCAACTTTTATAAGGCCCAACACAGATCGGTTCAAACAATCATGAGCCACCCAGATCTAGAGAAATAGACAAACAATACTTCCCACTGGGACGCTGATGTCTGACATCATTTTAGAGAGAATAAAATCAAACTTGGTTTTGTAGGCTGCCTTTCCTACTCTAGACATCTCAAAGCACTTTGCAGAGCAATCATTTAAATACCAATGTCACAGTGGCTTCCTGTGAAGGCAAAGGAGGAGAGCCATTATCTGTTAAACATATATTCTTTATTGTTCTTCATATAAAATCTCATATCACACAGAAGAACCTAGCAAGTTACATCTTTTAGCCTAAAAATCACTCCTCTATGTTGTTTCTTTGGGACAAGACCCTACAGATGAATAGAGGCAACAGTGTATTCCTTCTGAGAGTATCACAAGTTACTATTAGTCTTTGTCACAGTTTTAAATCAATGAAGGATCTTTATGTTTTAAAATATGTACTATTTAGTTTTTAATAGATACTTAAGATATCTGTAGAGCATTTTTTAGGGGGAAAAATGTCCATGGACAGGGACTGGCCTGCTTTTTCTTAACTGAGGTTTAATTTCTTTTCATAAACTTCACCTGTGGACTGCAGAATGCAGTACCAAGTTCCCTTTCTACCTGGTGTCCAAAAGTTGTCAAAGGATGGAGATTCAACATTAAGGGAAAGCCATCCCAACACAGATCCTGGGCAGAAAGAAAGGCAAGTCCCTTCAAATGAGTGAGAAAGCCCAGCTGAGAGAAATAAAGTGAGATGGTGAATTCTGTAACACTTGCCAGACCAATAGACTTCATCAATTAATCACGGCAAAATAATCACCACCTACATTAAAGCATAATACATGAAAAGGACATAGCACAGCTTTAACTTATTCAGAAAGGGCTGACTCCCTAATCCCTCTGAGTCCTGACATGTTAACTGGGTAGCGACTAATTAGATGTCAAAAATTCATAAGCACTCTTTAATATTGCATATATCTGCAGCCGACATTTCAATATGAGAGTTGTATACACAGAAGTCACTATAGCATTAAAACGCAGCAGGGTGGGAGAAATAAAAAGAAAACAATAAAAACAATGGCCCTTAAAAACCCCAGAGAATGCCTCCTATGGAAGTGTGTGCTTTCTTATTCAGAGAAGGTATCACCTTAATAAGCATTATAGGCAAAGGATCACTGCTGTTCCATGCGGTGCGGAGAAAAAGAGGGAGAAAAGACTGACTTATCAAAGGCAATGCCAGGTAAATAGTAATTTACTATGCATGCACAATGAATGCTACAGAGTGCCTTGACACAGGGCAATAATGAAAGACATGTTATTGTGGCATCCATCGGGGGAATTTTTTTCCCCCTTCATTCTTCCTTCCCCTGTCTCTCTTGAGCAAGGAAGCAGTGATGGTTCCTGGCAGCTGCCTCCTGTTTCAAACCATTTCACATAATATAGGAAGAACCTGAAGTTTAGTGTATTAAGTAAGTGAGTTAGTTTGTTGGTTTGGTGATATATATGTTGCTTGCATGTGAACTTATATTTCAAGTACCGGGGACTATATTTTTATGAAACAAGCCTTTTCCTGTCGGAAGAA
This sequence comes from Monodelphis domestica, assembly GCF_027887165.1. Lineage (NCBI taxonomy): Eukaryota > Metazoa > Chordata > Mammalia > Didelphimorphia > Didelphidae > Monodelphis > Monodelphis domestica. Next base: position 328,907,689 of record NC_077227.1, read on the forward strand.
TTATAGGAATGTGATATAATACAAGGCAGTGAGATTAAAAACAATGCATCACAGCCGAGAGAAAATACACTGTTTTATGACTTGCATCCTTTAATTGTACCTCTCAGGAATAAAAAGAGAAGTGCTATGCAGAAACCTGCTGGATAATCATTCTCTCTTTTGACTGCCAATTTTTTTTCCCTTTTCTTCTTTTTTTTCTCTTTACAGGAATATCACCCCATATCTTCTCCTATGCAAAATATGTGCTTTAACAAAAGTTAAATTCTGCCTTTCAATTCTGCCTGCAAGCTCCCTTTCCACATAGATTGACCCAATTTATGATAACACTTAGGGAACTTTATTTCTCCATCTAGAGTCCTGGTGACATTTGCAACTTGTCTTTGTCTCATTATTTTGAATTTTATTTTGTAATGATTCAGGTATCATTGCTGTGATGTAAGCAGTACAGTAGAGATTAATAATTGCTTCCACAGTTTCAGGTGAAAGCATTTTTGTTTCCAAGACAATGTGGTGCTCCCTGGTTGCAGGCGTGGTATATATAATAATGATGTTTCCAAGTATCAGCTGATTAATACCATGCTATGCAGACATCCTTCATTTCGATGTCAACTCAGAGGCAGAATGTATCACAAGGAGGAAAAGCAGACTTGATTCAAGTAATCTGCAACAGGATTCCAGCCAATGGTCAATCTTTATCTGATTTTATAATGATTTTGATTTGAAATTCACTACCTGATTTTAGCTGCTCAAAAGTCTTTTATTATGAACTTTAAATGGTATATTAATGGAATATATTTTTACTTTTTCATACTTCTGTTTCTTTTTCAGTTTCTAAAATGGGTTTTCTATAACTGTTTTAGCTTTTTCTATATTTTTTTAAAGAAGAATTCAGCATTCTATGGTGACTGGTGGCCTCTAAAAGCATAGCTTATGTTAGAGTTGCCCAGCACACCACAACAGGACACCTTCCAGGGATGGTAGTTTACATTCAATGCCACTAAGCAAAAAGCAACTTTAATGCCTCCCTCTCTACAGTCTTCTGTTCCTCCCAAATCAAACAAACCAACCTCACTGTTTCCACTATCACATTTTATGTTCTCTCACACACTTTAAGATTCATATATTTGGATATTTTTATGTGTCATCACTATCCTGTGACAAGGTCAGAGGGAGTAAAAGCAGGTGTCTGACTCAGACATGACCCCAACCTATTTTTCATAGAATCATAAATTATAAAGTGATAAAAAAAACTAGAAATTATTTCATCCATCTTCAATTCACAGAGGAGGAAATTAAGGAAGAGAAACATGAAATAAGAAGATCAGATAAAAATTAAGTAGAAAATCTAGGATTTGAATTGAAATCTTCCACCACCAACTCTGGTACTCATTCTATTCTAAACTTAAGTCATAGAGAACTTGAATCATCTTTCATTAGTTTTGTACAATGGCTTTGACTTCTTGGCTTCAAGTTAATGGATTCACATGACTTACCTTAGAACAGAACTTTTCCATTTTTGTATAGGTGGATACAATAGTAGTAGTAGTAGTAGTAGTAGTAGTAGTAGTAGTAGTAGTAGTAGTAGTAGTAGTAGTAGTAGTAGTAGTAGTAGTAGTAGTAGTAGCATTTATATAGTACTTTCTAGTTTTCTAAATGTTTTACAATTATTTTTCATTATCCCAACAAACTTGGGAGGAAGGTACTACTACTATCTTCAATTTACAGAGAAGTAAAGAGAAAGAAGCTGAGGCTAAGCTGATAGAAAGGTCCTGGGTTGTGAATTCTAATCATAAACCTGTTACTGAAAAGATATTTGGCTGGGTATTTCAGGGAATGTACTTCTTTCTGTCAGATTGGGTTGACAAAATGCCACACTTACCTAAGTGGAGATTGACAATAACATACCTTCTTGTAGCACTGAGATGAAGGCAATATAAATGTCATTATTCTCCTTTGACAGAAGAGAAAAATAAGAATTCAGGCAGTTCAAACAATTAATCATTTATTTACTGCCTACTTATGTGCCAGTCACTGTGCTAAGCATGACTCATTCAATATCACATGCTATAATTATCTAAAATGCAATTCGAACTAATATTTTTGATTCTACATCTACTCTGGGTTTCACAACACTAACTTTCCTCTCAGAATAGTTGCAGAAATTAAGTAATGGAAGTGTAGAATGTTATCCTGAACTTAGTGAATTATGATAGGCAGAATACTGAAACTGGAATCAGAAACACTAGTTTTCTACTGACTATTTTGTGACCTTGAGTAAATTATTTCACTCCTCAGAGTCCCCCATTTTCATTATCTGAAAATGAAGATAAAAGTATTAGTATGACTTACTTCAAAGTTTGGTGTGAGGATTGAATGAACAAATGTCTATAAAGTGCTACAAATATAAATTAATTATTGTCTTTATGAGAATCCAGGACTTTAATTACCAACATAACCTCCAATTAGTTACCAAATCTTGTTACTTTTACTTCTACAATATATCTTTATCCCCTTCTCTATAGTTATATGCTTTTACCTTCTAAGTCTAAACAATTTTGGTAATTTAATTGTCTATTGTAACACTGCTTACAGTTCACCTCCCTATCCCAACTCATTCTCTACAAAGTTTCCAAATTAATAATCTCAAAACAAGGTTCTATTAATCTATCATGGTATGTCAACATAATTTTTAGATTTTACTTGACATTATTCTACTTCATATATTCTATAGTTCATTCCAGTTAGCTTATCAGTATGTTTCCTATTTCATCTTCTGCCTCCATGCCTTCATAGAGATAGTTCCCAACATGTGGAATTTATTTAGAATTCCTAGCTTCTTTCAAAGATGAGCTCAAGCATAGCCTCCTATAGAAAACTTCTCTGATTTAATCACAGATTATCTTGTATTTACTTATATGTATGCAAGATAGATCTCCCATTATAATGCAAATGCATTGAATTGTTGGAAATTATTTTTTTCTAATTGCCTTTGTGCATCCAGTGCTTAATATAGTATCTTACATATAGTAGATAAATTGAAATTAATTTGCAATCATAAATATCAGTTTTTTAAAAACCCTTACCATATGTCTTAGAATTGATACTAAGTATTAGTTCAAAGACAGAAGAGTCATAAGGGGCTAGGCAATTGGGGTTAAGTGATTTTCTTAGGATCATAGAGCTGAAGTCAAATTTGAACCTGGTACCTCCCATTTCTAGGCCTAGATCTCTATCCACTGAGCCACCCAGCTATTCCCCAAAATATAAGGTTTAAAGGAATTTTAAAAGAATTAGTCCAGACTTCTGATTTATGCTGGGAGCTAAGAGGGCAGAGTAAGGGATGCTCAAGTTGCCTAAACCCTCCAACCACACAAAAATAGAAAACAAAGCACTTCAAAACACAAGAAATCAGGAAAGAGAAGTCTCATTGGGATGAGAGGGAGAGTAGCCTAATGAGCAATAAAATAGGTGGAGCTTTCAGAGTACACACCTACACATTGCTGCCAACTGGCAGAATAGGGAACTAGTTGCTGACAAATGGCCTGAGATAATGAAGCCAAAGAGGGCAAGGGGAGGCACTGGCAAGCAGCCTAAGATAACCAAAGGACATATTAGAGAAGCAGCCCAGTGGTAGCCTTACCCACTTCCACATAGTCTGAGGTGATAAAAGGACAGAATCACAGGCAACCCAATTCCAGACCGACATGCTTTCATGAGGCCTTATTCAATAAACTTGGTGGAATTGGGAACATCCTAACACAGGAGACAACAGGAAAACCAAAAGCAGGGGAATGGGATCTAACTGAAAAAAAAAAAGAGAGAAACTGTTGCTAGAAGATAGCTGAGCCACTCCCAGAAGTGTGTAATGAGGGACCAGAAGATAAATGGCACCAGAGAAGGCTACACTGCAAGCTTGGAACAGCATTTCCTTCACCCAAGGAGCAGGGAAGAATCTCAACAGTTAGACAAAATAATGAGGGGAAGAATAATAATGAAAAAAATGGGGGAAAGACAAAAAAAATTAACCTTAGAAAGTTACTTTAGTGACAGGGCAGATCAAAAAATAAACTCAGAAGTGGACACCAATGGCCAAAAGGACACTTGTAAAAATTCAAAGGATGTCAGGCCCCATAAGAACTTTTAGACGGACTTGAAACGAAGTTAAAAGAATCAAATAACAAAAGAAATGATAAAAAGATTCAACAACTCAGAAAATAGAATGGACTAAATAAAAATGGAAACCAAAAAGAACAATGAATAAAATATCTCCCTAAAAACTAGAAGAGACCAAATGGAAAGGGAAGCAAAAAAAAAAATGAAGAAACAACTCCCTAAAGACTAGAATGGTCCAAATAGAAAAGGAAACACAAAATCTCTAAGAAGAATTAGTCATCATTAAGACCCTTACATTAAGCCACACTTACATTCTTTCTATAGCCTTCCTGGATAACCCAGGGTACAGAAGTCAGCAACTAACTTAAAAGTTCCCCAAAAAAACCTTTTTGCTTCTGTATCTCATTGAACTTCTAAACCATGCTGATTTTCCTGGTCCTAATGTTATCAACTATATTGTGTGGTTTAACATATAGTCATTTTTTGTGGCTCTATCATGTACTATTAAATTATAAACTCATGCTTAGAAACCCAGAAGTTTCAATGGACATCTTCTGAACTGGATTACATCTCTATGTAATTCCATAGGAGATTGAAGACTCCTCAAAACTAAGTCTACTGCTAAGATAACTGTTCTCAAATTGCAGCTAGTACAATGGAAATATGAATCAACCTACTCTCCTCCACCAAGTACTTGATTCTTTTTTAAAATTTTATTTAATTAATTAATTTAGAATATTGTTTCAAGGTTATAAAAATCATGTTCTTTCCCTCCTCTCCCCCTATACCCCTCCCATAGCCAACACATAATTCCATTGGGTTTTACATCTGTCATTGGTCAAGACCTATTTCCATATTATTGATATTTGCACCAGGATGATCATTTAGGGTCTATAACCCCAATCATATCCCCATAGGCCCATGTGATCAAGCAGTTGTTTTTCTTCTGTGTTTCTACTCCCACAGTTCTTCCTCTGAAGGTGGATAGCGTTCTTTCTCATAAGACCTTCAGAACTGTCCTCGATGGCTGCTAGTAGAGAAGTCCGTTACTTTCAATTGTACCACAATTTATCCATTTCTGTGTATAATGTTCTCCTGGTTCTGCTCCTTTCATTCTGCATCAATTCCTGGAGGTCATTCCAGTTCATATGGAATTCCTGTAATTTTATATTCCTTTGAGCATCATAGTATTCCATCACTAACATATACCACAATTTATTCAACCATTCTCCAATCAAAGGACATCCCCCTCATTTTCCAATTTTTTGCCACCACAAAGAGTGCAGCTATGAATACTCTTATATAAGTCTTTTTCCTTATTATCTCTTTGTGGTACAAACCTAGCAGTGCTATGTTTAGATCAAAGGGCAGGTAGTCTTTTAGTGCCCTTTGGACATAGTTCCAAATTGCCCTCCAGAATGGTTGGATCAATTCACAACTCTACCAGCAATGCATTAATAATCCAATTTTGCCATATCTCCTCCAACACTTATTACTTTCATTTGCTGCCATGTTAGCCAATCTGCTAGGTGTGAGGGGGTTCCTCAGTTTGATTTGCATTTCTCTGATTATAAGATATTTAGAACACTTCTTCATGTGTTTATTGATAGTTTTGATTTCTCTATTTGCTAATTGCCTATTCATGTCCCTTGTCCATTTATTAATTGGGGAATGGCTTGATTTTTTCATACAATTGATTTATCTCTTTATAAATTTTAGTAATTAGACCTTTGTCAGAGGTTTTTCTTATGAAGACTTTTTCCGCAATGTGTTGCTTCTCTTAAAATTTTTTTTGCATTGGTTTTGTTTGTACAAAAACTTTTTTAATTAAATATAATCAAAATTATTTATTTTACATTTTGTAATTTTTTCTAACTCTTGTTTGGTCTTAAAGTCTTTCCTTTCCCAAAGATCTGACAAGTATACAATTCTGTGTTCATCAATTTACTTATAGTTTCCTTCTTTATATTCAAGTCATTTACCCATTCTGAGTTTATCTTGATGTAGGATGTGAGATGTTAATCTAAAACTAATCTCTCCCATACTGTTTTCCAATATTCCCAGCTTTTTTTTTGTCAAATAGTGGATTTTTGTCCCAAAAGCTAGAGTCTTTGGTTTATCATACATTGTCTTGCTGAGGTCACTTAGCCCAATTCTATTCCACTGATCCTCCCTTCTTTTTCTTAGCCAGTACCAAATTGCACTGGTATTGTACCAATACCGGTGTGTTCCCCAGCATTTTGATTTTCTCTCCTTGTCCTGACATTTTCTCTTTCACTATTTCCTTCTACACCAGTGTTATATTTTTAATCAATCCCTTAATCCCCACCCTTATTTTGCTTTTCTTTCTCCCCCTCCTTTCTTATTCCCCTCTTATTTTTCATTGGAGTCTTTTTAAGCTACCCCACACAATCTCCCATCCTAGTAGTATTGCTTCCCTCCCCACCCTCCCTTTCTGCCCCCTCTTGTTTTATTCTCCTTTTAATTTTAGGATTAAATTCCCTTCCCCTCTCTTTCCCTCACTTTTTAAACTCTCCACCCCACTCTCCCCCCCTTAGTTTTCCCCTCTTAATTTCCCTAGGGCATAAGATAAAATTCATTACTCCAATGGATCTAGATGCTCTTCCCTCTCAGAATTGATTCCACTGAGAGTAAGGTTTGAGTATTACCTTTTAGCACTCTCTGCCTCTCCTTCTTATAATAGTATTCTTCCTTCCCATTTGCCTTTCTGTGTAGTATAGATCATCCTAATTTTCTTATTCCTTCAAGTTTCTCTTGGTGCCGTCTTCTATTCCTCTCCCCCACTTTTCTTCTTTTCTTCTTTTCTTTTTTTACCTTTTCATATTTCTCTTGTTTTTTTTTTTTGTATTTCAATATCAAATTTTTTGTTTAGTTCTGGTCTTTTCTTTACAAATATTTGGAAGTCTTCCATTTTGTTGAATGCCCATACTTCCCCCTGGAAATATATAGTCAATTTTGATGGGTAGGTGATCCTTGGTTGTAGGCCCAATTCTCCTGCCTTTCTGAATATTATATTCCAAACCTTGCAGTCTTTTAGTGTGGAAGCTGCCAGATCCTATGTAATCCTGATTGGTGCTCCTTCATATCTAGATTGTCTCTTTCTGGCTTCGTATAATATTTTCTCCTTAGCTTGGAAGCTCTTGATTTTGGCAATTACATTCCTGGGGGTTGTCTTTTGAGAGTTTAGAGTATTGGGTGATATATGGACTCTTTCAATGTCTATTTTGCCCTCTTGTTGAAGAACATTAGGGCAATTTTCTTGGATAATTTCTTATAATATGATGTCAAAGTTTCTGTGTCCAGATTTTCAGGTAGGTATATGATTCTCAAATTGTCTCTCAGATCTATTTTCAAGGTCAACCACTCTCTCAATGAGATATTTTGTGTTGCCTTCTAATATGTCATCCTTTTGACTTTGCTTTATTAATTCTTTCTGACTTGTGAGATCATTGGTGTCTACTTGCCCAACTCTAGTTTTAATGACTAGTTTTCATCTAATATCTTCTTTCATCTAATATCTGATTTTCCTTTTTGGTTTGATATATTCTGCTTCTAATGGCTTTCAGCAGGTCATTTCTGGTCTTCAATTTGCTTATTATTTCATTTGATTTCTGGGCTTTAATTTCCAAGCAGGAGATCTTGTCTTTTAAAATGTTAATTTCTTTTTGAACTATCTCCCACTTTTCTTGCCAAATCTCTTCCATCTGTTTACTTGTTTGTCATCTTCTGCTCTCTCCTCTTTAGTCTGGATTTTTTCTGCATAAAAATTATCAAGGGTCAAATTTCTCTTCTTGTTTTTTTTGGTGGTTGTGTGTTTTAGCCATTGTCTTGTCCCTTCCTGGTCAGGAGTCTAAGTGAGGAATGTGGATGATCTTTGTTTTGGACTCTGGAGAAGTTTTTGCCTGGAGGCTATTTTCCCCAGACCTCAGCAGTGTTTTGCTGCTCTTAGTGGCAGGTCCAGCTCCTAAGAACTTAAATATTGCCTTTCAGAGGTCTGAGTATGTATTGTAGACACGTCTTTATATTGAGCATTGGAGAAGTTTTTGTCCAGAGGCTATTTTTTTGGGTCTATGTGGCATTTTGCTTTGAATCTCCTGTCTCTGCTCAATCTCTCCACCCCATATCCATGTTTCCTCAGCCTCCTGAGGTCCCTAGTCTTACTACACTTACTGGCAGATCCAGCCCCAGAGAACTTAAAGATTGCCTTACAGAGGTCTGGATGTGGGATGTAGGAAAGTCTCTATATTGAGTGCTAGAGAGGTTTTTGCCAAGAGGCTATTTTTCAGGTCTCTACAATATGTTTGTTATGAGCCACCCCTTTCTGCCCAAGCTTCAGTCCTATTTAAATGTTCCCTTTGCCTTCCAGTGTCCCAAGTCACAGTTTCTCTTAGGGGTAGGTCTGTTGTTGACCTCAGCCAGCCTCTGTCCTAGGACTTAGAAGTTTGTCCTGTGCTTGCTCAGACTCTGGCAAGGTAGGGGAAGAGTGTGTGTGTGAGGGGGTGAGGAGCTTGCCCCTTAGTGGGAAAAATTTTGCCCCCTTTTAACATGTAAATGCCCTAACTTTGCCTTCCCTCTGTGCTATATCCTACTGTGGATCTCCTTTGCTCATTTGAATTTGGTTTTGTTATTTTGAGGCACTCTGTTTCAGTTGGTGGAGAGGAGAGGATGAGCCCTGCTTCTACTCTTGAGTCATGTTTACCCAGAAGTTCAAGCACTTGATTCTAACAATTCTCCATTGGAACTCTAAAATAGATATCCTTTGGGGCCACACTTTTACTATCCCTGAAGAGTAACAAAGGCAGCAAATCTTCCAGGCCAAAGATTTTCTATTCAAGTGCCTATTATGATGGAACTATATTCTGCTATTGCCTGCCCTATGGCCAATGCCCAATTTTCATTTTTAAAGGAGATTGTTGCCGATATCATTCTTCCATTTCCTTTCCTTTTGCTACTGTTTTTATTTTTAATTTTATGTTTTGTTTTGTTTTGCTTTGTTTTATTAAAACATTATAGCTCTTCACCTTAAAAATGACAGAGTGGGAATGGAGAGTAATGCTATTAGTTATATTGTAAGTAGGGCTTTAGCCAAGTCCATTGAAATACATCTTCTTGACTTACTATTTTGCTTCCTCTCTTGCTTTCCAGACAGTATAAAGAAGGAAAACCAGGAACTTGAATTTGCTCTCTCTCTTTTTTGGGTCCCCATTTAACCAAAGATTGAAGCAATAAGAGAGCTTGGATGTTCCCTCCTCAACTTCTACATGGGAAAAGTAGACCAGAGCCTACTCTTCTTCTGAGTATTGGAACAGTCAATAACTCTTTCTATCTAAATCCTTCCCTCTCTTTTTCTCCTACCCTTGTTCTCTTCTCACTTTCTCATACACATACTTTGTTAAGAATCTTCTATAACCTAAATATTGATAGTCCCTACTAAAAGCTCCTCTTTCTTGAGCGAAATCATGTTATTTTTTCGGTTTTAGTGTTGAAAGTATGCTATGTGACCAAAGCCAAAATATTTAAACGAGTCATGCCCTACAAATAAGTAGATCATAAATTTAATAGATAGTAGAATTTAGAATTTTTCCCCTCTTTCCAAAAAGCATCTCAATAGGATATTGGAGAAGGGATTGATTATTTGGCCAGAAGTTGGTCTAGGTAGCTTGTGAAATCCCTTCCATTTTTAAGAGTCTGATTTTTTTTAATGGGTTAAAAACTGGACATATAAACAAACTATATCTGTTTGCACTTAATTTTTGGCAAAGGTTTTGGCAACACAATTCTAGTTCTCATAATAGACTATGATCTTGATTTAATTATAACTTTCACTAAAGATGTTTTTCAGAACCAAAAAGTCGTTCCAAAGGGTGAACTGGTTAAATCTCATTATTTTTTACATGTTTGTTTTTCATTTATTGTCCTTTTTACTGAGAAAGGACCAAAATTACATCACTAAGTCAGGGTCAATGTAGTGTGTCTAACTATAGTTGATCAGAACAATACAATCTTGGAAGGACCCTATGATAGTTTCGGCATAAATAGCCCATCTGAACATGTTGGATGGAGATGTCTCTAAAGTTGTGCATCTCATATTTTTTGAGCTACTACAGCTCTGCTGTGATCATAGGTCACAGTGTCTTCTTTGATGCAGGCATGCCATGCAGGGCATTCCTATGCCATTGTTTCCTGTGTCTTATAATTGATGTTGAAGTTCTTCAGAGAAACCTTAATACAGTCCATGTATTACTTTTTCTGACCTCACTATGATGGCTTGTCTTTGTGAATTCTCTATAAAATATATTTTTCAAATTCATGTATTTGACATTTGATCTATGTGACCAGCCCATCAGAGTTGTTGCCTCTTCAGTAGAGTCTGGAGGTTTGACCATTCAGCCTGAAAAAAGGACCTCACTGTCTGGTACCTTATCTTACCATGTGATCTTTAGTGTCTTCCTAAGTCAATTCAAAGAAACTGATTTAACTTCCTGGCACGATGATGGTATGTTGTCTAGATTTCATAGGCATAAAATAATGAGGTTGGCAAAATGGTAGTTTGGTATTCAGCCTAATATCTCTTCTCTCTTCCACTTTCCTACAGAACCTCCCAGACAAGGAGCTTGTGCTGACAATGTATACATCAACCCCATCATTTATGTGTACATTCCTGGAAAGTATACTGCCAAGGAAAGTAAACAGTCACAGTATTCAAAATTTCTCCACTTGCTGTAACCAATAATTCTACATATGGATAATTCAGTGCTGGCTGGTGGAACAATCATTAGGATTTTTTGTGTTAATTGTTAGGCCAAAATTAGCTCAAGGGGCAGAGAATCAATTCATGTTACATCTAAGGCTCAGAGGCAATGCAATCTTTAAAAAGGGGTACTCAAATACCAGGGGCTGCTGCATCTCACTGCTGCTTCAGGCCTGTGAAAAAACTAACCTATGCCCTGGGCCACCTGTTTGTAGGGTTGTGATTACAACTCCCAGGGTATCTGTACCTGTTGCTTTGTCACTTACCCATTGCCAAAGGACATTGCCAAAGGATTTTAAGGTAGGAATAAAATAACAATAAAATAGTAAAGTGGTAAGTGGTATGGATGATGGCTTCTGACTCACACATAAATTGCATTTAAGGCAATGTTGTTGGCCCCACTCTCTCTTTTAGAGTCATCAAAGTCCAGTGGCAAGACAAAAGTCAAGATGACTGGTGATGACTTGCGATGTAGCATATGACCTTGTTGACTTCTATGTCAAACCAATCTCCAAGCACTCTATAGCACCTGCTTCCACCACCTTCATAACATGTTGAAGCAAATTGTTTACATGTACCTATTGCACTGGGGAAGTCATCACATACGTAGGGTAAACACCCCTCTAAGTCAGTGATAGGTTTGAGTCCTGTCACTTACTATCAACCTGGTTTAATGGATCTGCCAAAATGGTTTTATTGGGCATATGCAACAGCTTCTTGGAGATGCAGAGAGAGTAGGCTGGCAATGGAAAACGAGGTGGAAAGCAGTCCTGAAAAAAGGACTCAGAAGTGCTCATACTAGAAGTACTGGTTTTTCCTGAATACCACATTCTCTCAAATAATATTAATTCTGCTATTAATATTGCTGCTAAAATGATAATGAGAGTTATCCTGGCTGCTAGCCTCAGGGTAAGGATGTTGTTAAGGATTAGATAAAGTCTAGCCTCTGATACTAACTTTGTGACTTTGAACAGTCTACTGATCCACTTAGTGGTCTAGACAATCATCTAAAATTATAAGTTTCAAAATAGTTGTCTATCTGCATTGATGAAGGGATTTTTTTCAGGAAGAATTAACCACATTAATGGAAATACAGATGACGTAAAAAATAACAATAACAAAGTAATAGAAAGGTGAATAATAATCCACACCTCATACACAATTCCTTTCCCCTTCTTATTATACTCCTGTTAAGTAGCTAGAGAAGGAGAAGGGGTCATTACTTATGTTTTATAGATTTTTGAATTGGCAAAATTTCTTAGAATGATATCTATTAAAATATGATATTTTGCCTTAGGAACTAATGATTTCCCCATTACTGGAATACATCAAGCAAAGTCTAGATGAAAATACATTAGAAATTCTAACTGCTTTGAAGACTTTATGATCCTCTGATTGTGAAATGGTCCTTTTAAAAATCATATTTTATTTTTCCCATTATGTGCAAAAATAATTTTAATATTTAAAAAAACTGAGTCCTGAATTCTCTTCTTCCCTCCCTTCTATTTTGCCTCACTGAAATGGTCACCAATCTGATATAAATTTTACATTGGAAATTGTGTAAAACATTTTTTTCAATAATCCTTTTTGTGGAAGAAAACTTGAACAAGAAAAATGAAGAAAGAAAGTGAAAAATAGCATGCTTTGAACTGTATTGAGAATCTTTCAGTTTTTTCTCTGGAAGAAACTGGCATTTTCCATCATGAGACCTTTGGGATATTCATAGATTATTGTATTGCTAAGAATAACTGTTACAGTTGTTTATTGTACAATATTCTTGTTACTGTATAGAATGTTTCTACATGTTCTGCTTACTTTATTCTGTATCAGTTCCTGTAAGTCATTCCAGGTTTTTCTGGAATCTTCATGATTATCATTTCTTATAATACAATGGTATTCTATTACAATTACATACTATACATTACTCAACTATTTCCCAATTGGTGGGTATTTCCTCACTTTCCACTTCTTTGCTACCACAGAAAGAGCTGCTATAGTTTCTTTCCCTTTTTAAAAAAATCTCTTTGGAATATAGACCTAGTAATTGTATTGCTGTGTCAAAGTATATGTGCAGTTTTATAGTCTTTGGGACATAGATTCAAGTTGTTTCCCAGAATGGTTGAGTCACTTTACAACTCCCCCAATAGTATATTCATGCTTCAGTTTCCCCACATACCCTTAAAGTTTTGTCATTTTCCTTTTCTGTCTTATAGATATAGAGTGGTACCTGAGAATTGTTTTAATTTGCTTTTTTTCTAATTAAGAGTAATTAAGAGTAGCTTTGCTATATCATATCTCAAAATACAATATAAAAATGGAAATCATCAAAACAATTGGGTACTGGCTAAGAAATAGAGTGAAGGACTAATGGAATAGATTAGGCATTCGATACACAATGGTAAATGACCATAGTAGGCTAGTGTTTGATAAACCTAAAAATTCAAGCTTTTCAAAGAACTACTCAATATTTGACAAAAACTACTGGGAAAACTGGAAAACAGTATGGCAGAAATTAGGGAGAGACCAACATATCATGCCACATACCAAGATAAAATCAAAATGGTTACATGATTTAGAAATAAAGAGTGATCCCATAAATAACTTAGAGGAGCACAAAATACTTTACTTATCAGTCCTATGGATGAGGGAAGGATTTAGGTCAAAAGAAGACATGGAGAACATTATGAGATACAAAATGGATAACCTTGACCAAATTAAATTTTAAAAGTTTCTATACAAACAAAAGCAATGAACCCATTATTAAAAGAGAACAACAGAATGGGGGGAAAATCTTTCATGCAAGTCTCTCTGACAAAGTCATTTTTCAAATATATAGATAACTGAGTCAATATAAGAAAACAAAACATTTCCCAAATGATAAATGGTCAGCAGATATGAACAGACAATTCTTAAATGAAGAAATTAAAGCTATATTTAGTAATATTAAAAATATACCAATATTTTTTAGAGAAATTGAAATTAAAATAAATCTAAGGTATTGACTACCACCCCTCAGACAAACTACCATGACCAAAAAGCAAAATGATAAGTGTTGCAGGAAATATTAAAAGAATCAGGACATTAATACACTGCTGGTGGAGCTATAAACTAGTAACATTATTCTGGAGATCAATATGGAATCAGAAGGCCATAAAAATATGCATACCTTTTTTTTGTTTTTTAAACCCTTACCTTCCGTCTTGGAGTCAATACTGTGTATTGGCTCCAAGGCAGAAGAGTGGTAAGGGCTAGGCAATGGGGGTCAAGTGACTTGCCCAGGGTCACACAGCTAGGAAGTGGCTGAGGCCAGATTTGAACCTAGGACCTCCCATCTCTAGGCCTGGCTCTCAATCCACTGAGCTACCCAGTTGCCCCCTATGCATACCTTTTGACTCAGCAATACCATTGTTAGGTTTGTATCCCAAAAAGATTAAAGATGGAGGAAAAGAGCCTACCTTTTAAAAATTATTCATAGAAACTCTTTTTTGTGGTGACAGAATTGAAAATTTAAGGACTATCAATCAATTATGTAATGGAGGAACCATTTGTGGTATATGATTGTAATGGAATACTATCATGTGATAAGAAATGATAAACAGGATGATCACACACACACACACACACACACACACACAAAACTTGGAAACACTGATAGGAAGTAATTCAAGTTTAGTAAGCATAACCAGGAGAACATTGTACACAGTAACAAAAAAATGTTTGATAATCAACTGTGAATGACCTAACTTTATAAACAAGGCAATGATCTGGGACAAATCCAAAACATTCAAGAGCCAAAAAAGATATCTACCTTCACAGAAGGAACAGATAGAACCTGTAAAATTTTAAACATACTGTTCTTTACTTTATTTCCTCCATGAATTTTTCTCTACTGTAAGCAATATCTTCTTTCACATTACAAACATGGAAATACATCATATGCAAATGTATATAGAACCTATATCAAATTACCTGCCATCTTTGGGAGCGGGGAAGTGGGAGAAGAAAGAAAATGGATTTTAAAATATTAGTAAATTAATATTTTTAAAAATTATATTGATATGTAATCTGAAAAAATTTTTTTTAATCTTCTAGTAAAATAGTGATTTAGAGTGGGTTTTTTCACATGATTTTAGATAGCTTTAATTACTTTGTCTGAGAACTACTTGTTCTTATTCTTTGACCATTTGTCAATTGAGAATAGCACTTCTGGGGGGTGGGGCCAAGATGGAGGAGTAATTAGAGGAGCAGCTCCAATTCACCATAAAAATCCTCTCCAACCAAAATTAAAATATTGCCACAAAATGAATACAGGAGTGGAACAATCTTCAAAAAAAGAAGAAAAAAACAAAAGTTAGGCAGAAAACATCTGGGGAACTGAGGTGAGAGGGGAGCAGAGCTAGCAGGAAGCTATAACAGGGAGTGAAGCACAAGCTAAGAGCAACAACTTTTGGAAAATTTAATGAGCTAAATATCTCAAATTGATTTTAAGGGTTCTTTAGACACGATTTTTAGAATTTTTTTCTTAACAGTCTCTGGTCATTTTGCCTGCCCCTAACACGAGGTAAGGCCTATTTTAGTAGCTGAAGTAAAATACAATTATAAACTCGAACTCCCACATTTATAAAAATGTCAATGGAAGTTGGGATGTTAATCCCAGGGCACTGTACCCCTAGAAGCCTTCCCCCCACAAAAAAAGGGGAGCATCTCTCATTTATACACTTTAGCTCATTTTACAGAGGTTTGGGTTTTTCCTAGATTCCTCTGACACATTTTTTGCAATGATATCTAGATTCTTGATGATGTTCAAAACCCGAAATGAGTTTCACTTTGTTTAAAAATATGTTTACCAAGGTTGAAAGATTTACAACATTTGTAAAAATTGTGACAAATATCCACCAATTCATAGCCTTATAAAAATGCCATACAGCAACTTATGTGAAATATGGTAGTGGGGTTGTTTGCTATTGTAATTAACTGAACTATTGAGAATCTTGGGGATATTGATACATACATATTTGTACTACTGTTCTTTATAAAAAAAAAAAGTTACCTTGTGAAATTAATTTGCTTGTTCTCACAGTGGATCATGGCCAGGCATGAAGAGGAAATGGATCTCATTTTTGGTGAGAAAGCCTTGTATTCTATATTTTCTTAGCTGACACAGTGTGTTAATGATTATAAGCTATATTTTTATTTTTAAAACTCTTTTATTATTATATTTTTCTTGCATGTGCAATATACTATTTCAGTTTTTATTTTTTCTCTCCTTTTTATATTGGAAGCACATATCATCAGTATTAAGATTTTCTTTAACTTTTTGATTTTTCAGTAATTTAAGTTTAAAATACATTTGCTATAATGTCAATGCATACCCCCAAAAGCTTGAGACTGTAAAAATGATGCCATTAATTATTTAAAAAAATTATGGGACTTTGCTTAATGATTCTGTCTGCCTCCAGGACAAGATATACAAAAGAGCCATTGCATAGGGCCAAAGATAAACCAATCCAGGACAGATTGATGTACTTCTAAGCCAATACAAAGGACTTGAACCTAGTGTGAAGGCTCAAGGTTGCGACGCTTAACATACATTGAAATGTAGGCCTACCTTGTATCCATACTCACTCTGAAAATACTTACAGACTAGTATCCCAAACTTGGCTCCTTACCTGGTTCCTATAATCTAGTCCCTTTTCTGTCCTTCATAGTGTGGCAAACTTTCTGTAGTCCTGGCTACTGACTGGGTAAATGCTTACTTGCTTAGATCATTTTAATTGGGCCCTGATTCAAGGACCTGTTATAGATTTACTTTTCCTTTACTTGAATTTTTACACATAAGACTTTGATAGTCTATACTTTCATCCAGAAATTTTCTTTTTATTTGGATTTTTCTGATGTTTTTTAATTTCTCTTACCAATTAATTCATATACCTCATAACTCAGCCATGCATCCCTAAGTGATCCTGTGTTTTTCAATCACCCTCTTCATAGGGAAATGTAAAAATATTATTATTTTAAATTGCAAAGTTTAAATTATTTTTAAGAAGAATGTTAGGTTAAGAAACATGATACCTCTCTGAATACAGAAACTGAACTGTTTGGAGAAGACACCATGAATATGCCTCCAGACCACAAGCTGCACAAGAAGATCAAGAATGAACTTTGGGTGTGGTGGATTGAACATTTATTTGTATGTATACTTCCATGCCAAAGGGGACTGCCTCCTAACTGTATTTTTTGTCAATGCATCTAGCAATTTTTTGTTTTGTTCTTTTTCCTCTTATCCTCAAATTATTGTAATCTTTAAGTTGATTATGTTTTCATGATCCTTTTGGGGAAATTTTTTTCCCAATAAGAATCAAACTGGGAAATGTAAAATGGAGATTTGAACACCAGACTTCAATCCCCAGAAGTCCTTGGAACTTCCCAGAATTCTCCAGAATCTCATGCTGAGTCCTCACCTGGTCTGAGAGCAAAAGGTGTATTTAAACTGACTGTACAGCCTGCGTCTCTCTCTCTCTCTCTTGGCTTCCACTTCTGGGGACATGTGGCTCTCTACCAGGCAGGCAAGATGTAGGTTGCACGTGCTTTTCCTTATTTTGTATTTTCTTCATTTCTTAATCTTTAATAAACCTCATAAAATATAATACTTTTAGCAGAGAAACTAATTTTAATCTTAACATGGGGCAAATAGTTGTCCAAGCCAATCCACACCCCTTTAAATATCTTATTGGAAAAATAACTGGCCTAGAAAAAAGATCCAGGAGAGACAATCTGAGAATTATTCGACTACCTGAAAGTCATGATGAAAAAAAAAAAACTTTGGATATCAAAGTTATCAAGATAACTGCCCAAAGATCCTCAGAATCCTTAAAATCCTTAAAAAATCTCATTGTAATTGATTCAGAGAGGGAAAATACTCAATGGTGTAGAGAATTCTATAATCCTACAGAGAAATAGAAGGGGAACAATACAAGGGAAGTGGGGGTAATTGAATAGAAGGGGAACTGGGGGAGGGATGATGAAAAGCAAAATACTGGGGAGGAAAAATAGAGTGAAAGGGAATAGAGCATAATCTAAAGGGGAAAATACCATGGAGAGCAATACACAGTAATCATAATGCTATGCTAAATGTGAATGGGATGAACTCATTAAACAGAAGTGGATAGTAGAATGGATTAAAAAACAGAATTCTACTATATGTTGTTTACAAGAAACACATTTGAGCCAAGGTGACATACACAAATTCAAGGTAAAAGGCTGGAGCAGAATTTATTATATCTTATCTAAAGTAAAAAAAGAAGTAGAAATCATGACACCATATAAAGCCAAAGTAGAAATTAAAAGAGATAAGGAAGTAGATTAAATTTTGTTAATGGTACTATAAACAATGAAGTAATATCGTTACTAAACATTAATGCACCAAATGGTATAGCATCTAGATTTCTGAAGGAAAAAGTGAATCTGGATACCACTTGGGGATCTCAGCTTTCCCCTTTCAGGACTAGATCAATTGAACTAAAAAAATAAATAAGAAAGAAGTAAGGGTAGTGAATGAAATGCTAGAAAAAATAGAACTAATAGATATCTGGAGAAAACTGAACAGTGATAAAAAGGAATATACCTTCTCAACAGTACATGTTACATATACAAAGATTGATCATGTACTAGGACATAGAAATATTGCAAATAATTGCTGAAAAGAAGAATTAATAAATGTCACTTTTCCAGATCATAATGCGGTAAGAATTATAATTAACAAGAGTCCATGGAAAGACAAATTTAAAATTAATTGGAAAGTAAATAATCTAATTCTTCAAAACTGGTGGGTCAAAGAAATCATAGAAACAATTACAGACTTCATTAAAGAGAATGACAATGAGGACACAACATGTCAAAAGGTATGGGATACAGCCAAAGCAGTACTCAGGAGAATTTATATTGCTGAGTGCCTATAGCAACAAAATCAAGAAAGAGGAGGTCAATGATGTGCTTACAACTTAAAAAATTAGAAAAAGAACAAACTAAAAACCCCCAGATAAAAACTATATTGGACATCCTAATAATTAAAGGAGAAATTAATCAAATTGAAAGTAACAGAACTATAAGACTAGGAGGTGGAATTTTGAAAAAAGAATAAAATAAAGTACTAGTTAATTGAATAAAAAAAGAAGAGAATCAAATTACTAGTTCAAAGATGCAAAGGGTAATCTCACCTCTAATGAAGAGGAAATTAAGGTAATTATTAAAAACTATTTTGTTCAATTTTTTTAGCAACAAATATCACAATCTAGGTGAAATGAGTGAATATTTACAAAAATATAAATTGCCTAGTTTAACAAAAGAAGAAATTGAAAGCTTAAACAATCCCATCTCAGAAAAAGAAATTGAACAAGTCATCAAGGAACTCCCTAAGAAAAAAATCCCCAGATGGGTTCATAAGTGAATTCTATGAAACATTTAAAGAACAACTAATCTCATAATATACAAATTATTTGACAAAATAAACAAAGAAAGAGTTTTACCAAATTCCTTTTTATGACACAAATAGGGTACTGATTCCAAAACCAGGCAGACCAAAATCAAAGAAAACTACAGAGCAATATCATTAATGAATATAGATGCAAATATCTGAAATAGAATACCAGCAAAAATACTCCAGCAAGTTATCACTATGATTATTCACTATGATCAGTTGGGATATATACTAGGAGCACAAGGATTTTTTAATATTAGGAAAACCATCCACATAATTGACCATATCAATAATCAAACCAATAGGAATCACATGATTATCTCAATAGATGCAGAAAAATACAACATTCATTCCTATTGAAAACACTAGAAAATACAGAAATAGATAGGCCTTTCCTCAAAATAATAAACAGTATATATTTAAAACCATCAGCAAGAATCATCTGCAATGGGGGAAAGTTAGAAAAATAAATTATTAAAGAACAAATTAATGAAAAAATGATTTCATGAAAGAATGAGAGAGATATATCAAAACCTATCAGATAGAGCAAAAAACAATAATTAGAGGTAAATTTATATCTCTAAATGATTATATTAATAAAATAGAGAAAACACCAGTGAATTGGGAATACAAGTTAAAAAACTTGGAAAAGAACTAATTAAAAATTCCCAATTAAACACCAAATTAGAAATTCTAAAAATTAAAGTGATATCAATTAAGTTATTTTGTCTCCAATTAGGTTGTACTTTTTGTGTCCATGGTCCCTTATTATGTATAATTTTTATGGGATTATGGTCTGTAAAAGTTTCTTTTAATATTTCTGCTTTTCTACATTTAACTATAATATTTATATGCCCTAATATGTTTCTGTCACCCAATCAATGGACACCCGCTCATTTTTCATTTTTTTTGGTCACCACAAAGAGCACAGTTATAAATACTTTTGTCCCAGAAGTTTTCCTTATTATCTCTTTGGGGTACAAACCCAGCAGTGGTATAGCTGAATCAAATGACAGGCAGTCTTTTAAAGCCCTTTGGGCATAATTCCAAATTGCCCTTCAGAATGGTTGGATTAATTCATAACTCTATCAGTAGTGTATTAGTGTCCCAATTTTTCACATTTCCTCCAACCTTTATCACTTTCCTTTGCTGTCATGTTAGCCAATCTTCTTGGTGTGAGGTGCTACCTCAGAGTTGTTTTTATTTACATTTCTCTAATTAGGAAGGATTTAGAACACTTTTTTCATATGCTTATTGGTAGTTTTGATTTCCTCATGTGAAAATCTCTGTATATTTTAGATATTAGACCTCTATTTGATAAACTGTCCACACTTTCCCCCAAAACTATTATTTTCCTTCTAATCTTGTCTATATCAGTTTTATTTGTATAAAAATCTTTAATTATTCAAAATTGCACATTTTACATTATATATGGCATTCTGTCCCTTGTTCTTTCACAATATTTTCTCCTTTCCATAAATCTGATAGATATTTCCCTTGTTCTAAATTGTTTATATCTCCTTTTATACCTAGATCATGTATCCATTTTGATCTTATCTAGGAAAATGATGTAAGACATTGATTTATATCTGTGTTGATGAGCCTAAGTAGCATGCATGCCAGAGGGGGCACTCAGAGCACTCTCTGTGGACATGCCCACCATCAGCCCAGCACAGTTTATCACAGTTAATTACTAGAAAGCCAGAGGGATGCTAGGCAAGACTGCTCCCCTCCCTCTTTATATATAGTTTGCATTTTGGGCACTAGGTATCTAAAAGATTCACCATCACTGATCTAAACTGCCTTCTGGTTTTCCCACCAATTTCTACCAGATAGTGAATTCTTATTTCAAAAATTTGGAACTTTACCTTTTTCAAAAACAAGGTTATCAGGGGCAGCTGGGTAGCTCAGTGGATTGAGAGCCAGGCCTAGAGATGGGAGGTACTAGGTTCAAATATGGCCTCAGACACTTCCCAACTATGTTATCCTGGGCAAGTCAGTTGACCCTCATTGCCTACCCCTTACCGCTCTTCTGACTTGGAACAAATACACAGTATTGATTCCAAGATGGAAGGTAAGGGTTTAGAAAAACAAACAAGAAAAAAAAAACCCAAGGTTATCATTATCTATTATGGTTACTGGTTTTATGGCTCTTCTGTTCCATTGATCAGCTTCTCTATTTCTCAGCCAGTACCAAAAAAATTTTGATAATTACTGCTTTATAATACAATTTGAAATATGTTACTATTAGCTTTCCTTCCTTAGCATTAAAATAATTCCTTTGATATTTTTGAATTTTTTGTTTTTCCAAATGAATTTAAAAAATTGTATAGTTCAATAAAATATTTTTCATATTTAATTGGGATGGCATTGAATAAGTAGATTAGTTTTAATAGAACTGTCATTTTAATTATATTGGCTTTGCTCACCTCTGAACAATTAATATTTCTCCAATTATTTAAATTGATTTTATGTAAATAAAAAGTGTTTTATAATTATATTCATATAAATTTTTATTTGTTTTGGAAGATTTATTCCTACATATTTTATTCTGTATAGTTAATATAATTGTGTTATCTCAACTGTCTCATTTTGAAGAATATTGGTAGTAATACATAGAAATGATGATGTTTATGTGGGTTTATTTTATATCCTCTGCTTTGATGAAAATTATTGATAGTTTTGATTAATTTTTAGTTTAATCACTAGGATTATACAAATATAAATATGCCTATGATATAATCTGCAAAAAGAAATACTTTCTTACCTTTTGCCCATTCTAGTTCTTTCAATTATATTTCTCCTTGTATTGCTATTGTTAGCATTTCCAGCACAATATTAAATGATATTGCTGATAATGGGCATCCTTTTTACTCCTACTCTTATAGGGGAATCTTGCAACTTATCTCCATTAAAGACAATGTTTGCTGATGGTTTGAAATATATACTTCTTATTAATGTAAGAAAAAATAAATTTACATTTAGGCTTTCAAATGTTTTCATATGAATAAATATTATATTTTATCAAAAGTATTTTCTTCATCTATTGATATAATCATTATTTTTGTTGATTTAATCAATTATGTTAATAATTTTCCTGCATGCATGTTATAAATGCCATTTGGTCATAATGTATAATCTTTGTTTTATATTGTTGTAGTCTTTTGGCTAATACTTTATTTAGAATTTTTGTATCTATAAACATTATTGAAATTGGCCTATAATTTCCTTTCTCCGCTTTTGCTCTTTCTGATTTAGGTAGGGATAGTCAAAGTATGATGTTGATATCCTCATGATGTAAGAAGAAAGTAAAGAAGATCCCCATTATGATGGGTAGACTCCTCTGCCAAACTTATGGAAGGCTATGGAAAAGAATCACATAGATGTGTGTATGGGTGAAGAAAAATGTACCCAAATCAGTAAGATCATATATTCATGTAATCGAGTATCCTTTATAAGGGAATAATTTTTGGGTTGAGAACAAGTGAACAAAAATTGTGATACCTAAAGTAAGTGAAAAATTTGTGAGGTAGCATCTAGTTCCCTTCAGTGATCTGCCTAAATGAACTACATTATAGTTTAGTAAAAAAATAAAATAAAAATTATACCTGTGCTTAGTAAGCCTTAAAGAATGGGGTATATATTTCAGGCCTGAAGAAGGGCAAATGTTCTCCTTTTCCTAAAAAAGAAGGAGGGAGAGGAGGAGGAGGAGGAGGAGGAGGAAGAAGAAGAAATGGAGGAAGAGGAGGAAGAAGGAAGAAGGAAGGAAGGAAGAAGGAAGGAAGGAAAAAGAAGCAACACTATTTCCTTAGCCAGTTTAAGCCACAGAGCCCCCTATTATATATTGGTAACAAGGGTTGGGGTGGAGAACAGAAATAGAAAAACCATTTATTAAGTATGTACTCTGTTCCCTGCATTGTGCACTTTACAAATATTATCTTATTTTATCCTTACAACAACCTTGGAAGGTAGATCTTTTTTTTTTAACTTTTTACATTTGAGGAAAATGAGGCACACAGAAGTGAAATGATTTGGCCAAGATCACATAGCTAGCAGGAGTTTAAGGATTTATGAAATCTATCTATTTTTCTAGATAGAGCTGATTGTCTGAGTTATAGTTCTAAATGCCTTAATTTCTTAAAACCCCATGAAAGCTGGAACCTATGACCTGTGAGGAACATATATCTTATATATATTCTTGAAGCTTTTGCATATGAGTGAGTGATAATTTATATGCTATAAGCTAGCTTAAGGTGAATATGGCTTTGTCCTTATCCATTAAAAAACTGAGAAGTAATAGTAATCATATTTTAGGGAAGTACTTGATAAACTGGAGAGAATTCGGAAACGAACAATTTTGAGCAGAATTTGAGTTACTTCTCGTCAATGATAATATAGGGGTGATTTCAACCAAGTATAGATCTGATTATATAAAATTTGAAGTTATTGGACTAGATGAACCCATAGGTTCCATTTCAGTGTGATTCCAATGACTTAATCAACTCAATAAGTGTCTTAAAATATGGCAAGCCCTGATTAGGAAGACCATACATGAATTGAATGAAGAAAATAGAGATGTTTATCTTACAGAAGAAAAGATTTAAGAAGGGAAAGACTTCATTCTTTCTTCTCTGAGAATTCCACTCAGAGCACTTAGTTCTTTCTAAATCCAAGTAGAACAAGTCTCCATGGTAAACATTTTGCCTCTTCAACTAATTCTTGGTCAGCATCATCTAAATTGCTTTCATCATTCTGAGTGCTTTCCTCTGGATTCTCTCTAATTTATCAAGTTCCTTCCTAAAATACAACTGCAATTTTGTAGAGTATTTGAAGGATTGTCGTATGAAATACAGATTGTTCTCCATTAGCTTGGACACTGAAAATAATTTGGAAAAATACACACATTGCAGAGTCACAAATTTCAGTCCAAAATAAAGGAGTTAAAAAAAAAAAAACTAACCCTTCCTAATAGCTGTTCAAAAATGGAGTTAATTAACTCCTGAGATTATATATTCCATTTCATATCTTTAAATTGAAGTCTGTATAACTATCTTGTTCCCAAATCAGGTAACTTTTGGTTAAGTGTAATTTGAACTAGAGGACTTCTGAATTTCCTTCTTATGATTAGATTCGGTGATTCTAGGATCCTTAGAGTTGAAGGATGAATTCAAAATACATCCATTGAAATGGGGGGTATTTTGGAGTGGGGGATGAGAGGGAAAAGGAAAAAAAAAGGGAAGTGGTCAGAAAACATCACCCGAAGGACAAATAACAGATGGGTGAATATGAATCAAATACAAGTGCCAAATACCAGAAGGAACTGTCAACTTGGACAACATATCACCAGAGAAACAAAACGGTCATCAATAGAGTCTAACTAATAGTAGAGTTTCTCAGTGAGCACTGAGCTTAAAGTCATCAAAATCCTGAGTAGAATTCTCTTGATGTGTCACTTAAAGGTTATGTAAACATCGATGAGTAATTTAAACTATCCATCATTCACTTTATTATGGGAATAACAATTCTTGCACTACCTAACTACAGGAGTAGTTTTTTTTTTTTATGATTTCTTGAGAAATCACACTAGTTTTGTAATTGACACTTAAAGGAGGTACCTCAGAGTAACAACCAATCTTATTACGGGAGATTCCTCCTTCCATTTGTTATACTTAAAGTCATCTTCTGAGCTCCTTCCATCTACCCACAGAAAGTAAACAAACTGTGTCTTTGTCTAATAGCTCTGAGCTCCATAGGAAATACTAAGACAAGGTTCAAAACTCTAGATATTCAAATTTGACTAAGGCAGGACCTTTGCTGATTCATTCCAACAAATGAATAAGGAAATTAATCTAATATCATAGGCATGGTGCTGTCTGAGTCACCTAATCCTAAAGAAGTTTTATGGAGCAATTCCATGTGTCTTTATTCTGAATAACTTTCCCTGAAAAAGTGAGCAAAGGTGAGGCCAGATTCCCAGTTGTCAATTCCAACCATACTTACTCTATTATCTGTTCATTTAGTGTGGCAGAGGAGTAGCCAATCCCTAAAATCTTAGAATCAAGAGTAGCAATGAATCTTGAGAGCATCTAACAATGACCTCCATTTTACATAGAAGAAAACCGAGGTTAATAAAGGAGCCATAACTTAACCTTAGATTATTTATTGGTAGAGACAAGAATTGAAGCCAGGTCTTCTGACTTCTGTTCCACCTGAATGTACTCCATGATCTTATTACGATTACCCTTCCTTCAGAAGGCCCCAGATTCCTCACTGGTTCTATATTTGACTGCCAAAACTACCACATGAAGAGCACTATTCTTTTCAAAATAGTGTTTGTCTTCTGTTATCCTTGTCATAAGCCCACTCAGCTCTAAGAGCAAGTAGGAGACCAGGTAGAATAGAAATTTAAGCTCTGCCATTTTTTTGGTTGGAGAGATGAACTAAATTGAGATAATGAGGGGGCAGCTGGGTGGCTCAGTAGATTGAGAGTCAGGAATATAGATAGTAGGTCCTCCATTTAAATCTAGCCTCAGACAGGCTCCTAGTTCTGTCAACATGCAAATCATTTAACCCCCATTGCCTAGCCCTTACCATTCTTCTGCTTCAGAACCAATATATTGGTTCTAAGATGGAAGGTCATGGTTTCATGTACAACTCCAAATTTTTTGTGTTTGTTGATGATTCCAAAAAAGAATAATAATTTTTAAAATTCTTTCCAGTTTTAAATCCATGAATCCTGTGAACTACTGTTGATTCAGATCATGCAGAGATCTGTGACATCAGCAAGAAATATGCAAGAAGATGGTAAAATGGGACTTCCCAGGAAGCATTTTCATCATATACTTCATCTAAATGCCAATAATGACCATGGCTCAAAGTCTATACACTAAATATAAATGTGGGGAATAAACAATGGGTTAATTAGAGTTATTGTTCTGAAAAGAGACTTAAGCCCCACCTTAGAGGGTTTTTTTTTCACCACTTTGCAATGTTGATCATATAAATTTTTAAGAGTTGTTGTCTGAAATGTAGTTTTACCTCCAAGAACAGCTCTTTATAAGCTGAAGTAGAAATGAGTAATACAGTCCAGGAGAATTAATCACTGGACCAGAGTTCTTTGTAATAAATTATTACTAGGCCTCCTTGCAGAAAAAAATTATCTCTGTAAAGGATTCTGCCTTGGGCTGTGGGCTCTCAAATCTTTTCTCTGGAAGCAGTTCCTTCTAAGAACTGCCCTAGGGAAACTGCCCTTTTGGCCTTGGACTTTTTGACTTCTTTGCTTTATACAAAAATCCACTCTCTGGCTTAATGCCACTGATTGAATTTGAGACTCAGTATTCTGCTCTACCTCATCATCTGTGGACCTGGCTCTCTAAAAAGTACTTAATTGCCATGATATCTTAGGGGCCTCTTTTACCTCCTACAGTATACTATAGCTGACAGATGCATTGTTTCTAGAATATTTATTTGTTTAAAATATTTTATTGACATCTCTTGTCTATATATTACCCATATTTCTTTTCCCAACAACAGTTCCCCTACTCTTTATCTAGAGATCCATCTCTTAAAATAAAAAAAAAATGGGAAAAGTAAAGTGAAAATGAACCAGCATATTGGGAAAACAGAAAACCAAAACTAACTTTATTTTCAGTATTCTTTATAGTTTTCCAACTCTGCAAAGAAATATCAGTGATGTGTTCTTCTCATATCTTTTCTCTGGGGCCATTCTTGGTCATTATCATTTCAAGCACTCAGTTTAATTTGTTTTGTTATTGTGGTTCTTTTGATTACATTATTTTGATAATGATGTATATTATATTTCTGATTCTGCTTGCTTTACCTTGCATCAGTTCATATTTCTTTTCATGTTTTCTTTGCTTTCATTAAATTCATAGTTTGTCATAGCAGATTAATATTCTGTTATATTCACATATCCCAATTTCTTTAGTCATTCTCCATTTGATTTGCACCTATTTGCTTTCCAGTTTCTGACTACCACTTTTTGGCCTTCCTTTTGTCATTCATTTACTTTGGGTATAAGCAGGCTATTTATTTGTAAGGAAAAAGAAACAACATAGATATACCAATAGTAAAGTTCAAATGATGAGTGACAATAATCTTGCCCAAACTAGATAGATCATGAGTATCATAAAATACCTAACATAGCTAATATTGCCCTGTTATACCTGTTAACCTTAATTATTCCTAGAGACCTAGTAACTCCTTCTCCTAATTGAATGAAAAAGAATGATCTATGTTTATCCTAAATAACTCACTGATAGTATTGGATTGGTTATGGAAAGAGGAGTGTGCTCTGAATGATTTATGTCTATTTTGTTAACTCAGGCTTACTTTGAGTCATGCAAGAGGCTTTTGGAGGTTTCATACACACCTTCCTACTCAACTATCTTGTAATACTTTTCTGAGACATTACATTACATAATTCCATATTCAACATTAAAAGAGAAAAAGAATTCCAAAAGTAAAGAAATACCTCTCAAAAACTACAAAGACCTTCCTGTAATTTTAAACATAAGTTTATATGGGAAAAATCTTTGTAATACAAGTTTTTGAAATAAAATATCAAGATATTTTGCCTTCCCTACCCTGGTTAAAACATTTCTGGAATATTGTTTGGTTCTGGATGCCATGTTTTATATAAGACTTTTCAAACCTAAACATAAAATTTTAGATTGAGAGTTGGAAGGAGCCTTACAATTCATTTTATTAAACTTCTTAATTTCATAGATGAGAAAACTGAGGAAGAGAATTTTAAAAGTTTGCACAAGGTCACATAAGTTGTAGGGGACAGACTGAGCCTTAAATCTCTAACCTCTTCAAGTCTAATCTCTAGATCAGTTGCTCCTGTCAATCATGCCTCACTTCCTTGCCCCTTGTGCTATTTTTTAGGATTCTGGGCTATATAGCATAAGTGGTGGTGCTTTCACTTACATCAGGTTTTACTATTGACACTCGTCTTACCATCCACTGTGGATCTCAAGGCTTTGGGCGAATAAAATATATTTATTTTTTAGGATTCTGGGCTATATAGCATAAGTGGTGGTGCTTTCACTTACATCAGGTTTTACTATTGACACTCCTCTTACCATCCACTGTGGATCTCAAGGCTTTGGGCGAATAAAATATATTTATTTACAGGTATAGATTTATTATATTATATTGCTATATCTTCTAGATGGGAGAGAGAGAGAGAGAGAGAGAGAGAGAGAGAGAGAGAGAGAGAGAGAGAGAAGTTTAAAGGTAACCAACAGGCATCAGACTCATTGGTGAGTTAGATGGGGATGTCTATCTCACATACATGAAGACTTCTGTTGGAATGGACAGATGAGAACAATTTATTCCAATACCCATGAAGGCAACTGAAGAAGAGACTATGAAGCATTTAGAGCCTGGTCAGATAGTGAAGATACCAAAGTAATTCACTACATCCCAGACCATCACTACTTGTTCTGACTTTTATCTTGCCCCAGATGACTCTGGAAGGGAGAATAGAGATGACAACTTTAACTATACTCCACTTAAATTCAATTCACAATTCATGTGCAAATCAAGAATCACCCCATGATATCTGGTCTTCTTTGAAAATGGAAGATGAATAACCATAATAACAATGCCAAGTACTAAATAATTTACTCAGTAAAAATCCAAGAGCCTTTGATATGCACCTGTAGTTCCTAGGTGATTATAAGAAAAGGAAAGTGAGGGGCAGCCAGGTGGCTCAGTGGACCAGGACTAGAAATGGGAGGTCCTGGATTCAAAACTGACCTCAGACACTTCCTAACTGTGTCACCCTGAGAAAGTCACTTAACCCTGATTGCCTAGCCTTTATCATTCTTCTGCCTTGGAATTGATTCTTAGTATTGATTCTAAGACAGAAGGTAAAGGTTAAAAAAAAAAGAAAAGAGTTTAAAAGAGCAACATAAAAAAAAATGTAAACTTGTGTAATTCCTTATATTCCTGGCAAGTGCTCTTGAACATTTCTGTGGCTGAAGTGTACAAATATCAAGTGAGTCATTTACATAAGAGAATAGCCCATCTTTATGAAAATTAGGTTTCATTTCTTAATGACCCTGACAATAATTCTCTGAAACTAATTTGCTAGCTCAGTGACTTATCATCAGTTCTGTTTACATGGAACTGACAAAGGTCTATCATATAAAAAAATACTTGATTTCAATATTTCATCTAAGAAAGTTTAATATATCTATAGTTGTTTGGTTGAATCAACACAAAATTTATCTAACTGCTTACCGTATACTGAATTCTATCCATTTCCCTATATGTATCCCAGCCTGGTCCTCTCTAAAACTATACTTGAGGACTCCTGATGCAAAGTCATGTTGTCTGTGAAGAATATAGACACATCCTTTGGCCAAAGGATTCAGTAATCACAGATACCCAGTCAATTTTTTAGGGTAGAGGTCCTACATATCCTTCTAAATAATGAAACCATTTAAAACCTACAAGTAGAGCTATGCCAAAATGAAAAAGACTTCCTGAGGTGGGAGATAGTTCTTTATCATTAGAGATGGTGACTGAAGGAGTATTTGTTGAGGATATTATAGAAGGGAGTCATGATTCAGGTAGGGATGGTATTACATGATTTCTAGGGTCTTGAACAATCTTTTCCAGTGATTTTTATCTGTTTTCTCCAAATTTCTGAGTGGTAGTC
This sequence comes from Monodelphis domestica, assembly GCF_027887165.1. Taxonomy (NCBI): domain Eukaryota; kingdom Metazoa; phylum Chordata; class Mammalia; order Didelphimorphia; family Didelphidae; genus Monodelphis; species Monodelphis domestica. The sequence continues at coordinate 328,937,743 of NC_077227.1, forward strand.
ATTGTGTTTTAGATGATTTGATGGTGGAAAAAAATAAAAAAAATAAAGAAATTGTGCTCTAAGTGGTGCCTCTCATTCTGTCTCTAGTTCCATCTAGAACATGGAATGGATACCCACACATCCATGTTCAAATTCCTCATCACTCTAGGACGTCTGGAGTGAAAAACAAAAGATCCCTTGAGAATATGAAATATAGAAAAAGCAAACTGAGAGCACACATGGAGAACAGAAGGAAACTCACACATCAGCAAGGAATGGTATCATTCTTCGTGACTGTGTTTTTATCTTTGTATATCTCTGCTGAGATAATAAGGGAGAAAGCTGATGGAAGATCATGGGTAGTTCTATATACAGGTCTCAATGAGATAAATACTACTGACAATAATAAGCTTTATACAGCATCCCAGCATGCTGTCAAGTATAAGTGCCCTTCATTGAGTTAAACTATTTGTGGCCTACATAGTCTCTCTTTCAACTTTAAAGGAACTTCAAACATTTTCAACAGAAATAACCAAATATAACTTTGAAGACAAAATATTCAGTGACTCTAGAATTCATGTTCAATTTCCTATACAGGAGAGCCTTATATTAGAAATTACCAAAGACTGAGTGTCCAGAGACCGGTTCTGGTCCTGGCTTTCCCAGTAAATTACTGTATAAATCAGTTTCTCTTTCTGAATGTTCCATGCTTCCTCTATAAAATTAAAGGACCGAATTGGTTAATTTCTAAGGCCCTTTCTAGTGTTAACATCCAATGGCTCCAGAAGTCTACAACCTCTTCTATTTCAGACATCAGGTGAATGTATGATTCAATTCTTTTTTTATTTTGTTTTGTTTATGTATTTATGTATTTTTTAATTTTTCATGGTTATATGATTCTTGTTGTCTCCCTCCCCACTTTCCTTCCCCCCCAGAGCTGACAAGCAATTCCACTGGGTAATACATACATTATATGATTTAATTATTAAAGTTTTAATTGCCCTCTATGTCTAAATTATTAAGCTAATTGTTGGTGATAGGAAAACCAAAACCCACCAATTAACTAAGGCCAAAAGCAAGTGACCAACACCAAACAAGAACATTTTTTTCTATCAAAAATTTTACATGATAATTAAATAAGGGGGAGGGGAACATAATTACATATGAATAAATACAACATATATCCAAAGGGTCATAAAGTAAATACTTTATTTATTTGGATGGAGTGTGTAGTAGAAAATGAATAGGGGTTATAAGGAAAGATCTTATGTAAGAGTTGATACCTCAGTTGAAATTTGAGGTAAAGTTAGAATATTCTAGAAAAGGGGGTAGTGAGGTAATTGGGGACAAGTTATGCAAAAGCTCAAAGGTTTTAAATTCTGAATATGAGGAATGACTTTTGGGTCAATTTAAATTTAATCAATTTAAAAGAGACCCCTAACTAAATAAACAGATTAGATTATGTTTAAAAATAAGACTAGCTATACTTTTTAATTCCTTTAGCAGATTTCAACTCTTTTTTAATTAGGATAAGTATTGGCTAACTAAACAAGCTAACCATGATCCCAGGTCCTTAAATATATGGAAGTAATCCAGCAATTCTTTGGCAATTAAATTGTGGGAGACTTGAGGCTCAGCAGTATATTGAAGAGTCAGATTAATGTGTCTGTATAAAATGAAGCAGGACTATGAAATGGTTGGGACTAGCTGGCAGCAGGGGGAAGGGTTCACCTGGAGTAAATGTTGCACTTTGCTCCCCATCCTCACCCTCTGTTCTTTGGAGAGGTCAGTAGTAAATAATATGTGCAGCTGGAACTGAAGAAAGACATACTATGGACAAACATAGACAACCAACACATACACAGACAGAGGTAGAAAGATAGCTGGGAAATTAAGAAGCTTCAATGAATTTGTAATGATTGAACTTCATGATTTCTGTTGTACCAGGAAAGAGTTTCCGGCTATGGACCCTGCAAAGGCACCACCTTTAAAAGCTCAGAAAGAAGGGAACTATATAAAAACTCTACAAAGCCAGAGTTGCGAACTAGTCTATTGTCAAATGTTATATTACAGGCATGCCTGCCTCATTAATTTCATGCTTCAAGTTTACTCTCCCCAGAAATCTTTTTTTTTTAAACATATTTTTCAAACATTTATTTATTTATTTTTCTTTAAAGATATTTTATTTTCCCAATTACAAACAACAAACAGCATCAATTTTCAATTTGTGTTTTCATAAATTATTGCTTCCCTCTCTCTTTTATCTCCCTCCTCTCAGAGATGGTAAACAATTTCATCTGGCTTATACATGTGCAATCATGAAAATATATTTCTATGTCAGTCATTATTGTAAGAAAATACTCATATAAAATAAAAACCCCCAAATAAAACAATAAATAAAGTACAGTGAAAAATAGAATTTTTTGATCTGCATATGACTCCAACAGTCCTTTCTCTGGAGGTAGAGAGCATTGCTTATAATAAGTCGTTGTCCAGGATTATTTTATTGCTAAGAGTAGCTAAGTATTTCACAGTTGATCATTATACAACACTGCTTTTAAAATATTCTCCTGGTTCTGCTTATTTCACTCTACATCATTCCACATGAATCTTTCCAGTTTTTTTCTATAATCTTCCAGCTCATTGTCTCTTATAGCACTATAGTATTCCATCACCAACACATACCACAATTTGTTCAGCTATTCCCCAGTTTATGGATATCCCTTAAATTTCCATAGTCTTTGCCACCACAGAAAGAATTAGTATAAATATTTTTGTACAAGTAGGTTTTTCCCCTTTCTGATTATCTCTTTGGGATATAGACCCAGTAGTAGTATTATAGGATCAAAGGTTATGCACAGTCTTATAGCTCTTTCAGCATGGTTCCAAATTGCTCTCCAGAAGGGTTGGATCAATTCACAACTCCATCAGCAATGTATTAGTGTCCCAATTTTGCCACATCCCCTCCAACATTTATCACTTTGCTTTATTGCCATGTTGGCCAACCATATGTGTGAGGTAATACCTCAGAGCTGTTTTAATTTGCATTTCTCTAATCAAGGGTACTTTAGAACATTTTTATATGATTATTGATAACTTTGATTTTTTTATCTGAAAACTGCTTCATCACATCCTTTGATTATTTGTCAGTTGGTGGATGACATATTCTTATAAATTTGACTTAATTCTCTATAAATTTGAGAAATCAGACCTTTCTTTATCATAGAAATTTGCTACCAAATTTTTTTCCCAGTGTATTGTTTTCCTTCTAAACTTGGTTACTTTGGTTTTGTTTGTACAAAAGCTTGTTAATTTAATATAATCAAAATTATTCATTTTATATCTTATAATGCTCTTTATCTCTTGTTTAGTTATAAATTCTTCCCTTTCCCTTAAATCTGATAAGTAAACTATTCTATATTCCCCTAATTTAGTTGTGATATCACTCTATGTGTAAATCATATTTCCATTTTGATTTTATCTTAGATATTGTGTGTCAGATATTGATCTATACATAGTTTCTGCCAAAATATTTTCCAGTTTAACCAGCATTTTTTGTCAAATAGCAAATTCTTATCCCCAAAGTTGGGTTTATCTTTGGGTTTATCAAATATTAGGTTAGTAAGGACATTTACCTCTGCATTTTGTGTATCTAATCTATTCCACTGATCTCTCATTCTATTTCTTAGCCTGTAAAAGATTGTTTTGATGATTACTACTCTATATTATATTAATGCTTTGGTTTTCTTGATTTTTGATCTTCCAGTGAGTTTTGCTATTAAATTTTTTAGTTCTATAAAATAATTTTTTGATAGTTTGGTAGGTGTGACATTGAATTACTCAATTAATTTAGATAGAATTGCCATTTTGTTATATTAGCTCAGTCTAACCATCAGAAATAATATTTTTCCAATTGTTTAAATCTGACTGTATTTGGGTAAAAAGCATTTTATAATTGTGTTCATTTAATTCCTTTGTTTGTTGTGACAAATAGCTTCCCAGGTATTTGGTATTGTCTAAAGTTAATTTAAATGGAATTTCCCTTCCTATCTCTTGCTGATGAACTTTGTTGGTAATATATAGAAATGCTAGTAATTCATGTGAGTTTATTTTATATCCTGAAAATTTACAAAACTAGTCTTTTCTTTGATTCTCTAGAATTCTCTAAGTATACCTCATTTCATCTGTAAAGAGTGATAGTTTAGTTTCCTCATTGCCTTCTTTAATTACTTCATTTTATTTTTCTTTTGTTGCTAAAGCTAGCATTTCTAGTGCAATACTAAACATTGGTGGTGATAATGGGCATCTTTACTTCACTACTGAATTTATTGTTAAGGTTTTTAACTTATCCCTATTGCAGATGGTATTTGCTGGTGGTTTTAGATAGATAATCCTTACCATTTTGGGGAATGACTCATTCATTTCTATGAATTTAGTGGTTTTTTTTTTTTTTAATAGAAATGGATGTTATATTTTTGTCAAAGGCTTTTTTGGCATGTATTGAGATAATTCTGTGATTTCTGTTAACTTGGTTATTGATATGGTCAGTTAGGTGGATATTTTTCCTACTATTAAACCATCTCTATATTCCTGATATAAATCCCACCTGGTCATAGTGAATGATTTTTGTGATATGTTGCTTTAGTTACCTTGTTAGCATTTTATTTAAAATTTTTGGATCTATATTCATTAATGAAATTGGTCTATAATTTTCTTTCACTATTTTTATTCTTCTAGGCTTAGGTTATCAGCAGCATATTTTTGTTATAAAAAAGAATAAGATATAATTCCTTCTTTGCCTATTTTCCCAAATCAGTTATATATAGTAATTGTTAATTAAAGTAATATTAATTATTTGATTAAATTAATTACATTTATTAATTGTTCATTAAATGTTTGATAGAATTCACTTTGAATCCATCAAGCTCTTCTTTGATGGCTTGTTTAATTTCTTTTTTCTGAGATGCAATTACTTAAATATTATATTTTCTCTTCTGTTAATCTAGACAATTTATATTTTTATAAATATTTATATTTAAGTAAATATTTTTGTAAATATGCATTTCACTTAGATTTTCTGTTTTATTGGCATATTATTGGGCAAAATTGATCCTAATGATTGTTTAAATTCCTCTTCATTGATGATGAATTTACTGTTTTCATTTTTGATACTGGGTATTTGATTTCTTCTTTCCTTTTTTAAAATAAAATCAAGCAACATTCTCTATTTTTTCCTCATGAGACCATCTCCTAGTCTTATTTACTAGTCAAAAGTTCTCTTACTTTCAATTTTATTAATTTCTCCTTTGATTTTTGGTTTTCCAATTTGATCTTTAATTAGAGACTTTTAATTTATTATTTTTCTAGTTTTTTTCAGCAGCATGCCCAATTCATTGATATGCTTTTTTATACATTTTATGTAAATATTTAGAGTTATAAATTTTCTTCTAAGTACTGCCTTGTCTATATCCTTTAAATTTTTATATGTTGTCTCCTCATTATCATTATCATTCTCCTTTATTAAATTATTGATTGTTTCTAGACCTTGTTCTTTGACTCACCCCTTTTTTAGAATTAGATTAGTTTCTAAATAAATTCTTTTTAATTTCTCTTTCCATGGATCTTTATTGATTATAATTTTATTAAAATATGACATGAGGATGACTTTATTATTTCTGCTCTTCTGCATTTGGTTATGAAGTTTTTATGTCCTAATACATAGTCAATTTTGGGGGTAGGTACTATGTACTGCTGAGAAAAGGTATATTATTTTCTATTTCCATTCAATTTTCTCTAGAGGTCTTAGTTCTAACTTTTCTAACATTTCATTCACTTCCTTCACTTCTTTCTTATTTGTTTTTTGGTTCAATTTATCTAGATCTGAGAGGGGAAGTTGAGGTTCCCCATTAGAATTATTTTACTATCTATTTCTTCCTGAATCTCATTTAACTTTTCCTTTAAAAATTTGGAGGGGGGCGCTGCTGGGTAGCTCAGTGGATTAAGAGCCAGGCCTAGAGACGGGAAGTCCTAGGTTCAAATCTGGCTTCAGACACTTCCCAGCTGTGTGACCTGGACAAATCACTTAACCCCCATTGCCTAGCCCTTATCGCTCTTCTTCCTTGGAACTAATACACAGTATTGATTCCAAGACTGAAGGTAAGGGTTTAAAAAAATGGAGGCTATACCATTTGATAGATATATATTTAATATCAATATTAATTCATCTGAGTTTCTGTAAGTTTCAGTTCTTCAGGTAGTAGTGGTATAGGAGCTCTAAAAACTACCCCCAAATGCTTATTCAATTTCCCCCTGGGTCTGCTGATGGCTTTCAGAACTTAAAGCACTGTGAGATACTTTGTGCTAGGTCACAGGCTTGGACAAGGACTTTGTCCCTCAGTTTTGACTTTCACAAGTTAAGCACACTGCTGACTGCCTTGGTATTACCTGTCACCACCCTCAACCTCCCCTCCATTGTAATAGCCCCCCCCTTACCACTATATTATATAATTTACCCCATTTTACTTCTTTCTTCCCATTACTCTTAGTATAATATTCTTTTTCATACCTAGATTTTTTTTGCATATCACCTTAAATACCTTACTACCATGCCCTCCATCTATGTTGTGACAGTTGTGAATTTGTTGTCAAATATAACTCTGGAGAGTAGCAGCCTTTGTCACTGACTCTGCCTAGGAGCTTCCACACGGGATCAAAAATATCTTGATTCCTGGTGGGGAATGGACTACAAGTCCTCTGGTCAGTTGCAAAACTGAGGAAGAGAGTCTATTGTAAAAGGGAAGCTATACTAGAACTGTCAGTGATAGTATCTAGCCATCTTGGAGCCTATCTAGCTAGAAGCAAAGTGTGTGGGGATAACAACCATTTTCTAAATGTTAACTCCTGGCAGTTATAGCCTAGAAAAGATCTAATGGAAAACATGTTACAACTAATACTGTGGTCTGCTGTGTTAGAAATAATCACAATTTATTGCGGCTTCTGTATCATTTATAATTCAGTGCCAGGGATGATAGACAATGTTCTGGGGACATTAACCAATATGATTATGGGATAGACACAGTTACCAATGAATTATATAGATGTAAATTACCTCTGGCAAATCATACGCCAAGTCTATGTTATGTTCATGGCAGTGACTAACATCTTAAAGTACATCAAAGCTGGTGCCAACCTGATCATCCAAAAGAAAAATGTACATGCTTTAGTGATTGATAATAGATTAGAGACATTGTTTGGTCAGATCCCTATTATAACTGAGATATGCCAGGGTTACATGCAGAGAAAACAAGGCATGGGGAAGGGAACCAATGTGGAGACTGGGGACATGATGGGACAGACTAATAAGGATGCTATAGTTACTAATATTAATATTGGGACACCATTATGGGCAATAAGGGGAAAAGACCTTGCCAATAAAATGCAGGCACAAAACAACGAGGCACCAATTAATGTATCTGCTAACAATCTTGCAAATGTATCAAAGGCTTAAAAGATTATGCCTTTGCATGATGTAGCTAAGATTACTGATAACTCTGGTATCTTACATGCAAAGGTTCATAAGTCATTCACCACCCATGACTTTGAGTCTTTATGTAAATGCATGCCTAAATTTTTATTAGAGCCTCATCTCACAATTAAAGAACTAAAAGGAGCATTTCGCCTCTATGAACCAGATTTTGAGGATGTAGAAATTCTTTTATCTGAACTTTCTATACCCCAGGAACATAAAAACTTTATTGATAAAACTAGAAAATATTCCTCACTCACAAGCTGGCCAGAAGTTTTTGAAGATCTGGATTTTTCTAATCCAAGATCAATAATGTATTTAAGAAAATGCCATGAGGATCTATTGCAGGGAATGAAGCAATTGTCAGAAAGACCCAAAGCATGGGGAAGTTTTGACAGATTATCCCAAGAAAAAAATGAACACCCAAGTGCATTTTTTGATCACCTTATTGAAAAAACTGAGGGACTGTTGGGTTTTAACCCTTATTCAAAAGAATCAGAGGCACACATGAGGAGACAATTTCTCAAGGGCTGTGATAAGTACTTAAAGGATTTCTTCAGGAACTATAGCCCTAAGTTTGACACCATCTCACTTAATGGACTTAGGGACATTGCCACCTATCTCCATGATAACAAGGTAAATCAGGAAAGAGAAAAGAACGATCTAAAGATAAAGCTCCGAGAGACCTCTGAAATATTAAGACTGAAAGAATTACAGGAGGTTAAGAACCTGGCTACAATTAAGCCATTTAACAGACAAACCACACAGTATAGACAGACACCCCAAAGTCAACAGAGGGTGCAAAGAGATACCAGGACTTGCTTTTTGTTTTCTTGTCAGGGACACATAGTAAGACACTGCCCAATGAAACAATGCTATGAACAGGGCCAAAATAAGAGAGATAGAAAAGGTCAAAATGCATATTATCAGGGAAAAGTATATAATAATAAAAACTATGGGAGACAGGACTCTAATAGCAAGCAGCATTGCTCTCACTGCAGACTTAGAGAAGAGGAGACCCTAGACCTGAAATCCATGGAAGCAACAATTGCTTCTGGAGCAAAACCCTAGTATTCATAAGTTGTAGTAAGAAATAATTATTATACCAGATGATGTCAGGCTCTAACATTATCTAGTAAAAAAGAGATGATTTTGGGAGGTATCCCAGTGAGAAAACATAAGGGCATGAGCATAAAGTGCAACAAGAGACATGGTAGAAAGGAAAAAGAAAGCTTTAAAATTTTAGTGGTGGAGAAACAGATAGTTGGGCAAGATGTCAAGGGAAGCAACTTAAATACAAAACAGAAATCTATAATTGAGATGGAGAATGAAATTGCACAGATAATAGCAGACATGAAAGATGACATTTATGGTTCATAATACATGAGCACACAAAACAGCATGGAGAAATGCAAGGAACAGATTAAAACCTTTTTGGGAAATTTCTTAACTTGCAGAATGGGTGTAGGGAGTGGAAAATCAAACAGGGCTAGCAAATCTTTAAAACAGCTACTTAAGTATCCACACCATTCTGACAAGATAGCCAAATGAGGCATTGTTGCAAGAGACTTTGAAGCTGATGCATTTATACATCTAAGAGGAGAAAGAAAGAACAATGAGAGGAGAACTAAATTAAATTCAAAAGCCAAAGACTTTTACCAATGAAATCCTGTAACACTCAAAGACACCAGTTCTGGGAATAGGTTTAGCATAGATCAATACCAAACTTCCAGTGACTGTCTATTCCCTGAACAAGAGACTGCAAAACAATCTAAGGGAGTGGGAACAGAAGAGTCTTTGATAGTAAAACATCATCCAATCAGTTCTCAAACTGAAATTAACACAAACCTTTCCTCTGAGCAATCTGGTAGCTCACAGTCATCAGTAGTCCAAAGTGATACAGAGCTAGTTAATAATAGTGGATTGAATGGGGATGGAATAATTGAAGAGGGGATGGCAGATTACACTATAACATCTACAAAACCTGAATCATCTACTAGTTATACTTGTGCATTACAAACCATAGGGCAAGAAAAAGGTTCTTATGATAATAGGAAACCTGTGCATGCAAACATCATAATAGCTAATTTACAAGAGACTCCAGAGCCATATCTTGGGACAGAAGTGGGAGAATAAAATTATAAAGATCTCACTAATACAGGGCAAGGTGGGTCTGTATAGAAGTCATTCCCAGAAGATAACATCATAGAGGGAATGGTTTCTATGTCAACAGATTCACAAGAGGGAATAGATAAACAAGAATCTGATCCAAAAAATATGGTAGAACCTATGCACTCCAGTAACATAATAACAGATCTTCAGGAAGCGGTAAACTCACACAAATCAAATTTGTCACCACATAACATAGGATTAGAGCATATTACTGGTCAACAGCTAGAAAAAGAATTGGGAAATATAGAAATCACTGAAATAGGGTCAGACCAAGACACAAAACCTGATTTAACAACACCTGACATAGAATTACAACATGTCACTGAACAAAAGTTAGTGAAAGACATGGAGAGTACAGAAATCAGTGACCAAGAGTCAGACTCAGACCCAGATGATACAGTACCATATGGTACAATAATAGTTGACCAAAACAGTGATGAAGAACAAGAGCCCTATGAGTACATTAAGCTCTATGATAAAGTTCACAAAGATTTAGATGAGTGGGACACAAATTGACATAGTGAAAACCTGAATTCAGAACAAACAATCTTTTCTGATTCTTCTGAAGAATCAATTGAAAACATATGGAACTCTTTATCAGTAGAGGAAATACTGTATATTAAAGGAGTCAGTAGTTATGAAGAATTTTGTAAGAAATATAACTTAAGGGACAATGACACTGAATTGGAAGTAATTTGATAGATAACAAACTGAAAAAGAGATAAACAATGAAATGCTATTATCACATCTGCTTTCTTCAACCTTAAGAATCCCATAACACAACAGATACCATCTACAGAGAAGACTTGGTACCAGGACTGGTTTGAGTTCTATAGGGCAGCAAACAAAATGAAACTTTATAAGACCCAAACTGGTAATAGGCATAAGATCTAACACATGATCCATGAAGAAACTGTAATCAAATAAAAAATAAAAAAAACCCTAAGCCCACAATGACAATCCCTGGCTGGGGGAAAAAAAAAAAACTGAGACAAGTCCATGAACCCCAGTAAATGTAGATGAGGAACATTCAAGATGATATTGGAGCATCTTACCCAAACAAAAATTGTTGCATGAAACATAAATAGAATAATGCCCAAGACAGATAGTATAAATTTGGGTTAATTAGATCAGGGAGGATTAGTATGGCCGTGAAACATAGGAGAAGCGGTTCCTTGTGGAACCTGGGAGTTTATTTGGATGATTTAGAATCCCTTAAAATTAGTAAACAAATTTCTATCTCAAGCCTAGACTAAAATATCATTAACTTCTACATAATCAACCATAAAAGAATATAATAATTGCCTTACAATCACACATTAAGAAAAACACATACATTCATTACATAAAAAAAATCTCACTTGCACACATGAAGATGGCACAAATATCCTTATAAGGTTTCACTCACATGCATCAACATATTCACTCTTACACACATACACACGCTAATCTTACACACACACATGATCCTGTAGATCCAGATACCTGAGATCATCTTTCAAGGTGAGATGACAGGCAAGTATGTATCCTGTAAAGGAGAAGGCACCCTGGACCTGTGACAGACTTCAAACAACACCAAAAGATGGAAGACACACTGACAAATGGAAAGAACTTTGAATCAAAGACATATGGGGAATGAATTTCAGTAAAATGGATCATGTAAGATTCATCACCAATCACATTAACTTCACCTATAGGGAAATACATTCACAGGCACATTGGAATAAATATGCATCCACCACAACATATCTAGAACATGAACAAATTTCACACTGACATTAGGGGCTGTGCCATAAATAAGGACAATCCATAAATTATATATCTGTAAATAGGTCTTTAGTACCAGAGGATGTATATATATATATATATGCATATATATATATATATATATATATATATATATATATATATACAGACACACATGTATATATAACATGTGACAAATGTAAATGTGTACAGATAACTCAGACATATACATATGTAGCATACTAATGATCTGATCAATGAATATAGATAAAAAGGAAAGAGTTAACATACTAACCATTAATAGACAGTGTGAGATTTAAAATAGTGAAGCCCTTAAACTGTAGTGATTTAAAATGGTGGAAGATATAAATTGTGATAGATATAAGACAGGGTGAGTAAATTTGACCGCAGAAAATATGTTTCACTACAGTGTCTTGGTTTTTAAATCAAATATAAGGTGGTCGCCAGGGAAATAGTCCCAATTATTCAAATACCCAAGTCAACTTGTTTTTATAGAGATTTTTAATTAATTTAAATGTGGAATTAAAGAAAAGAGAGAAAGAGAGAAAAAGGAAATAAGTATGAAGGGCCTTAAGCCAACATGGCCTAGACCTCAGTCTTAAGAGAGAGAGGTCAGTCAGTCAGTCTTTTAACACTCACCACAAGGTCTGCCTAAGCAAGGATTATAGTGACACCAGGCCAGCATCATCTCAGCTGCTTTCACCAGCTCCCTCCTCCATCTGAATGTTTCAGAATCAGTCTTCCTCAAAATGAGTCCTCCTCAATCTGAATGTTTCAAAATGAGTTCCTCAATCTGAATGTTTCAGAATGATCTTCAGGTCTTCTCTGAGCTGTTATTTTTAAGGGCAAAATCTCCTATGTCACCTCCCCTAAGTTCTTCCATCTACCAATCACTGTAGATGTTTTCCAAAAGACAGCCCATTTTGAATTCACAGCTGAGTAGATTAATCTCTTTAGTAAGTCAGAAAAAAAATGCTGCTGTGTCGACTAATTTCATTAAGAGAAAACCTCTGAGTAAGTTTTCACCTTTTAGGTCTAAGTAAGTTTACAAGTTGCCCCACCTTTATAGGCAATTAGCATCCCATTGTATCAATTCCAAAAATAGGCATGGCTCAAAGAACTTCTTTCCTTTATAAGTATGGTTTTCAAGTACTTTCATTGTTTAGCAAGGAGTTTTCTGCCCTAAAGCAGTCCCAAGTAGGGATGGGGTAGAGATTCTCCCATATCAAGGAGTTTTCACATTCAAGTAGAGTTCTCATTATCTGGTAGGGAATTATTTCAAGTAGGGAATTGGAGGATTCCTCAAATGTGGAGTAAAATTTTTAACATTCATAAGTCTGTGAAATTTTAAGGTTTACAACAGGGACAGAATAGTTTAGGGTGGAAAAGGGAATGTTGTAACTAGAGAGGTAATATAGGAACAGAATAAATCAGATTCCATTAGATACAAGTTAATATATATATATATACATATATCTAATTGTTATGAATTGTTACATTGGAATTAGCATTACAAAAGACAAAGGATAGTTTAATTTTACTTAAAAGTTAAATTTTATATTGATTGCAATAGGAATGACCTTTGTATTAAGAAATTGTTATATTGTAAAACCTTTGTTGGTACATAATCCTAAACCTCTTCCCACAACTCAGTCTTAGCATAAAATAGGAATTTAGTTTAGCAAATACACAGATTAAGATAAGATCTATTATTTTGGGAGGCGGGAGGTTAGATGGGAACAATAAGTAACATAGATAGAATAGGAGAGTCATAGAAGGCAAGTAACTGGCATGGGCCAGGGTGGCACTACATGAACAACAGGAAATGGAGGATTTGTGACAGAGGCTGGCACTAAAGAAAATGTGCCAGGCTGAATAGTGTGTGAAATTGATCACCTTGATGGGGGAGGGGCCCCAAGGGATTGGAATCTTGAGGAGGAGAAGACTCTGGCTGGTAAAGGAGTTGCTTTCTCAGTCTCTCAGCCTTGAGAAGTCGAAGTGAGAGGGTGAAAAAAGACTTTCTTCTGAGGGTTACCCACTTTTCCTTCTGGTGACTGGAAATCTTTCCCCCAAACACTTCCCAATTGAAGGGACTTTCTAAAGAGAAAGCTGAGCAGACTTTACCTCAGCTCCTTTTGCCCAGTGGTGAGTTACCCTGACTTTCTCTCAGGGGGCTCAGGCTGCCAAGGCCTGAGTTCCCCCCAAACTCTGGGAGGGAGGAAAAGGGTTTAGATGGAGACAGGGATCCCTTTTCCCGACATTCCTTTCCCATTCTTCCCTGCCTGTTATTCCTTTTTTATTACCTGATTGAGTTGACATTAAAAGTTATCTGTTCCAGCTTTAGCTAAGGAGGGAAGGCAGAAGGGGGAAAATCCTCAAATGCCCTCTCATCTCTCTGAGCCAACCCTAAAAATCAGCTGTCTTCCCTGACCCCACTTTGAGGAAGGAGGTTCTCCACTCTTTCCCCCTCTCAATACTGAAAGGCTGATCTCCTCAGGGTACAAATTAACCTTCCCTTTAATACAATGTGCACTTCTTCTAACTATAATGATAATAAAATTTCAAGAGTTATGTGAAGATTGAATTTAACTCTCCCCGATTGTGAAAATGAAATGAATTAATTCTCCCCTGATTGTGAAGATTAAATTGTAACACCTACATATTTTTAGATTTAATCACGAAAGGTGTAAACACCACTTCACACTTGAGTGGGGGAGGTCTGTGACCCACATGTGTGATATTGGGTGACGAATCAGAATTGACTGAGTGCCTCCTGGGTAGTCCTAAATCAGGACTTCAACTGTGATTGGTAGATATAGAATTAGGGGAACGCACAGGATATGACTCAAGAGAAAGTGTCTTTAAAAGGGAGTGACAACTTCTCCGGCTACTGGCAGTTCTTCATTCTTTGAAGTGGAGGCTGATGAAGAAAGTGCTGACTGGACCTGAAACCCTGTTTTCTTGTGAGGCTGTTCTAAAATATCTTCCTTTGAACTGACCCATGGTGAGTGAAATAGCTGACTCTTAACTGCTGGATTTCTCTGAAGAGACTTCCCCAGGTCTTCCGCTTTGCCAAGGCCTAAGGATTAACTCTCTCTGCCTGGGGCTGGGAGTAAATTACTTAGTGCTTAAGCGAGAGATTTTACCCTATCCTCTTTCTGATTTTCTTACTGCACTCTTTCTACATTTTGTAAATAAATTGTAAATAAATCTCTTTGGAATAAATTAAATTCCTGGAGACCACACTCAAATAATACAGTCCAACCCTTTTAAAAATAATCTCCTTTTTCCCCTTATAGTTACAAATATCATCTTTCCCTATAGGAAAATAAAGACAATTTAACTTTATTGAAGTCCTTAAGATTTTTTTTTCTTTCTTATTTATCTTTTTACGTTTCTTTTGAATTGTGTATTTGGCCATCAAATTTTCTGTTTAAGTCTGGTCTTTTTTTTTTTCAGAAATGCTTGGAAATCTTCTATTTTATTAAATGATCATACATTCCCCTGAAAATATGGGTATAGAGTACTCTGTTATTGATGTAGTCAGGTTCCTAGAATCTTGAGGTTGGCCTATGCCCAGGCTCATAACCTGAGTTTTGGGGTGCTGTCTCCAGTGCTCCTCTGTATGCAGTTTTACTTCTGGATACCCCTTATCCTGTGAACATCAACTCTCTCTGCCTACCTTTCAAATTGTGTTCAGTGGGAAAACATCCTCACTCTGTCTTGCTGTTGGTTTTTGTCTCCTGTCATTCTGAGGCATTTTTTAAAGATTGGTTTGAAAACATTGTCAGAACAATTTCAGCTTTTTGCTGCTACTAAGCCACCATCTTGTCTCTGACCCCCTTCTAAAGCTTTTAGGCCAGATTTCCTTGAGCTGGGGTTTAGAGCACTTCCTTGGATTTAGTCAGAGCCTCTGGGCCTTACTCTGGCCTTAAAAATATCACGTGTACTGAGACCTGAATTGTGCTGTAGTTCTCGTCTTCATTATTAGCTTGGACAAAGGTTCTGGGCTTCCCCTTTGGCTTGCTCTAGCTGGATGCCCAGCTAACTGCCTTCTACTGGAGTTTGGAGCCATAGTTGGGGCTTGGTCAAGGGCTTCACTCTAGGCCTGTCCCAGCCAGGCACACCATGGACTTCCTTATGTTAGGCTTTGGGGTTTCACTCCAGGCTTGTACTGCTGCTTTGAAGATTAATGGGTGCATGTGACATTACACTGCTATTGGCTTAGGTAGGGTCTCAAGGTCTTGAAGTTGGTATGAGCCCAGATGTAGAACCTAAATCAGTAGATATAGGGTTGGGGGTCTTGCTCTTAATTTGCATGGGTACTTATTGCAGCCTTGCTATGGGCTGCACTCTTCTTTCACCCCAGTAAACCAGATTTTTCTGCCCACATTTCAAGTTTTGTTTTGTTTTGTCTGTTTTCTTGCAGGAAAGTTGCTTACCATTGTTGGTTATCTCACTTCAATATTTGTTTTGAAGAGTTATTTTAAAGTTGGGTGGAGATATTGTCAGCATGATTTGAGCATTCCCTGCTTCTACTTTGCCATCTTGGCTCTGCCCTGCAGCTTTTTTGTTTTTTTTTTCCAGATTTAGACATATATATATATATATATATATATATATATATATATATATATATATATATATATATATATATGAAAATCTACTCTCATATACAAATTGAGATTGTTACTATCTGTATGACTTTTGGCAAGACACTTAATAGTCAGGAGATTCTTAACCTGAGATTGATGAAAAAAATATTTTCTTAACTGTCAACCTTGAAACAATAAGCCACCAAAGTAGGTATAATAAAAGATCTTTAATTGTGGTCAGAAAAAATTTAATCTGGGTTCTCCCATAATACTATGTACTAATGATATTTGAGTTCTCCAATCCAGAATTCTTATATTTGCAAGAGAGGAGCATGTCTCAAGTCCAGGGAGAATGCTTTTGGAACTTTTATTCTCATGATACCTTCTCCAGTAAATATATTTTCAAAAAGTAAATAAGTCTATGCGGAAAGTTGTTGATCAGAAGCACTCTAGTGGTACAAAATGAAGAATACAAGAAACTTGAATTCTAAGACCCCTAAACTCTGTGGAATAGAAGTTAAGAAAACTTCTGGGTACCAGAAATCAAGAGTTTCTAATGGAAGAATCTCTTCAGAAGAGTTACTCCATCACATTGACTTAAATAGAAAATGTGAAGAGGAATAATATGTAATAGCATTGCAAAGGTGAATAAAAACCATATTATAAAAAAAAGTAAAATGCCAAGAAGAAAATATTTTAATTTTTTTCTAGAAAGTAATAAAATATTTTTTTTCTTTATTGAATAAAGGAGTAGAGAAGTAGGAGTAGCTACAGTTTGGCAGTTCTGTGTAAGACTAGTTGGTGGGAGAAGAGACTGGTTATGATTATGCTAAGCTGAAATTTAAATACTCTAAGTGAAGGCTTGAATTTGCATAGGAGTTCTGTGAGTAGAAAGGATAATAATAATAATACTCTTACTTTTGAAATGTTCAATTCTAAATGCTTTACAACTATTATCCTATTTAATTCTCACAATAACCGTTGGAGATAGTACTATTATCATCCCCATTTTATAGATGAAGAAACTAAGGCAAATGGAGGTAAATTACTTACACATGATCACCTCATACTTATCTGATTGGCCAATATGACAGCAACAGAAAGTGATAAATGTCAGAGGGGATGTGGCAAAATTGAGACACTAATACATTGTGGGGGGAGTTTGGAACTATGCCCAAATGGTTTTTAAACAATGCATACCTTTTGATACCTCTCCTAAAGAGATATAAAAAAGAGAATGACCTACTTGTACAAAAAAAATATTTATACTAGGTCTTTTTGTGATGGCAAAGACTTGGAAACTGAGGGGATGTATATCATCTGGGGAATGACTGAACAAATTGTCATGTTGATAATGATGGAATATTATGGTGTTGTAAGAAATAATGAACAAGATGATTTTAGAAAGAGCTTGAAAAACCTACGTGAACTGAAGCAATGAGATTAGCAGATCCAGGAGAACATTATACACAATAACAGAAATACTGTAAAATTATCAACTGTGACTTAGCCTCTCATGTAAACCTTAAAATTCCTTAGACTTATAAATGTTGGAAATTTCACCATTGGGAAATTTCATACTTGGAAAATTTCTTACTTATAGTCTATTGGAATGTGAACCCCATTGGCATGGGAGGTTCCTCCTCCTCCCTTCTTAAGATTACTTTAGGACAGAAACCTTTTGCTGAACAATGGAAAGGACTTTGACCTATGCTTAAGCATAGAACAGGAATTTCGTTGAGTCATGATTGATTTTAGAATTGATACAATGGAGATACTTGGAATCAATCTCCACCCTACTCAGTCCTAACAGGATTGAGGAAGGGCTGCAGCATAGATCAAAATTTAATTATTCCAATCTCTACCCTACTCAGGTTAACAGGATTTAGGAAGGGCTGTAGCAAAGGATCAAAGATTTAATTATTTGAAAATATGACCTTCAACAGACATGTACAAAGCCAGAGACCTCTGGGTGGCCCTGGGTTAAGCTAGAGCCTCCATTGTCACAGGGAAATTGATGGACAGTGATTGGTAGATGTGAGAACTGAGGGGAGGGAACTTGGATGGTTTCCTTAAAGAGAGAGGGGTCTGAAGACTCAGGGTGGTGGTTGAGGAGTTTGTCTGAGTGGTTGGAGTGTGCTCTGAGAAACTTGCTCTGAAGGAAGCTGAAGGTGGGGGCCTCTGAGACTGTTTCTCCATTTTGGTCACGTGAGTAATAGGGACTGATCTCTTTTCTTTGCCCCAGCTATCTAAGGGCTTGGGCCTTTTGGCCCAGCCTAAACAGAGGGGGTATTTAAGCCCTATTCCCTTCTCTCCCCTTTCGCTCTCTCTCTCTCTCTCTCTCTCTCTATCTCTAATTCCTTTCTTCCTCCTGTTTGTAATTAAACTCTATAAAAGGCTGACGGCTGATTTGAGTTTTCATTTAGGAATTACATAGCTGAATTTCTTGGCGACCTTAAATTAATATATATATCAGTCTTTTAAAGTGATTTCCTTGTCACATTAATGATTTCCTTGTCACACTCAGAAGTAAAATGATCTAGGACAATTCTGAGGGACTTACAACAAAGAATGCTATCCACCTCCAGAGACAGAACTGCTGGCATCAAGCTATAGTTCAAAGCCTATGATTTAGTTTATTTGAGTTTTAATTTCAGGATTTGGGTTTTATATGAATATTCTCTTATAAAAATGAGCATTATCGAAATCTGTTTTGCATGATAATACATGTATAACCCAAATCAAATTGCCTACCAACTCTGGGAAGTGGGAGAGAGGGAAAAGAGAGAGATCATTTGGATCATATAACTTCAGAAAACTTATGTAGATAATTTTTGTTACATGTAATTGGTAAAACAATTATCATTATCAATATCATTATCAATATCAGTACAAAAATAATGACTTACTCATGGTCACATAGCTAATAAGTCAAATATGGATTCAAATTTTCCTCACTCTAGGTCCTTTTCTCTATCTATTGAGCCACCTTGCTGCCCCCAAGAAGATATTGTTATAAGAGATGTGAAATTAGGATATACTAAATTTAGAAACATAATGAATATGGTGTGGGGAAAGGGTAGAAGATTTTGAGCTTGTGATGCTAAATGGCTGGAAGTATGGTAACATGCTCCACGAATATAGAGAATTTTAGAGTAAGAAGTAATTTTTTCCTCTGTTTTGTTTTAGCCTGGAGATATAATAATTTTTATTTTGGATATATTGATTAGTCTTTCCCATGAGATATTCAGGTCTAGATCTCAATCATTTGATTGGTAAATTGAGATTAGAATTCAGGAGAGAAATAAAGTCAGAATATTTATATTTGTGAGTCATCAGCCTAAACATGATAGTTTAATCTATGAGGGTCAATCAGTTTAGAAAGCAAAGGATTCATGTAAGAAAGGGTCTGGGGAAGAACCACATTAGTGAACAATGAAAGGTATTATTTGCTCTGCTATTCAAAACTTTATGAGTTGAAGGTTTCTTCTATTTTTAAATTTGTATAATTCTACATAAGCTGAAAAGAAGAGAGTAATAAACTGAAATGGGGATTCCTTTTACTAATCTGGAAATTTCAATATAATTGCTTGAAGAAAAAGAAAAGAAAAATATTTATCAAGACTGTAGGGAAATGATAGAGATGTTTCATATGTTAAAGATAGACATAAATCATAAAAATTGTAAGCTTGAGACTTGTTTTGTATAATGGATAGTTAAATAGTCTTTTTTGGCATTAGCCAAATAATTCTACTGTGAATCATTTCTGTATTGAAAAACTTAATTCATACTGATCCAAACAAAATAGCAATGATAACAATAACAAGAACAGTAATACATAGCATGTCAGTTGTGTTTCAAGTTATTCAAAGTGCTTTACATATATTATCTTACTTGATCCAACATATAACAACCATATGTTATAAAGGCTATTATTATACCCATTTTAAAAATGAGGAAACTAAATCTGAAAGAAATTAAGGAACTTATCTAGAGTCATATAACTATTAAATATTTGAGACATATTTTGAATTTAATTCTTCCTCACTCCAAGGTCATCACAAAACTACCTCATATAAAATAAATTATCCAAGTCACAAGTCTGAGTATGGTCTGTGGGTCACAAAGAGTTGGATATAACTGAATGACTGAATAATGACAACAAAATGTGTGCACATGTAAGTGTGTGTATTCATTCATGGCCGTTACTTGTCTCTTTTTCACTACCTTTCTCTTTCTCTTTTTCTGTTTCTCTATATCTTTCTCACTGTTTTCCTCACATAGTCAATTGAATATATATTCTCTTATATTCAACTGAATGCACATTCAAATTAAGCAGCTGTTCTGTGCCAAGTTCTGAACAAAATTCTGGTTATACAGAGTCAAAATTAAGAAAAAAATATCAATATGATAATGATATTGATAATGATAAAAAAAATCTTGGGGCCCCTATGTAGCACAGTGGATAAAGTGCCAGGCCTAGAGTCAGGAGGATATGGATACAAATAAGGCCTCAGATATTTCCTGGCTATGTGACCCTGTGCAAGCCACTTAACTGTGATTGTCTAGCCCTTACCATTCTTCTGCTTTAGAATTAATAGTGAGAAGGTAAGGTTAAAAAAATTCTTTCTTCAAAGAGGCTAAAATATATTGGAAGAAAACAAAGTTCTCAAAGAAAAATAGACCCAAAGTAAAATAATTTAGGTGGGGGAATACAAGAACAGCTGAAAGGATTGGGATAAGCCGCTTGTAGGAGTTAGCATTTGAACTGAGCTTCACAGCACCCCCCCCCATTCTCCTGGATGCATTATTGTACCCACTATTAAAATGGTAATGTCCTTGGGACAGGAACTATCTGCTTTTTATAAGCGCTTAAAATTTTTAAATTAATTTATTCCGTGCAATTGAAGTGAAAAGAGAATTCATTCTAGGCACTGGGGACACTGTGCAAAGTTATGAGGTGGGAGAGGGAATACTAAGTAAGTAGGAAAACAGGTAAGCATTTGTCAGGAATATAGCATATATGAAGGCAATCAGGGTAGAAATGTAAGGATTAGATTGTGGTGGGCTTTCATATCACACAGAAGACTTCATATTTCATCTTGGAGGCAAGAGGAAGCTGATGGAGCTTCTTAGGTAAGAGATTGACCAGACAGCTATATGTGAAGAATATTAATTTTGGTAGTTATATGGAAGACTGATTAGAAGGAAGAGGAACAGGAGACAGAGATATCACTTAGAAGCTTTTTTCAAATAGTTCAAGTGAAAGGTAATCTGGGGCCAGGGCCATGTGAGTGAAGAGAAGGGTGTGTATGTGAAAAAATATAATAGAGATAAGCAACAATTAAAAATTCTATAGGGTTTACTCAGTTCCTTTGGTTCAGGCTTCCTGGAATAGGATTTAAAATAAATCTATAGTTTAGAACTAAAATTCATGTAGAACAACTTTATATGCCTAAGCTACACTAGGCAAATTCAAAAGATTCCTTTTTTCTCAAACCATAACATTATGGTGGAAAGATTGCCTAGGGCCATGTTGGAGAACCTATGCACATGTGCTGAAGTGTCCCTCTCCATTTGTGCCTTAGGACATTTCTCACATGACCCACCCTTCTGACTAGTAGCCCAATGGGAGTGCTTCCTCCTCCCTCCCCTGTCTGAGGTAAGAAATGGGGAGACTCACATTGGGCATGAAGGTTGTAGTTTGGGCATTTGGTCTCTAAAAGATTCACTATCACTGGCCAAGAGGAATAAGGGTTAGGTCAGGAGTCTCCTGGAGCCAGATAAAACCAGTTCATGAGAGCCTGTTATAAAATATTCATTGTAAATATTAATACCTTAAAAATATGAAAACATTGTAAGTAAGAGCTCAAAAGACATAGAAGAGTGCAGGAAAAATATTTTAATGATACAGATAAAGCTTACTAGTGTTTTTTTGGATATCTCACCTCCCCCCAGAGAGCTTATTCCTAATATTCAGTAAACATTAAAAGCAAACAAACAAACAAAAAAACCTTACCTTCTCTCAGCATCAGTACTGTATATTGGTTCAAATGCAGAAGAGTGGTAAGGGCTAGGTAATGGAGGTTAATTGACTTGTCCAGGGTTACACACCTAGGAAGTGACTTAGGTCAGATTTGAAATCCAGAACTCCTATCATTAGACCTGATTCTCAATCCACAAAACTACCTAACTTCCCTATCAATAGATCTTTAACTGACTACTATATGCTAGGCACAATGCTAGGATATGAGGTTACAAATATGAAAAAGAATGTTCCTGTCCTTAAGGAGATTACAATATTTTGTAATATATAATATATAATGTAATAGAGGAATGCAAAATACTAAAGGGACCTGGAAAAAATAAAACAGAGTAGGAGGTACTTCACCCAAGGAAATGGTGGATACATCAAAGAAATACAAAATGAATGATAGGGAATGGAAAGGAAGATATATCTGAGATGTTTGTTAAACATTTACCAGCATAATCCTGCTTAGATTCTCTTTTTAGCTCTACCACCAACCAATGCTAGGTCCTTGGAAGTTATTTTAATCTTCTTTATGCCACATAAAACAAGATGATCTTACATTTCCTTACAGTTCTACATCTAATAACAATCAAATAATAGTTCAAATTATCTATATATTGGGATTCCAAGTTGCTATCCAATTCTGACATTCTATGCTATTTGGTTCCAGATAACATTCTACTATTCTGTTATTTCAAATCCTCTTTCAGCTTGTTATTCAATTTAAATATATATATATATATATATATATATATATATATATATTCACCTAAGGTAAATTTCTATTTGGAGTCTCCTTTTCCTTTCCTGTAAAATGAAGGGAATGTACAAGATCTCTGAAGTTCTTTCTAAAACTAAAATTCTCTCCTCTCTCTCTCTCTCTCTCTCTCTCTCTCTCTCTCTCTCTCTCTCTCTCTCTCTCTCTCTCTCTCTCTCTCTCTTTCTTTCTCTTTCACTATCTATCTCTGTCTACATATAAAGAAGCAATACATTGAGCACTTAAAGACCTGAGATGAAATACTATTTCAGAAACACCCCACCTGTGTTATCCTGACATATCCCTAACCTTTTGAATATTAAATTTCTTTCTGTCAAAAATAGGGACAATGGCCAAAATATCTATCCCATAGATTGTTGTGAAGCTCAGATTCAATGGTTGTAAAGCACATTGCAAACCTGAAAGTGCTACATAAATGTCTACTATTATTATTGTTTACAAATATAGAAAGGTTATACCTCTTCCATGAGAAACTATCAGGTGCCCATCACTTTTAGCAAAGAATTGGTTAAGAGCTGTTGAGAATATCACACATACCTATATTCATTCCATTTTGAATAAAGTGACAAATTCTAATCTTGGTCACTGGAGCACAAAATTAGCCTTGTGCTTCAGGGAAAGGTCAAACTGGAAAGAAATAAACAAAAGGTTAGAGGCCCTGCCCTGTATATGGAACAGTAAAAATGACTGTGTAAAGAAAGTTAATTTCTACTGTATATTGTGACATCCATAGGATCAGTTTCTACTTGGTATGGAGAGAAAATTCTAGAATGCTATTTTAGCTGAAATACAAAAGAAAAACATATCAGAACGTATGTTACTATTTGACAACAGCCCAAGGTTGTGTGTTTTTAGTGTTTGTAGGAAACATTGCTTTATAACCTGAAGCCTTTTCCATAATAATAGACCAAGGTGCTGTCAAGGACGAAATATAATGTAACCCAAAGATTTTTGTAGTTCCTTTGGAGAGCTCTTTAGATGTGAACATCTCCAGACTTTGTCAGATTGATGCAACTATTTCTCTTTTAATTTGAAAGAACTGCTCATGTTTTGAAATACATTGAAGAAAGAAGATTGACCTACATAATGGACCCCAATGACCTCTATCAGTCCAAGTTATTGCCTCTCCTTTTTTGAAATATTTAAGCATTTAATACCTTTAGCTCTCATTGTAGATAATATTGAGAGGAAGAATGGACTAGAACTCAGAATGCCATAGTTTCCAGTCTCTTGGCTGCTAACTATTTGACCCTGAGCAATTTGCCTACCCTCTCTGGTCCCTAGTTTCCTAAACTATAAGATGGGAGGTGCAGTCAAGATGGCCACTTAGACGCAGGAAAAGTCCAGAGCTCTCTGAAAACCCTTCCACACCAATCAAAAACAAAGTGCTTTGAGGGGGACAGAAAACCAAATCTAATACCAGAACAGAGCTGGGGAACCGTTGATGGATTCAACCTAAAAAGTTAGGCCAAAAAAAGCCTGAATTCTTGAACTGTCTGGTTCAAGGAAAAGGAAGAAGAAAGGTCCAGGGAACCCTCCCCCACAAACTGTGCTGAGTCTCCAGCAGTTGCCAGAATCTCTGGGTGGGCAAGGACTCTACTCCAGAGGGAGTACCTTTCTGGCACAGTTGTGCCAGGCTCAGAGTTGAACAAAGGTGGAAGTGAGACAGCTGAAGGAGAAGCACAGAGATAGCAGCCAAGGCACAGCCAAAATGCTCCATCTTGCTTCCCCACTTTTCTTGAAATTTTGGCCTCAGGGCAGGGAAGCTCAAATTCCAATACTACTCCCTCACTGACTCCATTGAGAGTCTTGCTGAGTAATCTCCTAGGGCAAAGGCTGCAACCTCTACAGAATACCTTGATAACAGGTTGAGAAGTATAGCTCACTTCAACCTCCACACCTTCACCTAAACCTTCAGCTTCTGCTGCCAACTGGGGAATATCTGACCTCAGGCCTCATTAATATTCTATCAGCCTAATCTAGTCAATCAGCAGAGCAGAGAAGAATAGCTCAAACCCACAGATCCAGCAAATAAACAGAGGAGCAAGATTACAGCCAATAACAGAGGGGAAAGAAGAAAAAATATATGTGTAAACAAGAGAAAAAGAAAAAAATAAATTACAATTGACATCTTCTATACAGATAATAAACAAAGAGCAAATGGAACAGAGGAAGACCAAGGAACACCAAGCAAAAACAAAGAAACTCCAGAGAATTGGACACAGGCTTTGGAAGAACTCAAAACACAATTCAAAAAACAATTGAGAGGCTGAAGACAATTGGGAAAAGAACTCACAAAGCAAAATAAGTCATCTGGAAACAGAGGCACATGAACTAATACAAGAAAATAGTGTCTTGAAAGCTAGAATTGATCAGCTTGAAAATGAAGCAAAGAAGGTGAAAGATGACCTATAAGGAAAATTAGACCAGAAGGAGAAGGATGACCAAAAAGCTAAGGATGAAATTTAGTCTTTAAAAATTAGAATCCAACAACTAGAAGAAAATGACTTCAGAAAGCAGCAAGAATCTATAAAACAAAATCAGAATGAAAAAAATGAGGAAAATATGAAACACCTCATTGATTAAGTATAAAATGACAAGTTTGTATTAGTCTTTCACATTTCAGTTCTGATAATCTGAGTTTCTTAATGCTTTTACATTCCATGATTATAATATTTGAGGATTCCTCATAGTATAATACTCTTTGTTTTTTATCCTTCAAAATTTTCTTCAAACTCTAATATTTTAGTTCACATGTGAAACATGTTCTTTACTTTATTTTCTTTAGGGGTACACATTCCTCTACCAACAAAATTCCCTCCAAATTGAATATTTTAGCTCATATATACTTTTATTTATTGCTTCTAGATCACTACATTCTACTACCATCTCTCCTTATTGAAGTCCTAGCAATCCCTCAATAATCATCTCATATAGAACATTCTTAATAACACATACACTATATTTATATTTTATCTATTTTATTTTTATATTTTATATAGCATGCATATATCTTACTATCTCTTAGTAGAGGAACTTAAAAGAAATAGAAATGCATTCATATTTGTAAATCAGGGACATAGCATAGTGTTTGGTATATATCAGGTATTTAATAAATGATTATTGATTGATTTTTGATTCATCACTGCATTCTTCTTGGGCTCAATCATAGTGCTTAGAGCAGAGATGCAAAACATGTAGTCTACAACACTCCTGAGTGAATCCCAAATTGAATTAGCATGTAACTGGGAAATATTTAAGAAAATAAATTAAAATACAATAAAATAAAGATGATGCTGATATGTGGTTTTCCAAGTCAATATATATTTGCCAGGATTCTTATGTATGGTATAGTGGTCTCATTTTCTATTTTAGTTTGATACTACTGGCTTAGAGCAAGGAAGGTACTTAATAATGGTTTCTTAAAGGGAATATTGAATGGTCTTAAAACCAGTATTTCAAAACAATATTAATTCACTCTTATCAGTGTAGTTGCCCACTTCTTGCCCAGGCCTGAAGAAGGAATTTCTTTTGGAACTATGGCTAGATAATTGTTCCATTAAGAAAGGGGAAAATATGTTTTTAAAGTAGCTTAATATTTTTTTTCTTTTTAAAATTTTCACCATGGTCTTCAAAAGTCTAAAAAAATACATGAAACTCTACAAAACATAAATCTTAATCTCATAAATAGTGTGAAGTAAAATATTTTGGGGATTAATCTTCCATAGACAAAGAACCTAATGAGAAAGAAAAAGTGAATGACTACTTAAAAAATCATATCAAAAAATTGCTCAGAAATATTGATGTAAAGGGAAGAGTTAAAATGAACAGAAACAACAGAATACTGGCAGAAAGAAACTCTGAGCTTAATTTAATAAGCAATTGTGTTATCAATCTCAGGTCTCCATTCATCTAAGAATATCTTTTTCAGATAGCAATGAAAAAAAATAACTTAAAATTCCAAGAAGAATCAAACAAAATCACATGGAATTGCTCTGAGATTGCAAGAAAGTAAATTGAAATAAGACACTCAAAAATGCAAAGGAGATTAGGTAGAACTCCCAGAATAATATATCCTTCAAAATTAAACTACATAGCAAAAACCCAACAACTATATATTCAATAAAAAGAATGAAATAGAATCACATCTTTAAAATAACCCAGAGAAGAGCTGGCTGTTTATTATGCAAGCTGGCCTAATGGGAGAAAGATAATGATATTTTTTTAGTAGTTAAAGACAAAAGTAATTCTTAATTTTTAGGAGTTTAGGCTGAGATGAAGACATGATTGTGGGATGGGGAAACATCTAAATGTTGCTTGTTTGTTTCTAAACAGCTTTTACATTTTCTGAAATCTATTTGTCCATTCATAATATCTCTCTTGAGCATCTAGATGGTGCAGTGGGTAGAGTGCTAGGCCCAGAGTCAGGGAGAATTATCTTCATGAGGTAACATCTGGCCTCAGACATATACTAACTGTGTAACCCTGGGCAACTCATTAAATGCTATTTGCCTCAGTTTCCTCAACTGTAAAATGATCTAGAAAAGGAAATGGCAAAACACTTTGCTATCTTTGTCACAAATCCCCCCCAGTGGGATCATAATAATAATCTTGACAAGCTTTTTATTTACCCTCCCTCTCCCAATCCATCCCCTCTTCTTAATTAAGCAGGGAAATTGCCTTATTATTTTTGATAACCTAGTCATGTTTTCTGTTATCCAGGTTAACAACTTAAGAATCATCTTCAGCTTTTCACTTTTTCACAACTCTCATATCTAATCAGTTGTTGTCTTGTTTATTGCTCTTTTTGTAATATCTCTAAAATATGACCTCTTTTACCCTGACACTATTATCATTCTGGTGCAGTTGCTGCTTAAATCACACCTAGATTGTTACAAAAACTTTCTGTCTTGCCTTCTTGCCTCAGTCTCTCCCTACTTCAGGCAATCCTCCTTTGAAGTATCATTTTTGTTCCTAAAATACAATTTTTATCATGTCAATTCTCCTATACAATAAATTCTATTGGCTCCCAATTGCCTTTAGGATCACACATGAAATGGGCCATTTGGCTTTTAAAACCCTTCATAACCATGTCCTTTCTTACTTTTCCAATATTCTTATACTTTTCCAAGTACTTGATATCTTGTGACAAGGGTTTCTTTGCTTTTCATCACAAAAGGTATTACATCTCCCTACTTTGTACATTAACATTGATTGTTCCCCCTATAAGAGTGTTCTCTCTCACCTCTGCCTCCTTTCTTTTCTGGCTACCTCCAAGTATCAGATAAAATCATATTTCTACAAGAAACCTTTCCTAGTACTCCTTAATGTGAATGCCTTCTTACTGAGCTTATTTCCAATTTATCCTACAAATCTTGTTTGTAGAGTCGTAGATTTGTTTTGTTTTGTTTTTTGCATATTACATCACTTCATAAATTCATGAACTTCTTGAGAGTACAGAATGTTTGGCTCCAGTGCTAAGAACAATACCTGGCACATAGTAAGAGCCTGATAAATACTTTGCTGCCTTGTTGACTGGAAGGCAATGAAAAGGAAAAGAAGATATCAATAGATTAAAAAGTTTAAGCAAGAAGAACCAAGAGAATAATAAACTAATTTAATATTTCACATAAAATATCCTATTCATTCTCTAGTTCATAAATTATTATTCTAAATACAGAGGTATAATTCTTAGATAGTGAGAGGAGAGACTTGTGAAAATGAGATTAACTTTCCCTTGCCCATTTGTAGATTTAATCACCAGAAGTATATATACCCCACTTACACTCGAGTGGGGGGGTCTGTGACCCACGTAGTGATAGTGTGCAATGATTCAGAATCCACTGACTGCCCCCAGGGCAGTCCTAAGCAAATCTTTAGCTATAATTAGTAGATATAAAATGGAAGTCTGTGATATGGAAATCACTTTAAAAGACTGATATATATTAATTTAAGGTCGCCAAGGAATTCAGCTATGTAATTCCTAAATGAAAACTCAAGTCAGCAGTCAACCTTTTATGGAGTTTTTAATTACAAACAGGAGGAAGAAAGGTATTAGAGAGAGAGAGAGAGAGGGAGAGAGAGAGAGAGAGAGAGAGAGAGAGAGAGAGAGAGAGAGAGAGAGAGAGAGAGAGAGAGAGAGAGAGAGAGGGAGAGAGAGAGAGAGAGAGAGAGAGAGAGAGAGAGAGAGAGAGAGAGAGAGAGAGAGAGAGAGAGAGAGAGAGAGAGAGAGAGAGAGAGAGAGAAAGGGGAGAGAAGGGAATAGGGCTTAATACCCCCTCTGCTTAGGCTGGGCCAAAGGCCCAAGCTCTTAGATAGCTGAGGCAAAGAAAAGAGATCAGTCCCTATCACTCACGTGACCAAAATGGAGAAACAGTCTCAGGGGCCTCCACCTCCAGCCTCCTTCAGAGCAAGCCCTCCTCTCAGATCTCTCCAGGAGCTCTCCCTCCAGGACCTCTCTCCTCTCAGACTTCTCCAGAGCAAAACCTCTCAGAGCAAAAACCTCCTCAGAGCAAAACCTCCTCCCTCTGTCCTCAGACCCCGCTATCTTTAAGGAAACCATTTAAGTCCCCTCCCCTCAGTTCTCACATCTACCAATCACTTTTGATGTCTCCCCTGTGCCCATGGTGGCTCTAGCTTAACCCAGGATGGCCCAGAGGTCTATGGCCTTTGCACATGTCTGTTGAAGGTCATATTCTCAAATAATTAAATCTTGATCTTTGCTGCAGCCCTTCCTAAATCCTGTTACTCTGAGTAGGGTGGAGATTGTAAGTTCCAAGACCTGGTTCTGTCATTCCAAGTATCTCTATTATATCAATTCTAAAATCAATCATGACTCAAAGAACTTCCTGTTCTATGCTTAAGCATAGGTCAAAGCCCTTTCCATTGTTTAGTAAAAGGTTTCTGTCCTAAAGTAGTCTTAAGTAGGGAGAAGAAGGATCCTCCCATGCCAAGGAGTTTCACATTCCAATAGAGTTCTTACTATCAGTAGGAAATTTTTTCAAGTATGAAATTTCCCAATGGGGAAATTTCTAACATTCATAAGTCTAAGAAATTTTAAGGTTTACAAGTCACAAAAGTGGTGGAAATGAATGGTCTTTAAAAATGCCAAGAACTTCCTGTGTAAAGGTCTTTCTTCTTCAACTTGACCTTGGAGGAGCTCTGACTGAGGATCAACCTCAGACTGCTTCTATTTTCCTTAGAATTAGGATGTGGGGTGAGTGAAAAGAATGACTCCTTTCCTGGATTTTCTGAAGGGACTAGCCTCAGGAGAGGCCTCCCCACTTGAAAGAGCTCCCTGCATCCCCAGGTTCTCAGCTCAAGGCTGAAGCCCCTCTGGCTAAGGACTAATTAGCCCTGCCTGGGTTGAGTCAGGGTTCAGAGCAAAATACTTAGTGTGTAGGTTAGATATCTTAATCTATCCTCTCTCTCATTTTTTTACTTTCACTCTCTCTATATTTTATAAATAAAATTCCTGGAAAACCTACTCAAATAATCTAGTCCAACCTTTTATATTAATCCCTCATATTCTGACCCTTACAGACTGGAAAAGGCAAGGTGTGGGAAGTGTCCAAGTAATAATTGATCAAGATTCAAGAGAAGAAATAGATGAGAGATTTTAATACCTTCTTCCTTTGAGGTGGTGGAAAAGGAAATAAGGAACACTGAAGGACACTGCAAGAAGCAAAAAATGATGGAAGAAAGCTTGGTAAATGAATATGACAGGTAAAATGGAAGTGATTTGGGAGCAAGGTTACCATCACAGAAATTGGAGAACATTTCCTTCCACCTTAGAAAATGGTTGAGAATATCTCCTATTACTATTACATTATTACTCCTATTACATCACTATCCCCCCCCCACCAGGAACTAGAATTATGGGGGGGGGGAATCTTGAAAAAGGGAATTATTAATTAATATAACTGAAATAGAAAGATGGGTGACATGAGATGAAAGGGCATGGAGCTTTAGGTGGCAAAATCTTATCTGTTTTGAGAAAAGGTAAAACAAATAAAAGAGAAAAAATAATAGAAGTAAATTAAAGGTACATGGTATTTAGCAAAATAACAAGAAAGATTGGTAAGAGAAGGAAGAGATCAATTTCAGATCCTTGTAAATAAAAAAAAGGAGCAGAGCATAAGTACTAATTTAAGAGAGGAGATTATATCTGTGTATTATGTACATATGTACATGTTATTTTTATATATTTATTTAATACACATATTAATATATATTTAAGGAAAAGATATACAAATGTAACAATTTTATCCCAATATATTAATAGGTGAAATTGATCAGTGACAAGAATAAGTATAGATGGATAGTTAAGAAAGCAAAAGACAATTACATGCTATATACAAGAAAATACTTAAGAAATAGATACACAATATGAAAAAGTAAGTGGATATAAAATATACTATTTTCAGGTGATTTTAATAAATCAATAGTTACAATAATGATCTCAGAGGTAGTGATAAAAATTAATCATATATTAATGAAGAATAAATATTTTTTTAAGGGTTAGGTAAATTCAGCACAAATATAGACAACAGGAAATTACAGAACTGAACAAAATAAATAATTTATATGAATTACATGATTTAAATGCAATACAGTTTGATTCATATAAACTTCTTTAGAGGAATATTAAAATCATTTATATTTCTTAACATTTGTCATTACCTTTACAAAATCTGTGCTGGATCAAAAGTTATAAACATTTTAAAATTATGTTATATCTAACATACTCTTACAGATTACAACTTTTTATAAACATAGTAATTAATTAAGTAAATATTCTTATTAGATAGAAACCTAACTGCAGCTTCTAAGTAATAACATCCTGAATAAGGAGATCAAATAATAATATAGAAATTATAATCATTTTAAAGGTATTTATGAAAATTAAACAATATACCAACAATTTTGAGATGCAACTAAAAAAATACTTAAGGGAAAATTTAGATGTTTGAAAATTCATATGAATAAAGTGTATAACTGGAAAATCTGTTACCCTAAAAAACTACATTTCCTAGGAGCCCACTGACTTCCTGTCCTTACTTACTCCTTGTAGACAGGGGATATTAGGCAGTGATGTGGAGGGTCCTAGCCTCTTTTTAGCTTACTGGAAAGGATGATGATGGTAAGCACTGGGTGGCAGGGGTGGAGGTGAGGTGGGGTGATGTTGAACAGGTTAATTAGCCATGGGCATGTAGTTTTTTATTTTGTATCCCTTTTATTCCTTTATTTCTAATGATCATTAATAAATATCCTATAATATAATATTTTTATTATTTGAGATTAATATTAATTTTTACAAAACAAAAAAGGTCAAGGAAAGGAGCTAAAAATGCAATTCAAAGGCTAGAAAATTAGCAAATTAGCAAACCTAAAATAAGTTTTAAGTAAGAAATCTTGAAAATAATAGAAAAAAGAACAAAAAGAGATTATAAAGATGAACAAATCAACTAAGATCTATTTTCAAAAGACTTAAAAAATCAATAAACCATTAGCTTTCCTGATCATGAAAAAGAGGCAAAAGAAAATCCCCATCCCTAACATATAGGAACTTTCACAGAAAATCAAAGGAAATAATAATGAACATTTAGTATTATTAAAATTATTTGCCAAAATCTGAAGAATCAATGGAAATAGATGAATATTTATAATAATGTGAACTATGAAATGCTACATAACCAAAAATAGATGATTAAAGCAATCTAACATTAGAAAATAGGAATCAAGCAAGTAATAGATGGATTGCCAAAGGAGAGGAAGGGTTGGGGTGGGCAGTGGAGAAAACAGGCACAGAGTCAGATGGATTTACAAATGAATCCCATAAAACATTTAAAGTGTAATTAATATCTATGCTACAAAATTATTATGAAAAACAGAGATAGAAGGCATTATACTAGACTCCTTTTATGTGATAAATATGATCCTGGTTGAATGAGGGAGAAACAAAGCCAAGAAAAATAACTAGAGTAATCTCACTAATGAATATTAATACCAAAATTTCAAATAAAATATTCAAAAGGCGACTTTAGCAATAAAGCCCAAAACATACACCATCCCCAAGTTGGATTTACACCAGGGATGACAAGATGGTTCAATATTAAAAATAAAATTATTGTAATTAATCACATAATAAAGTTAACCAAAAAAACACGTTTATTTCAATAGATATTGAAAATGGATTGACAGAAAAGTGCTCATTCATGTTTTTAAAAATGCCAAAAAGCACAGACATGTGAGTTCCTATTTTATGTGGTCAAAAACATTTAAAACAAAGATCTAGCATTATTTTTTGCAGTGGAAAAAGACTAGAGTATTTCACAGCACAATCACAGATAAAACAGGGATTCACTCTATCACCAGTACTATTTAAAAGTGTTCTAGAAGTAATAGCTAAAGAAATAAACCAAGAGGACAAAATTAAGGATACAAGTATTAACAAACTATTCTATTTAGAGATGAGACAAAATTCCCATGGACCAGAACATAGATATTGTCAAAAGTAAAACTTTTAGTAAGGTAGGTACTGAATGCCAAATAAATTCATGAGTATCATCAGAATTCCTATGCCATAGGGGAAATGTACAAGAAAAAAGTTTCAGAGAAATTCCACTCAAAATACCATCAAAAGTCATAATTACCAACTTAATCCAAGATTTATACAAATACAGCTATAAAACATCATTACATAAATAAAGGAAAAGTTAATTGGAGATGGAATTGTTGGTTCTATATATTGCCTGGTCCAATATACTTAAAATGATACTGATACCCAAATTAATTTACATATTTAGGGCACTACCAAGCACATTAACAAGAGGATAGTTTTAATAAGGCAGATGCAATAATACATGCGTTTAGAGAAAGTGTTATTCATCCTTTTTTGCATTTTATGAAACATTTTAGCAATATTTTAAAAATGATGGCTACCATTCTCAGATTAATGTTCCTAAATGAGTCAAGTGAAATAGGATTACATAGGAAACCAATTTTATTCAAATAGTTATTTCTAATCCTACTCCAGCAGAACAAAAGCTTTAGAATCTCTAGTGAAAATTGATGGATTTAAAAAAATCATTTATTAAGTGTATGGTTTGTTCAAAATACTATGATAAATGATGCTTTTATAAATATAAATAAGGCAGTCCCTGCCTTGAATGAGTTTATGTTCTAAAAGGGGAAGGCAACACTTACAGTTGGCCAAAGATGAATATTTTGGAAAGAGTAGCCAGATACAATAATGATTGGAATAACAAGACAGTTAGTCAAAATGTCCTTTACAGGAATGGTAGTGTGGATTTGGAAAAGGTGATTGAGGCAAAGAAAGAAAGAAAGAGGAATAAAGGAAAAAAAGAAAAACCTAATATATATGAAAATAGAGGAAGGAAAAAAGAATAAGCAGTGACTACAATATTTTAAGACCTATGCTAAGCACTTTACACATCATCACACTCTTGGTGGTAGTAAAGTCCTGGAAATATAGTAGATTCTCATCAATTGAGGAATGTTTAAGAAAAGAAAAACTATAGCATGAAAATTTAAGAAAATAAAATTGTGCAGTAAGACATAATGAATATGACAAATTCAGAGAATATGTGGAAATATATTTATATGAACTGACATGGAGTGACGTAAACAGAACCAAAAGAATATAAACAACTGCAATGTTAACTAAAAGATTACTAAAAGGATGCTGAACTCCTACTGATTTAAAAACCAGTAAAAATTCTAGAGAAGACAAAATAAAACATACCTTTTCCTCATGGGCAAGAGATATAGAACTTCAGATAAAACTTCAAATAAAATAGTGTCTTCTCTATTTGATAAAGTCACTAGTACATCATGTGTTTTTGTTTAATTGCTTTTGGGGGATTATATTGGGGTTAGGGGAGAAATGAGTAATATATAATATAGTACAATTGATAGAGCATATTAAAAATCCTTAAGTCTAATTAAGATCCTGCTTTTGCTAGTTCTGTAAGTTAAGTGAACATAGTTCCACATACTATATGTGACCTTAACATGAGTGTTGGACTGACAGATTTGATATTTCTTTTTTTATTTACACAGAAAAATAACTAGCATAATTATGATGTAGTACTTCATTAGCCACTATTAATTTCATGCAAGTATTAACATTGCTTTTGTTTTTTGTTTTTAAGCATAGTATATCCCAAATTCAATTTTTCTAACCCTCTTGTTTTCTTTACCATAGCCTATCAGTTTCCAAATCATCTGAATCCAACTACTACTATATCTTTCTTATCCGTTTCTTTCTCTCTTTCCATGTTTAAAAGCTCATTCTTGTTCCCCCTGACCATTGTAGATATTTTCTCCCCTTCTCCAATCTGTTTTTTGCACATTTGCTAAATTAATTTTCCTAACACAGTGCTCTGACTCTCAATTTCACTTAACAAATCAACAAACCCTCATTAAGTATCAACTACTATTTTTAAAGCACTGGAGATAGAAAAACAAAAATTTAACTGTCTCTGTACTCAAGGACCTTACATTCTACTGAGCAATGGGACATATAAACAGATTAATAAATGAAAAATAATATCCATAGACATAGAGCACTAAAAATTGTGGAGTAAGAGGGAGGTCAGGAAACACTTTGAATAAAAACATGACAAAGATTATGGATTGTCAGAATGGAGACGAGGAGGCAGTTCACTCCTGATATGAGGAATATAACTTAAGCAAAGACATGGAGATGTTGGAATGTACAATGATTTCACAGAATTAGTGGCTCAGTTTGGCTGAAATAAAATATGATAAGGAAAGTTACATGAAATAAGATCAGAAGAATAAATTAGAATTTTTAAGTGTAAAGTAATATAAATGTTAAAAACTTAATTCATAAACACTGAGTGGGCCCTCACTAACTGTATAATAAAACACAATACTTTTGCTTGGCAATTAAGGACCATTGTGATCTCTCAAAACATATCTATACAGGATTATTATGCTCTATTCCCCATTCAATAATCTTTATCAAGAAATACCTAATAGGTTTCTTCCTTCCTTCCTTCCTTCCTTCCTTCCTTCCTTCCTTCCTTCCTTCCTTCCTTCCTTCCTTCCTTCCTTCCTTCCTTCCTTCCTTCCTTCCTTCCTTCCTTCCTTCCTTCCTTCCTTCCTTCCTTCCTTCTTTCCTTCCTTCCTTCCTTCTTTCCTTCCTTCCTTCCTTCCTTCCCATAGGACATATGTAAAGGGTACCCATCTCCCTGATCTTGCTAAAGAACACATGTGACATGTGATATATTAGGTCCAGAATGCTACTTCTGTACTGTAACTGGGGACTTTATCAAAGTTTAGTCTTGCAACTGAAGATTAAGCCAAGAGCAATTATCTTCCTGGTAAGATATAAAAACTACAGAGAAACTTAATTTTGTCTTCTTGGGTCAGAGCTTATTTAGGATAGATTCAGGCCTAGCTCTCACTTGAACTTTCAACCAGGGGCTAAGAAGATTGTTTCTCTTCTTCATTCCTCACTAGTGGCCATGGTAGCCCACACTGAGCATATGATAATGGTCATGAACACCTAGGTGAATCTGAGCTGGGAGCTAAAGTATCCAATTGCCTTTTTTTGTATTTATTTCACTAACAATAGATAGATAGATAGATAGAGAGAGAGAGAGAGAGAGAGAGAGATAGATACATAGACTGAAATATACATATATACATTCATATAATATTGATTAATTTAAAGATAAATAAGATAGTCCCAACCCTATTTCACAATTACCCCCAAAGTTTTAGCATTCAATTCTATTAGCTATCTTGTGAGTTTGAGAAATTCAGAATGATGTCATGGCTGGTTGCCCAGAGAGAATTGGGTCCTAAAAATTATATCCTTCTTGTGAGTATGGAGGATGACTTTAGCTCAAGGAATAACATTCAGGAAGACATTGTGGCTGAAAGCATGAGGAAATCATAAACCATCCCTGACTGACTAGAAGATAGGGCTTTGTTAATAGATTGGATTGTTTGGGTCCAAGATGTGATCTATATCTATATCTATATCTATATCTATATCTATATCTATATCTATATCTATATCTATATCTATATCTATATCTATATCTATATCTATATCTATATCTATATCTATATCTATATCTATATCTATATCTATATCTATATCTATATCCATATCTATATCCATATCTATATCTATATCTATATCTATATCTATCTCTATATATATCTATCTATATATATCTGGGTACACTTCATTTTCAAATGGATTATAATAGAGGTTGCTGGATAAAGTTTTCTTGGAATGGTTGTTAGTGTATGCTTATGAATCTTTTGTATTTTAAAAATTCATATGTGGTAGAGGTAATAACATAGCTGACCTAGTCCTCATATTATGCACTTTGTACTGTGAGTACTTTTCTTAAAGGAATACTGTTGGGGTTTTTTAGATCAGAATTTAGCATCTCTGGTATAAACACTTTTTCCATTTTCCATTTTCCATTCTGCTTATCCACCTTTGATGTCCACCTCTGACTCTAGGAAGCTGTACCATTTGTAGTAGCCACAACTTGGTAAAATCATTTCAGCAGACCTGTGAAACCAAGTTGAGAGTAATTTATAAATCCATGAATAAGGTAGAGGAATCCCAAGTATGTGAAGGTTTCCCTGGGCATTTTGGATAAATAAAGATAATTTGTTTCAATGGAAATACATAAGAATTATGGAGCACATAATGCTTAATCAGATATCAAGGATGCCACGATATCCCAGACTATCACCAGTAGTCCTGACTTTTGCTTTGCACTGAACTTAATGACTCCTGAAGAGAGAGTGAAACTGATGACTCTGTGCAACTCTGTCTCCCTTTAATTCGATTTATACTCTGTTCAAGACATTACTCTGTAATGCCATTGGTCCTCTTCAAAAAAGAAAGATTAAACTACAATAATAGGCAATAGTTATTTTTACATTTTTAAAATATTTTCTCTGGAGTTAGATAGGGCTATAGAAAGAAGAGGCAAAATGAAACAAAGAAAGAAAGAAATGTTTGACAACTTTTGAAGCTGTGTTGTTTTCCTGGACTGAGTCTGGAGTCTGGCTGAATGTAGACTTGGAACTCCTTTCTAAAAAACTGTTTATCTTGACTCTTAGGAAGCAATATTTCTGGTGCTCCACAAGGATAAAGTTCTAGCATTACCTTTGACATAATGAACATAAACCAAGATTGTGACTCAATAAAAGGAGAGGTTAAGTATATAGGTGACATGAAGACTGGAATTTAAGTGAATTTTCATTGATAAGGGAGGATATATATATATATATATATATATATACATATATATAAAAAGGATTTTATCATGCAAGGTCAAGTGATAGGATTGTTTATTTATGTCTCATGTCTTATTAGACTTATGAATAAAGTTATAGTGTCCATGTCTGTGTGTATGCATATGTGCTCTGTGGTACAAGAATGCTTCTGTTTTAATTAAAGATTAGATAATGGTGGTGGAATTGGAGAGCATTTCAGGATACTGTGATTATTATGTTCCATTAATAGAGCAAGTTTTGGTTTTTCATGTAGGTTTGTTTTCACTGGAAAGAGCACTGAATAATGGGAAGCTCTCTGAATTAAGAAGTCCAGCTCTGTAACTAAATGAACTACTTGAATGTGTGTAAGTTATCCCCCCTCTAAAATTCAGTTACCTTATTCTTAAAATATAGTGGTCAACAACTTCAGGGGGGGTAGATCCAAGATGGAGGCATAACTAGAGTAGAAACTCCATTTCACCATGAGAATCCTCTCTGACCAATATTAAAATATAGCCACAAAATGAATACAGGAGTGAAAGAAGTAACAAGGAGACAAAGTGAAACAACTTACAAGAAAATAAAAAACCCAGAGGTAGGTAGATACCATCTGGGGAACTAGGGTGAGAGGAGACCAGAGCCAAAAAGAGGCTGTAGCAAGAAGTCAAGTGCAAGCCAAGAACAAATCATCATCCCCATTCCCCCACTCCACATCTGCTGTTACAGGCTCTGAACTTAAGTCTAAGCTAACATTCAGACACAAAGAACCTGCCTGAGCAAATAGTGCTCCGAGCCAGTTCACTCCCTTGAAATTTGAATACCATGGAGAAATCCTGAGTTTGCCCAGGACAATCTGAGCTAAAGAAGGATGATCCATATGGTCCCAGAGTGAAACCAGGAATCCCAGTCAGGGCTTGGGATGAGAACATAATCCCCAGTTTGGGGTGAGGACACAGTTCATGGGGGGGAGCACCCCACATCAATGGATCTCTTTGCCCAAAACTAAGTGCAGAGATCCAGGCCAGGGCAATCAAGAGTGTGCCTAATTGGATCAAGAACACAGTGAGAGCACAATAAACCTGGGACTAGAATTGGATCAGCCTTTTACTAGATCAAGTTCAGAATGAGATCAAAAGCTTATACCCAAGCCTGAGTAGTCTTTAATCTATTAGCATCAATTGAATCAGCAGAAGGAAGGACCCTTAGATCTCTCAGCCCTTAGAGTCTAAGGCTTAGCAATTTGACAAACTAGTAATGAAAAAAAAAAGCTGAAAATAACATCAAGAAAGTACTGAAGTTTAAGAGGGTACCCCTAAATTCCCCAAAAAACAGAGCATACCTATGATTATAGAGAAAAAATGAGCAAACAACAACAGCAAAAAAGCAACTAACTGTAAAGAATTTTTATGGAGACAAAGAGCAAGGCACAGACAAAGGGGGCAGTGAAAGCAAAGGAAAGACATGCAAAGTCCAAAAGAAAAATATGGTTTGGATATAGAGTCTGGAAGAGCTCAAAAAAGACTTCAAAAACCAATAAAGAGCAGTAGAGGAAAATTGGAGAAGTGAAATGAAAATGAAGCAAGAAGAAATCAAAGTGATTCAAGGAGAAAGGAAAATGATGCAAAAAGAAATGGGCCAGTTGAAAAAGGAGAACCAAAAACTGATGGAGGCACTAAAAATCTGAAATGGCTATATAGAAACTAATGGTTTCATTAGAAATAAAGAAATGATAATGCAGAATCAAAGGAATGAAAAAAAAAGAGGAAAATATGAATTATCTTATTGAAAAAACAATTGACCAAGAAAAGAGATCTAGGAGAGACAATAGGTCTTGATCCAGTGGAATTGTATGTCATATATGCAAGGGGGGTGGGAGAATGGGAGGGAAGGAACAGGAGTATTGTAACCATGGAAAATTATTCTAAATAACCTAATTAAATAAAATTAAAAAATAAAAAAGAATTATTGGACTACCTGAAATCCACGATAAATAAAAAATCTTGGACATATGTTAAAAGAAATTATCAAAGATAACTGACCAAAGATCCTTGAACAAGAGAATAAAATTGAAATTGAAATAATTCACAGGTTTCCCCCAGAAATATATTCTTAATTGAAAATTTCCATGAATGTTAGAGCTAAATTCAAGAGTCACCAAGCCAAGGGAAAAAAATACTTGAAACAGTCAGAAAGAAAACATTCAAATATTATAGAGGTACAAACAGGATCATACAGGATTTATCAGCTTCTATATTAAAAGATCAAAAGGCAAAGGAAGATAGAAGAAAGGCAAAATTCAGGAAGACAAAAGATTTGGGTTTACATCCCAGAGTCACCTATCCAGCAAAACTGAGTATATTCCTTCAGGCGAATAAATGGTCATTCAATGAAATAAAAGATTTCCAAACATTCGTCAGGAATAAGCCAGACCTAAACAAAAAATTTGAAGTCCAATATTGAGACATAAGAAAAGCCCAAAAAGGTAAATGAAAAAGAAAAAAATTTAAGGAACTCATTAAGGTCAAAACATTTATATGTCTACATGGAAAGAGAATTTCTGTAATTCTCAAAAATTACCCTTAGTAGTAGAGAAGATAGAAGGAATTAACTCAGAAAGAGAGTGGAGAAATAAGCTGATTATGATGATAAAATGCATATATAAATGTGAAGATATGGAATGATATTATATATATAATATGTATGCATATGAATTATATGTAAAATCAATAAAAGGCTGAAAAGAGATGATTTCACTGAGAGAAAATAGAAAGAAGAGATAGAATGGGTTAAATTATATAAGATAAAGAGGTGTGTGAAAAATCATTACAGAGAGGGAAGGATAAGGATAGTGATGGGCAATGCTTAAACTCTACTCTCATTGTAATTGACTCAGAGAAGGAAACACTAGGATGCTTAGTGGAGCATAGAATTTTATCTTACCCTACCAAGAAGTAGAAGAGGAACAAGAAAAGGGTCGGGGGTCAGTAATTGAAGGGAAGGGAAAGTGGAGGGGTGGCAAAAAGCAAATTACTGGTGAGGAGGAATAGAGTAAAAGGGAATAGAGCAATATCTAAAGGGGTAATAGTAAAGGAGGGCAATACACAGTTAGTAATCTTGACACTTAATGTGAATGTGATGAACTCACTCAAAAATGGAATCAGATGGAACTAAAAATCAGAATCCTACTTTATGTTGTTTACAAAAAAACCACATTTGAGTCAGGGTAACAAACACAGATTCAAAATAAAAGGCTGGAGGAGAATTTATTATGCATCATCTAAAGTAAAAAAATAAAAAATAAAAAAGCAGGAATAGCATTCATTATACCAAACAAAGCTAAAGTAGAAATTAATCTGATTAAAAGAGAAAAGAGAAGGAAAATGCATTCTGTTAAAGGGTACTATAAACAATGAAGTAATATTATTACTAAATATTTATGCACCAAATGTTATAGTTTCTAGATTTCTAAAGGAAAAAATTCAAGGATCTCAAGGAGGAAATAGATAGCAAGACCAAACTAATGGGGGATCCATCACTATCGATACCATTTTGTTCAGCCATTACCCAATCAATGGACAATCCCTCATTTTTCAAATATTTTTTGCCACTACAAAGAGAATGGCTATAAATATTTTTGTACAAGTATTTTCCTTATTAACTCTCTGGGGTACAGACTGAGCAATAGTATGTCAAGGTGAAAAGGCAGGCATTCTTTTAAAAGCTCTTTGCACATAATTCCAAATTGCCCTCCAGAATGGTTGGACAAATTCACAACTCTACTAGCAGTGTATTAGTGTCCCAATTTTGCCTTGTCCCCTCCAAGATTTATCACTTACTTTGCTACAATATTGACCAGTCTGCTAGGTGTGAGGTAGTACCTCAATGTTGTTTTAATTTGCATTTCTCTAATCAGGAGGGATTTAGAACACTTTTTCATGTGCTTATTAATAGTTTTGATTTCTTCATGTGAAAATTGCCTATTCATATCCCTTGACCATTTGCTGTTTGGGGAATGGCTTGATTTTCTGTAAATTTGACTTTGTTCCATATATATATATATATATATATATATATATATATATATATATATATATATATTGAGAAATTAAGCCTTCGTCAGAGAGTTTTATTGTAAAAATATTTTTCTGTTTTGTTGCTTTCTTTCTAATTTTGGGTGCATTGGTTTTGTTTGTACAAAACCTTTTTAATTTAATATAATGAAAATCATTCATTTTACATTTTGTATTATTCTCTATTTCTTGCTTGGTTTTCAATTCCTTACTTTCCCACAGATTTGACAGGTATACTATTCTATGTTCAACTCATGTATGTATGATTTCACTTTTTATATTTAAATCATTTACCCAGTTTGAATTTATCTTAGTATAGGGTGTGAGATGGTGATCCAAACCTAATTTTTCCCATAATATTTTCCAATTTTTCTAGCAGTTTTTGTTAGAGTTCTTGTCCCAAAAGTTGGGATCTTTGGGTTAATAGAATACTAGCTTGCTGAGGTGATTTGCCCCTAGTCTATTTAATTGATCCACCTATCTGTCTCTTAGCCATGTAATAACTATTGGGAAAGGAAATGGGGGGATTGGAAAAATGAGGATAAAGTGAGATTTGTATGGAGGTATGGAGGAGTTGAGGGGAGAGAATATCACTCAGTGAAGCAAAGGAGAGAGATTCCCCCTGCTGAGAGGAAGCAGCAGGGGTCTGATAAAGACTGTTTGTCCTGGAATGACTGAATTGAAGTTCAGCTCTCTCTATGTCCAGAAAAGATAGTCCACTTAATCTGACTGAGAATTCAAATAATATAAAATTTAATAACCAGTTAGGATTGGAGTTTTTTCTCAGCTTCAGAGTTGAGGCCAGGCCCCAGAGGCTGGCGGAGGGTTCTCTCACTCCTGTCTACTCTATATAAGTCCTGCTTAGTCTAATTCATAATCTTAGCAGTAGACAGAAAGTAAACAAGAACAGTTCTGACCTTCAGAAGTAATTGGGCCTGAATCTTCGGACTGAACCAAGAAGAGGCACACCACACCAGACTGGGTTGAACAAGCTCCTCTCTCCTCTAATACCAGGAAGGAAGTCCCACCCTGGTAGGAAGGAAGTGATAGTCAAAAGACCCAACTGCCACTCCCAGGAGGAAGGAAGTGCTAGCCACAGGACCCAACTGCCACTCCCAGTTGCCCCTTCCCCCACCAACTGTCAGTCTAGTTTCCTTTCCACAGCCAGTACCACATTGCTTTGATGATCACTGCTTTATAGTATAGTTTTAAAATCTGGTACTGCTAGGTCCCCATGCTTCGCATTTTTTTTTCATTTTTTCCCTTGATATTCATGATCTTTTGTTCTTCCAGATGAATTTTGGAATAATTTTTTTCTAATTCTTTAAAAATGTTTTTGGTAGTTTGATAGGTAAGGCATTAAATAAGTAGATTAATTTGGGTAGGATTATAATTTTTATTATATTATCTCTTCTTACCCAGGAACATTTAATGGGTTTCCAATGACTTAGACCTAGTTTTAATTATGTGGAAAGTGTTTTGTAGTTATGTTCATATGATTCCTGTGTTTGTCCTGGCAGAAAGATTCCTAAATATTTTATATTGTCTATAGAGTTACTTTAAATTGAGTTTCTCTTTCTAACTCCTGCAGCTGGATTTTGTTGGAAATATATTCAAAAAGCCAATGATTTATGTGACTTTATCTTTTACTCTGCAACTTTGCTAAAATTGTTGATTATTTGCACTAGCCTTTTAGTTGATTTATAAGGATTCTTACAGTATACCATCATATCATCCGCAAAGAGTGATAGTTCACTTTTGTCATTGCCTACTTTAATACCTTCAATTTCTTTTTCTTTTTTAAATTGCTATTACTATCATTTCTAGTACAATATTTAATAATAGATGTGATAATGACCATCTTTGCTTCACTCCTATTATTGGGAAGGCTTCTAACTTGTCCCCATTGCAGGTGATACTTGCTGATGATTTTAAATATATACTGTTTATTATTTTGATGAAAGACCCATCTATTCCTATACTTTCCAGAGTTTTTTATAGGAATGGGTCTTGTATGTTGTCAATGGCTTTTTCGGCATCTATTGAGATAATTTTGTTATTTCTGTTGGTTGGATTATTGATATAGTCAATTATGTGGATAGTTTCCCTAATATTAAACCATCCTTGCATTCC
The DNA here is from genome assembly GCF_027887165.1 of Monodelphis domestica. NCBI lineage: Eukaryota > Metazoa > Chordata > Mammalia > Didelphimorphia > Didelphidae > Monodelphis > Monodelphis domestica. Next base: position 328,982,096 of record NC_077227.1, read on the forward strand.
TGTAGAGTGAAATGAGCAGAACCGAGAGAACATTTTACACAGAGACTGATACATTATGGTACAAACAAATGTGATAGACTTTTCTACTAACAGCAATGCAATGATCCAGGACAATCCAGAGGATCTTATGGGAAAAAACACTATCCACATCCAGAGAAAGAAATTTGGGGAGTAGAAATGCAGAAGGGAAATGTTTGATTAATTATGTACTTCAGTGGGGATATGATTAAGGTTTTGATGTTAAAAGATCACTCTATTGCAAATATGCATAACACACAAATAGGTTTTGTACAATGATACATGTATAACCCAGTGGAATTGCTTGTCAGCTCTGGGAGGGGGGAGGGAAGAGGTATCAGAAAAATCATGAATCATGTAACCATGGAAAAATATCCTAAATAAATTAAGAAAAATAAACAATTTGAGTGGTCGAGATCAGAGGTTCACAAAACTTTGTGGTCTCAGCACACATTTATATACTGAAAATTATTGAAGATATTTCAATTTTTTTATGCAGGTTATGGCTATATTATTATATCAGAAATTATATATCTTTAAAAGTCATCAAATTATTTTGATATTATGGACAAAATGAAATAGTTTTGGTGACTCCCCAGAGTCTCTGAACCACATTTTGAGAAAGAATGGTCTAGGTACTTGTTTATTAGTGCTGGAAGGAATTAGAGAAATCATCTAATGAAATGCTGCCTTATTTCCTGTTAGATTCCAAAACCTAAATCCAAAGACCAAGATTCAATCTTTTTGCCTACAAGATCATGCTGATTCTTCATATTGAGTGCCTACAACCCAACAAACTGCATAAGTAACTGATAAGCCATGTATCTGAATCCTATGGCAGTAGTACACCAAGCATATTGGCCCAGTTCTGGGATATGCTTGCAAAAAATTCAATATATGCTTCACTGAATTTAAGCATAGCACGATTCATTCCTTTTGGACTGTGTTAGATGGCATCTACTAGATGGGGCTGTATGTATTGATGACTTAGTGCCTCAGTAAATAGCAACTATAGGCTTCTCAAAGTCCTCAACAATGCAAAGGCAGATGCCAAGAATGGGGAGGCCTAGATGATCTCTGATAGCACCTCCAATGGAGGCTGATCACCCTTCATATAGAAACACCAGTAAGGACTTTGCTATGCTGATCTTACAGAGGATCAAAAGCTCTCCTGTGAGAGCCTGAAAAAACACCACTGTCCTGACTTTGCTCTTCTGCAAGGGGAAAACAATCCCTCAAATCAAGGAAGGAAAATATGCTCTGAGACAATCCATGTTAAAGGTCTGTAGAGAATTGTCAAACACCTGAAGGGTCTATCTGAGAAAGTTATCATGGAGCTGAATCTGCCTAATAGCATTCCCATTGTGTATTATTTGGATAAGAATATCTAACCCATTAAGAGTATGCATTTCCCAGAAGAAGACACCTCAGGTATAGCAATGGAATTTGTGGTAGTTCCAGACAAAGGGAAGAAGTGAAAGCAAGCTAGTAGTAGCTGTGCCATTCCTTTCCTCTGTCCCAAACCTATTTCTCTTCTGAATCTTCCACACACTGATCATCACCTTAAGAAATCATAGTACACAGTTGTAGATGGAGAATGATTTCTCCTGTTCTCATTTTTTCCCTTTACTGTTTCAAATGAATCTATTCCCTCTTGCAGTCATCTCCCCCTCAACCTCAGTCAAAGTGCCTTGTATACAGTTTGACTTAATAAGGACTAATTTGGGGACTGAGCACATGACATGGTAACCAGTGATTGGGGGGGGTATGGTGCAAAAGAAACAATTAATAAAGTTTTCTCTGAGACAGTCATAGGAGGGCAGCCATAGGGGGAAGGGAGAGCTGTAGAATTTGAATACAATTTGAGTGGCATTTCAACAAATCAGAAAAATCTGGTCTTGATAATGTTTTCTTTTGGACCCAAAAGGAATGTATTCTGAGAGGCTGAGGTTTTGTCTTTACGTTTACTCATTTTAGTTATTTTTAGAAAAGATCCTTCTAAACTCATTGTTTATTGTTGCTCATTGTTGCTCATGTCTATTGAAATGGCACTGACCCACATGGTAATCATAAGAAATCTCAAGTCACATCAGAATATAGGAGAATTTCATGATTTCAAAGGGGTTAAAGAAGACATTATGCTACGTATTTTTGAATCTCTGTTCTGTACTGCAGCAGGGAAATGCCTTTACGTAATAGCAAAATGTGTCCCATGAACTCTTTTTTATTTTCTTTTTACATCATACCCAGGTATCAGGACCTGCTACCTGCATCCAATTATGAATTACAATAACTATGCCAAATCTTTCCTTTGCTTTGTTCCACATAATAAAGGTCATACAATTTTTAAAAACTATATCATCCAATAAAAACTTTCATTTAATTGTTGAGGAAACTGAGCCCCAAGGAGGTGAAGTGATTTGTTTCTGACATAATACAACTATTGTAGTTAGTAGTAGAGTTGGCCCTGGAACTTGGCTCTTCTCAACTGCAGTTTAGAGCTTTATAATTAGATACCTTTCACTTCTAAAATTCTATATGCTGGTCCATAAAAAAGTTCCTTTTTTTAGCTGATATTTTGGGGCATAATACTCCATGATTTGAGCTACACCTGGGAAAATGAATTTTATTCTTTTTGAGGGCAGTGACTGTCTTTGGCCTCTATTTGTATCCTGGGACTTAGCACAGTGTCTGGCATATGATAGGAGTTTAAAAATACTTATTGAATAATTGACTGCAATTAGTCATTTAAACTAGATAATTTTAAGTGGTCTTCTATATCTAAATTCTATTAACCAGTAATGCATGCTAGTCTTTGTTTGTCCCATAAACCCTTACTTATAAGCTATTTTGAAAATGTTGGTTCCCTGACTGTATGAATGAATGAAAAAAGATTCTTATTTCATTGCCTTAAAAATATCAATAACTTCATTGAAATCAACCTACTCTGAATAATCATTCCATTTTCAGGGAAGCCATTTGTTTGATTAAGTAAAGAAAGATTTTACTCTTTTAAAAATCAATTAAGATTGATTGCAATTAATTTAAAGAAGGATGTGCTATTTATTGCTTGCCTACATCTTTCATAGTGGGTTGTTCAGCCAGTTTTTGTCAACCAGGTTTAGTCATACTCCTAATGATGTCTAAGTATGACGAGTATGATGATTTAGGAACAAGAACTGTTTACTGCGACCTGTTTGACTGGTTATGGAAAAAAGAACAACTATAAAGAATAAATCTGATGTAAAAAAATGCATTTTTTACTTTATGTAGCTAATGTGGTCATATTAATTTTATGCATTATTTACAAAGATTGTTAAGCATATTGATCTTAGCAAAATATGAAGTGTTATTACACCAACAACTATATTTAGCTAAGAGAAAGGTAATAATTTTCAATTAGCAGGAATTGCCACTAATAAGGCTGCGGGTGGGGCAGAAAATTTTCTGATCAGGAAGAGCCAACACATTTATGGTGTTGTGTAAATTGCCAGAATTTTAAATACACAGATGCCTTGTATGATATTAAAAAGGTGTCAACTACATAATTATTAAATGCATTGAAGATATTGACCATTTTTGTTGTTCTTTTAATCATCTGGAGGAATATTGCTCATTACTTAGAATTTTATTATTTCCTCTTCTTTATACATAACATTTAAAATTTGCTAACAGCTCAATTATTCTATTGATGATGCAGTTTCCCTCCTCACAAATGGTGTTTCTTCTTCTCAAATGTCCTCTGTTCACCCATCAATCAAATATCATTTCAACTTATAAGAGAGAGAGCATGTCAGCCAGACACTGAAAGGAGGAGGAATAGTGGAGGGGAAGAAAGAATTATCAAAAAATTTTTGAAATGAAATGAACTGTCACAAATTTCTGGTTCCTTCCACATTACTTTACTTGTGGGGAACCTGAGATCCACGTAAGGAAGTGACTTGCCTAGGGTCATCTAGCTAGTAAATTATTTTCATAAATGAATAAATAAATAATATGCATGGCCATAGAACTTTAAAGTTTATAAAACACTCAGTAGATCACTTCTCATTTGATCCTCAAAACAACCTATCAAGTTATAAGAGATATTGTTATCCCAACTTGAAGATGAGGAAACTGAGGCATAAAGGTCTTAAATGAGTTTCTCAGGGTACCAAAGTAAAAAAGTATTGATAGAAAAATTGAAACTATCTCTTCATCACTCTAGATCCATTGCTATCCACTATATGTTCCTTCTCATGGAAATGTAGTATAAATTGATCAAAGTGTTCTGAGTTTGGTGCTCTTTATATTATTGGATTTCAATCACTTAGGCAATCAGTAGAGTGGAAAAAACAATTAAATTAGCTATTTAATTATATGTATAGTCAATAAATCATACACTTCAGAATTGGAAGAGATTTTAGAGTCCATATAATTCAACTCATACCTGAACAAGAATCACCTTTGCACCATACTTGACAAGCCATTCAACAATTTTTTAAGACCTCCTGTGAGACATGACCCAACAACCCTAAAAATAGACTACTCCACTTATAAATAATTCTTATATTTAAACTGATTTAGAAATTTTTCTTTATGTCAGATTTAAATGTATTTTTTAAATTTCTTCCCATTGTTCCCAGTTCTGCCATCAGGACAGAAACAAAAAGTCACTCCCTCTTTCACATCACTGTCCTGACAAATGGTAAATATAGGAAAACATTCTTCTATCAGACAATCAGATAAAAAGCATTTATTAAATACCTGCTGTGTATTTAGCACTGTGTTAGGTCAAATGGAAACATGGAGACAAAAAAAGATAGACTTTGTTTTAGAGGAAAGCAGAAAAGGTCAGTATGAGATTTTTTTTCTAGTCAAGTCAACTTAGGAAGTTGGCAGGAAAGGTCTAGGCAGAATGTTCAAAAAATAAAAATAAATAAATAAATGAATGAATAACCTGACTATAAAAATCTACTATGATGACATGGAAAATTAAAAAAAAAAAGAACAGAAGAAGCCAGTGATATCAAAATAGTGACAGGTGAAACCACAAAGAAAAAGGTGAATTGGATAGAAGCAGAATAAGAATACCTGGAAGAGTCAGAGATAATTTTAAAAATCAAATTAGAGGGCAGAACCAAGATGGCAGCATAGTAGCAGGAGCCTTGTATTTTTTTAAACCTTTACCTTCCATCTTAGAATCAATACTGTGTATTGGTTCCAAGGCAGAAGAGTGGTAAGGGATAGGCAATGGGGATCAAGTGACTTGCCCAGGGTTACCCAGGTAGGACCTGGCTGAATCCAGATTTGAACCTAGGACCTCCCATCTCTAGGCCTGGCTCTCAATCACTCAGTTTCCCCCAAGCAGTATGAGCCTTATTAATCACCTTCCAAATGATCATTACAAAGTGTGCCAAAAGGACAGATATCAAAACCAGATGAGTAAAGGGGTTCTCCCACTGAATGAAGCATTAATGGTAGACAGTGAGTGGTGATTCCTATGCTATAAGTGTACTTGTGAAATTTCACTAATTGGAGAACAAGCTGATCACCCCAACCCCAAACTACCTTCTGCACCAGAATTAGAGCAAGGACCAAGGCAATCTCTAAATTCTCAGAGGGCTGACTGAAAGTATCACAGACTAACCCTTGAGGACAGTTCAAGGACTTAGCAGCAAGACTCTAGACTGAAGACCATGCTGTTTGTGCAGAAACATGACTGTCTTCGGTCGAGGCAGCAGGAGTTGGAAAGAGCCTCAGGGAAAAATGCTTTAAAGTGAATTCTACACAAAGAATATCACAGATCTACCTACCCTCACTCAGGCTTTTGACAGGGAGGGGAAAATACTACCAAGGCAAAGCCCTGTGAGACAAAAGTTAAGAAAGTAATGACCGCCAACATACAGGAATCCCAAGCCATGAGTGCAAAAGGAAAAAAAAACAACAGCAAAAAAAAAACTCCTTGCTGTGGATAATTTTTATGGAGATAAAGAAAAATACAGAAGCAACAGCAGAGAGTGAAAAGCAAGCAGACACATTCAAAATCCACCCCCCCCCTCAAATGAAAATTGCTCACAAGCACTTGAGGAACTCAAAAAGGAGTTTAAGAACCAAGTAAGAAAGATAGAAGAAAAATGTTAAGAAAAGTGGGGAAACAAAATTAAAGTAATACAAAAAGAAAATAACCATTTAAAAGACAAAATTGCCCACCTGGAAAAAGATGCACAGAAATCTAATGAGGTAATAAGCAAACTGAAGACCAGAACTGACCTGCTGGAAGCCATGAAAAACAGGATAGACCAAACCAAAAAGGAAAATCAAGAGATCATATCTGAAAATCAGTCTTTAAAGACTAGAATTGAACAAGTAGAAGCTAATGATCTCCCAAGACATCAAGAATTAATAAAGGAAAATCAAAAGAATGAAAAAAATAGGAGACATGAAATATTTCATTGAAAAGACAACTGACCTGGAAAACAGATCCAGAAGAGATAATTTGAGAATTATTGGTCTACCTGAAAGCCCGGAACAAACAAACAAAAAAAGGCCTTGACATTATATTACAAGAAATCATCCAAGAAAACAGCCTTGATATTCTTTAATAAGAAGCAAAATAGATATTGAAAGAATTAATAGATCACCCCATATATTAAATCCCCAAATGACAATTCCCAGGAATGCTATAGTCAAATTCAAGGCTTCTATGTCAAGGAAAAAAATACTGCAAGAAGCCGGAAAGAAACAATTCAGATATCCTAGAGTCCCAGTCAGGATTACACAGGTTCTGGCAGCTTCCACATGAAAGGACCTCAAGGCTTAGAGTATAATATTCAGGAAGGCAAGATAATTGACTTTACAATCAAAAATCATCTGCCCATCATAACTGACTATATTCTTTTAGGAAAAAGTATAGGCATCTAATGAAATCAAATATTTTCAAGCATTCCTAAAGAAAAGTCCAGAACTCAATGGAAAATTTGATGTCCCAAAACAAAATTCTAGAAAAACATAAAAAGGTAAACAAGAAAGAGGGGGGAAATTAAGTTTCAATAAGGTCAAATTCATTATATACCTATATGGAAAAATGATATCTTTAACTCTTGAAAATTGTTTTCATTATCATAATAGATGGGATAAATATTCATAGGCAGAGGTTGTGGCATTAATCTGATTAAGATGATATGTTACAAAAATTGAGAGGACAAAAAAAGAGAATGGTACTAAGAGAAACTCGCAGGAATAATAAAACAGAATACCTTATGCCATATAAAGAGGTGCATGTTGGGGGAATTATACTTCTATAAGAAGGGGAGGAAGAGAGTAGTAATAGGTAATACTAAAATCTTACTCAGTGGAATACATTTTGAGAGGGAAGAACAGCCAATCTATTGGGGTATAGAATTCTTTCTTACCCTACAGAGAAGTTTAAAGGGAATATGGAAGTAGTGGTGTGGGGCAAGGATTATTAAAAGGGAGGGAAAGGTTGGGGGTGTGGGATTAATAAATACTGAAGTGAAAAAAGAGGGGAATAAGGAGAGAGGTGGTGGGAAAAGTAAAATAAGGGTAGGGAAAGGGGATCTAATTAAAAGGAAAACACTGGTGTGGAAGGAAATATTGAAAGAAGAAAGGGCAAAACTATGAGAGGAAATAAAAATGATAGAGAATACACAGGTGGTAATCATAACTCTGAAGGTGAATGGGATGAATTCACCCCTAAAATGGAAGTAGAGAGCAGAGTAGATTAAAAACCAGAATTCTATCATAAGTTGTCTACAAGAAACACACATGAGGCAGGTGGACACACACAGAGTAAAGGTAAGAGGCTAGAGCAAAATTTATTGGGCATTAACTGAGAAAAAGAAGGCATGAGTCACAATCATGATATCTGACAAAGCCAAAGTCAAAATAGATCTGATTAAAAGAGATGAGAGGTAATTATATCCTGATAAAGGGCAGTAACAATGAAGAAATATCAATACTCAACATGTATTTTCCAAATGGTATAGCATCCAGATTTTTAAAGGAGAAACTATTGGACCTTAATGAGGAAACAGACAGTAAACCTATACTAGTCAGAGACTTCAACCATGAGTTATCAGATCTAGATAAATCAAACCAAAAAAAATTAGAAAAAAGTAAAAGATGTGAATTAAATCTTAGAAAAATTAGAGTTAATAGATATACAAAGAAAAATAAATACAGTTAAAAAAGAAATATGCCTTCTTTTTTAGTAGCACATTTTACATTTACAAAGATTGACCATGTACAAGGACATAAAACAGTACAAACAAATGCAAAAAACAGAAATAATGGCGACTATTTCAGATCATTGTGCAATGAAATTATAATTAGAAAGGCTATATGGAAAGGCAAATAAAAATAATTGGAAATTAAATAATCTGATTCTCCAAAACTGGTTGGTTAAAGAACAAAATATAGAAACAATTACTGATTTTGTTGAAGAAAATGACAATGAGGAAACAACATATCAATTTTTTAGGATATAACAAAAGGAGTACTAAGGGGAAAATTTCTATCCCTGACTGTCCATATTAACAACAACAAAAGAGATTAATGAGTTGGGAACCCAACTAAAGAAACTAGAAAAAGAAAAACTTAAAAACCCTAAGATAAAAACCAAATTGGATATCCTAAAAATTAAAAGAGGAAATTAATAAAATTGAAAGCAAAAGAAATATTGAATTAATAAATAAGATTAGGAGCTGGTATTATGAAAAAGCAAATAAAATAGATAAAGCATTATTTGGTTTAATTAAGAAAAAGAAATAAGAGAACCAAATTAAGAGTATCATGAATGAAAAGGGTGATCTCATCTCTAATGAAGAGGAAATTAAGGCAATTATTGAGAGGTATTTTGCCCAATTATATGACAATAAATATAACAATCTATGTGAAATGTATGAATATTTACAAAATTACAAATTTCCTAGATTAACAGAAGAGGAAATAGAATTCGTTTTTTTTTTAATATATTTTATTTGATCATTTCCAAGCATTATTCGTTAAAGACATAGATCATTTTCTTTTCCTCCCCCCCCAACCCCCATAGCCGACGCGTAAGTCCACTGGGCATTTGATGTTTTCTTGATTTGAACCCATTGCTTTGTTGATAGTATTTGCATTAGAGTGTTCATTTAGAGTCTATCCTCTGTCATGTCCCCTCAACCTCTGTATTCAGGCAGTTGCTTTT